>NW_021703768.1:125823635-126055103 GCF_005190385.1 Monodon monoceros
ACACACACACACACACACATGCTCTTCATGGCCAGTAAGCATAAGAGTGCACGCACGCACACACACACACACACACACACACACACACACATGCTGTTCATGGCCAGTAAGCATAAGAGCAGGTCAGGAAGAGGAAAACGCAAACATTTTACTCTTAGGTGAAATTAGACATCATAATGGCTAAGTGGCATTTACAGCCTGAAACTTGGAACTTCAAATTTTTCTCAAAATTTACCGTTTCCTCACCACCTTCTCATGGAACCTGCTTCAAATACCAGCATTCAGGATGAATAAAAAATTTGAATAAGAAGTCATTTAAAATTTCTTTTTGCTGTGGAATTTTTAATTGCAAAGGACAGTATCTCAGCTGCATTGTGGTTTACAAAACTTTGGCCAGCCAAAGTCTTTTTTTTTTTTTTTTTTTGGTAAAGCATTTTTCTCTAAAATATAACAAAAGGGTATCTTGCAGTCCACTTGAAGAATTCTTCAAGAATATATAAAATATTGTGTAGTTACTTTTAGTATATTTGAAAAGTAACTGAAGTAGCTGAAGGGAGCATGGGCTCCCAGAGCATCATGAAACCTGGTTTGAGAAAACAAACCGTATTTAGTCACATGTGAGATGTGAAGTGAAGGGTCAGGAGACAGCTCCAAGATTCCCCAGAAGGGAGAAGGGGCCCCAGAGACACAGGGGGCCAGTAAAGGAGCCCAGCAGAGCTGGACAGATACAGGTGGCCTTTGCACCTGGCCAGAGCACAGAGGACATCAAAGACCATCAGGGGTGTATGTGCACTTCAAGTGGGGCTGACGACTCCTGGGGCCACAGCTATCCCCGCTTCCTCGCCCACCCTGAGATGCCCCAGCAGAGGGCTCATCAGGGCTGCCGCATGGGTTCTGCAGCTTGGGGAGAGGAAGGGTGCAGAAAATCAAGAAGAGAGCAGCCACTCAGATGAGTCATGGAAACTTCTATCTTTTTCTACTTAAGACAAAATAACATTTTTCTTATTGGAAAAGCAATCCGTGCTGATTGCAGAAAAAAAAAAAAGAAGATACAGAAAAAATAAACAAATGGGAACATCATAGTCCTGGTGTGTTGGTAGGAAGAGAGGAGAGACCCCCCCAGCCCCACCCTCCCCACCTTCTCTCACCCACCCCTGCAACATGCACACACCCTCCTATAAATTCTTGACTTATTTGGCTACACGTACAGAACCCAGAGGAGTGAGGTGGCCACCCAGGACAGGAGAGTCCCAGTGAGATCTTTACAGGCCTCCCCGGCCCCTCCAGGGAGCACTGCTGTTCTCTGCACAGGTAGGGGCAGAGACTTGAGAAGGAAGGCAAACGTTTGCTACTCCATACTCCTGTTAACACCACCATTCTGAAAAAGAGCTACCCTGTCTCTACACTTCCATTTGAGGGCCTGTTTAGAAACCTGGAGTTCTCCTGGTTCTTGATCCTGGTTCAGGAACCTATTGGAGGTAGGAGTAATGGCAGAGTCCATGCCCAAATGTCCCTGAAGGACACCTCTGCCTACCTGCCTACACCCAGCACCTCTCCACCTGGAAATAATCATATAGACTATGATGAATATATATCTATCCATATATATCTAGCGAGAGAGAATATATAATAAATCTATATCCAACATTTTAAATTTCTTCTTTGTTTTACAAAAAGGGGACAATCGCCTGAGTCCCTTCTTGTTGATACTTTTGCTGGAAGCAGTGAATGAAAAAACAAAGGCAGTGCCAGGAGATTTTTGGATGCTCTGAAAATGCACTGAATCATTCTCTTCAACTAGATGGCAATTTCCATCAGGGAAAAACTGTTTCTACTATGCCATCCACAAGGTTTACCATGCCTTGTACATGGTAGGGGGCTCAATAAATACTTGTGGACTCAAAACGCATGGAATAAAAAACCACATTCTCTTTGTTCACACGTGTGTCTACATGTGCTGGCCCTGTGCTGGCTGTTTAAGATGCCAGGTGAGTAAGGCCTGGTGCCCACATGAAGCTCATAGCTTTGCTCATTGGGGTTAAAAGACATGTGTAAGGCATTTTCCTGTGGGACAGCTTAGCTTGATGCTATGGGCAGAATTGAGGCCCCAGTCCTGGAGTTCTGTAATGGAGAGACTCAGAAACTGCCTTAGGAGTTTAGAAAACCCAAGAAGTTTAGACCAGAGAAGGATTTTAGAAGTTAAGTTAGAAGTTTCTTCTGAAATGCCTTTGGATACTAAGAGCATGTGTTTCTCATCTGATCCAGCCATCTATTAGGAGACGGTTGCCCCGACTGGGATGGACCAATGGGCAGCAGAGGTGGGCTTGGCCCAGGACTCCTAGCTGTCAGCACGTGGGCCAACATTGGCGCCAGCTTTAACACTCCAGCTCCAACACCTGTGCCTGTCTCTGTCCTTTCTCTCCCAGCCACTCCTTCCAGGGGCTGAACACCAGGTGCAGGCTCTCCTGAGCAGGTATGGCCCAGGAAAGCTGTACCAGGTGACAAGCAACATCAGCGGGTCTGGGACTCTGGACCTGACTTTGCCTCGGGGCCACGTCGTAGCCCTCCTTCAAGACAAGGACACCAAAGGCAACAGCAGCCGATGGCTGGTGGACACTGGAGGTATGTGGGACTTCATGGGCACTTCCCCGCCCTTTGGGAAAACTGTCCAACAGGAGCCAGTGGGGAGACATAGGCACTCTTGTGGGCAGGGGTCCAAATCCAGGATGGGAATGAACACAGGTGAACATGGAGGGCATGGGGTACAGCCGGCTTATTGTGGTGCATGATATGCCAAAAAGAGAAATTCACTCTAACATTGCAATATCCATTATCAAGCACCTACTGTGTGCTGGGTGCTGTGTAAGGAAGACAAAGATCTGCCTTGGGGACCTCACAGATCATTTGTGTAGACAGAGTTGTGTGGGGAGAACTCAGCATCACTTTGAAGGAATGGAGAAGGGATGGAGATACGCAGAGAAGTGACGTTTAGATCCTGACTGTGTGGACAGAAGTCTGACATCCAGAACAAGGGAGGTGTTATCCTGTTCCCTCTGCGCTGGTCATGACCCTGGTGTGCTGCTCAGATGTAGGGGCCCCAGGAGGGAGCAGGGCAGGAGGCAAGGAGCACCGTGAACCCAGGAGGAGAAGGCCCACCAGAGTGTCTTCCACAGAGGGGCATGTGACCCACAAGATGAGGGTTACACAGGATTATTGGGAGGGGATCTGGCGACAGTTTTTCCCCCTTCAGACATTTTATTTTAATTCAGTATTTTAATGTGTATTAGAAAAAATATAACTAGTACAGAAACCCATGATTTTATTCATTATTATATAGTACAACACTAAGTTTTAAAAAGTGAGTTTATTAAAAAAAATTAAGAAGATGGTACAAATCTGGCAAGAATCATGAAAGGGTAAAATCCTAACTCAAGTTGAAAAACAGCTGAATGGGGATTAAAACAAGGTCCTTGGGGTCAAGAGGACCGGGTTCGGGCCCCAACTCTGCACTGTACTAACTGCATGATCCCGGAGGAGTTATGGAGCCTCTGAGCTCGGTTGGCTCAGCCATACAATGGAGATGACAACACGGACCTCAAGAGTTGATGGAAAGACTAGGTGATCAGATGCTGGTCCTGGCACCAAGCAAGCTCTCAGGAGGTGATGGCCATTCACAGTGACAGCGACCAGAGCACCACTGGAGTAGCTGTTACACGAGAAAGAATGGGGGCACTTGGAGAAGAGAAAGGCAATTTCTGCCTCCTGGGAAAGGCAGTCCTGCGGTGAGGAAGTGGCCTTGTTGGAAAGGAGACCAGTGGTGCCAGCACCAGGAAAATAGTTTTCATACCAGTCCGAGGAAGAACTTTTTTTTTTTCCGAGGAAGAACTTTTTTTTTTTCCGAGGAAGAACTTTTTTTTTTTCCGAGGAAGAACTTTTTATCTCTGCCAGAGCTGTTCCAAATGGAGTGGGCTGCCTCTGTGGGGAATGAGCTCGCTGTCACTGGGATGAACAAGCAGAAGCTAGAAAGAGTGAGTGCAGGGTGCGGGGTGGGGGGCAGTTTGTGAGGTTCCGAGATAACCTTTGGAGGTCCATTTTAGTGTGAAGAAGCTGTATTGGAGATATTCACATCTGTGAATGGTGGTGACTTCCTCTACCTCTGAAAGGGATGGGCAGTGTGATCCACAGCCAGATAACGTTCTGTGTGTCCTGCAGGACATCGAGGGTACGTGCCAGCTGGGAAACTGGAGCTGTACCACGTGGTCCCCCGTGAGGAGGAGCTCAGAGGGCAGGCGAGGCCTCACAGGGACTCCCAACGTCAGACACCAGAGCCCACCTTGGCCTCTGTCCCTTCTGTCCTAGCAGTGACCCAGGTGAGCCTGGAAGAGGGCAGGTGGGTTCACATCCCCATGGCCATCTGGAGTGGGGCTTTGATTTTCCTCCTGTCCAGAGGGACTACCACCCTGTGAGGCCAGGGCCT
The DNA here is from genome assembly GCF_005190385.1 of Monodon monoceros. Lineage (NCBI taxonomy): Eukaryota > Metazoa > Chordata > Mammalia > Artiodactyla > Monodontidae > Monodon > Monodon monoceros. The sequence continues at coordinate 125,828,113 of NW_021703768.1, forward strand.
CGGTCAGTGGCCACACCAGTGTCCTGGCCAGGGTGGGACCTGGAGAAAGGAGCCTCTCGTCCTTGCCACATCAAGAGCAGGGAGTTAGTCCCTCGCTCCCCATTAGCAGAGCACCTGGGATTATTTCGTTCATTCGTTTGTTCATGCATTTGTTCATTTATTCAGTATTCACCAGGCACTGTGCTAGATAAGAGATGCAGTGATGAGCAGAAGTCAACCTTGGCCCTTGCCTTCCTCAAATTTATAATCTGGGAGGTGGGGAAAACAGCGATTAATAAAATAATCATATAAATAATCACAGTTCTATTAGTGCTAAGTGCCAGAGCCTTAGGTGTGGGAGAGGTTCAGGGAAGGTCTTTCTGAGAAGAATCATGTTTTTGCTCAGATTTGAAGGGTGGTTAGGAAGTAATTGGATAAAGGGTTGTGGATGGGAAGAGCTTCCCAGAAAGCATGCCCAGCGAATGCAAAGGCCCAGCACCGGGGAGGACAGGGTGAGTGAGGAACTGAGTGGAGCCAGTGGGGCTGGGACGGTGAGAGCGGTGGGCTGGAGAGGTGGGTGGGGCTAGCCAGCCGGGCCTGTGGCCTTGGTGAGGGTGTTGGCTTTCCCTTAAAAGCCATGGGAGGAGGGCTTCCCTGGTGGCGCAGTGGTTGAGAGTCCGCCTGCCGATGCAGGGGACATGGGTTCGTGCCCACATGCTGCGGAGCGGCTAGGCCCGTGAGCCATGGCCGCTGAGCCTGCGCTCCGGAGCCTGTGCTCCGCAACGGGAGAGGCCACAACAGTGAGAAGCCCGCGTACCGGATAAAAAAAAAAAAAAAAGCCATGGGAAACTTGTACATGCATGTTCGTTGCAGCATTATTCATAACAGCCCCAAAGTGGAAACAACCCATGTCCATCAACTGATGAAGGAATAAACAAAATGTGGCACATCCACACAATCAAATATTATTCAGCCATAAGAAAGAATGAAGTGCCGACACATGCTACCACATGTAGCTTGGTAGAGAAGGCCATGTAATGTATGATTCTCTATACGAAATGTCCTGGATAGACAATTGCATAGAGACAGAAAGTAGATCAGTGGTTGGCAGAGGCTGGGGGCAGGGGGAATGGGAAGTGACTGCTAAGTGGTCTAGGGTCTCTTTTTGAGATGATGAAGATGTTCTGGAATTAGATAATGGTGATGGTGGCATAACCTTGTGAACATGTTAAAAACTACTTTATTGTACACTTTGAAAGGGTGAATGTATGCATGTGAATTATATCTCAAAACAAAAAGTGTTGGGAAGGCTTTTCGGGGCAGAAGCTTAGCGGGGTCGCTGTGAGGGCTGATTGAGGTAGTTAGCTGGCTGGCATATGTGAGCCTCAGTAAATGGAGGCTGCACTCACAGTTATAAAGGGGGAGCTTCACAGGTGATGGATGAACAACAGAAAGGACCCAGGCTGAGGGGTGGGAGCCCAGAGGCTTGCAGTGAATAGCCAGGGGATGCCGCAGGCCAGGGTGGCTGAGGGAGCCTGGAGTGGGCTGCAGGAGGGCTGCATTGAAGCCTGCGGAAGCTGTGATGTACAGCTGTGGCACATGCTGGGAAGGCCCTCAGGCCAGTGCCGGGAGCCTTAGCTAGAAGTGGTACACCAGGGCTGCCTCCTGTTGGACATACCCACCCATCAGCAAAGAACCCACAGGGATCCCACCAGAGAGCCTCGCCATCCAACTCAATCCCAGTGGCCGCCAGTGTGGGTAGTGTCCCGGAACACCCGCCCAGGGGCTCATGTGGTGAGCTCAGCTGTCCATCTGCCCAGACACAGCAGCCACTTCCTCTTTGGTCGTGGGGCTGCTCAGTGGGACTCACGTGGGGTCATCCCCATTCCCCCTTGCCCCTGATTGTTCCTGAGCCTTGGCACACAGTAATAAAAGTCATGGTAAAAATAGCGAAAGCAGCCTGCATTTGTTGAGCCCTTACTATGTACCAGGCACAGGCATCCATTCATTAAATCCCCACAATTACCTGGAGGGAAGGATATCATTACTTCCATTTCACAGATGATGAGAATGAGGCCCAGGGAGGTGAAATATCAGCCTAACAAATGCCCCCTCCTCCAATTTTTTTTTTTTTTTTGCCTTTCAACAAAGTCACCTAACCTCCTTCCTGTCTCTGCTCCAAGCTGGGAAACTGGCCTGGGCAGATGACACCCTTTGATCTGAGGAGGGTTGTGGGGAAGGGATGCTGCATCCCCTGCTCGGTGAGATGGCAGCAGTGGACTGAGAGCACCCCTTCTGAGGTCAGACAGGCCAGCTTCACTCCTCTGTGATTTTGAATAAGTTCCTTGACTTCTCTGAGTCTCAATTTCCTTATCTGAAAAACGGGGCAAACAGAATTATAGAATTGTGAAAATCAAAACCAGGCAAAGAGCCTGCCACATAGTAGCTATTAGCAGTGGGAGTAGCGGAAGTAGCTGATGGCTTTGGACAAAGGATGTATTTGGGAGGCAATGACTGCTCAGCGATGGGGACTGAGTCGGGTGGGAGGGAAGAGGATAAACAGCTTCTCTAGGTCAGGTTTGTCTGTCCTCCCACCCTGACCATTTCTGTGTCACTCCCCGTGTGTTTCAGGTGGTGGCAGTGTACCCCTTTGTGGCCAGAAGCAGCCATGAAGTGAGTCTGCAGGCAGGCCAGCAGGTGACTGTCCTGGAGGCCCAGGACAAGAAGGGGAACCCAGAATGGAGCCTTGTGGAAGTGAACGGACAGAGGGGCTATGTGCCTTCCAGCTTCCTGGCCAGGGCCCCAGGTCCAGCTCTGTGGGGCTGGAGTCTGCCCTCTTAGGGTGCCCTCCTTGGAGCCCATGTTCCAAGAGGCTTAGAGGCTGTGACCCTGGGAGTTAGAAGCAAAGAGAAGGTGGGGGTGGATAGGGAAATCAGGCCAGGGTGGGGTGAAGGGCACCCAGAAGGCAGCCAGAAGAGGTAGGTGGGCCTTGCAGAGTGCCTGGCGTGGGTGAACATGAAAGGCTCCAACCAGGACGGCTCATTATGTCTGCATGAAGAGGGCGTTCCAACCTGAGTCACAACACCTGGGATGGCAGGTCACAGCTGATTGGCCAGGACTTGCTTATGGCCAATCTTACCTGTGCCCCGTCTGGTCCTGCCCATGGGAGTGGGTCACCCAGGTGAGCTTTACCTGTGCGCTGTGTGCTTGCATGGAGGCACACTGGAGAGTCCAGAACCGCCTGACCTGGCAGTTCACTTCCTTCCTGTGGTATAAAGAGATACAACAGCCGACCAGTCAGCTTTTATTTTTCCACGCTGGGAGCTAAGTTGTCTTGGGCAATGAACCCCTGGGAGCCCTCTCTAGCAGGGGAATGAGGGCTTGTCGGGGCAGTGGAGAGGTTCCCAGGAGACTTTTGGCTGGGCCAGGGAGTAGGTGTGAGCAAGTCACGATTCTGGAATGTGTTAAGGCAAATGCAGAGGCTGCTCCAGGGAAGAGGGGATTTTTGAGGGCGTGTTAGGTGGGGTGTGTGAGGCTGTTGGCAGCAGTTGTACACTGCTGCTGTGTTCTCTGGATTAGGAGACAGAGGGGTATGCAAGTCATAGAGGAAACTATGTTAAGCAGGTAACTAAAGGCCTGATGGGTGGGTAATGACTTGGTTTCCTGTTTCTGGAAGAAGGGGAGCCAGTGGAACCCCCAGTGGTTTCAGGAGGCTGCTGAGGGCTTGGAGGCAACAGTGGAGGTGATGTCAGTTGGCTGTGGCCCCTCAGACATAGGACACAACCTCAGTTTTCCCATTTATAAAGACCTAACTCATAGGCTTGTGGTGAGAATGACATGATGCTAAGGATGTGGAAGCTCCTTGCAAGTCATGAAGTGTGATATAAATGTAAATTGCAGGATGTCTAGGAAGTGGTCTCAGGATGGCCCCAGCCATCGGCTGGCCGCTCGCCATGCCCATGGCCATGATGGACATTATTAATCACTGTGGCATCCTTTCCCATAAACCCAGGATCCCTCCCAATGCTGCAATCTAGGTAACCAAACTCTTGAACTTGGTGAGATCAAACTTACTGTCATCCCTTTCTAGAACTTAGAAATTGAAGCCCCTCAAAACAGTTCCTGTTCAAGGAAGACTGACCGCTGGGGCGAATTTGGGTGCAGCCGCTATTGGATCATCATCTCTAGGTTGTAACTTGGGGCTCACATAAATTGCAAGATTCACAGGAGAGGGAAAAGGTGATCCATTGTAACTTTTAAAACAAATTACAGATCGTTTAAAAATATATTACAGAGAGGGCAGAGTCAAGATGGTGTACTAGGAGGACGCGGAATTCGCGTCTCCTCACAACTAGGGCACCTACCGGGCACCAGTGGGCGACCACGGACATCTAAGGGGATGGGAGGAGCCTACAGTGACCGGGTAGGACGTGGGGCGTGGGGGGAGTGAAGGGGGAGGAGAAGTGGAGGCTGGAGGGGACTGGCGCCCCTGAGGGGCGGCTGGGGGAGGGGAAGGGATCCCATGCCCAAAGAGGGAAATTGGAGAACCATTGGGAGGGCAGAGGATCAAAAGGGAGCATGGCCAGGTTTCCCCTACCCACTTAGGCCCCCAGGAACCTGCTGAGATTCTGGGCCTGATCCTCTGCCCACCGAGGACCCCTCCAGCCACGTGGGTCCTGAGGGAGTGGGAGAGAGGAAAGGGGGAGAAAAAGGCTGAACCTCCAGGACTAGCACCCCTGAGGGGTGGCTGAGGGAGGGGAGGAGTTCCTACACCCAGTGGGACCCACTGATGGTTAGGGGTCCAGCGGCGACGGGGGAGACCCTGGGGGAGATGGTGGGGTAGGGGCGCGAAGGAACGGAAGGGAACGTGGTCAGTTGGAGCCCTGTTGGGCTCCTGGGCCTAATCCTCCGCCCTTGGAGCCTCCCTCCTGCCGTGCAAAGCCCGAGCCCTGGCCCTACAACCCACCCAGGGCCCTACCTCTACACTCAGAGACCCCATCCAACGCGCTGGGCCTAAACCCCACCCACACACCCTCACTCAGGGCCCTACCCCCCAAACTCCGGAACTCCACATTCCAGAGGCCCCCCTTTCCACGTGCTGCCTCTCCCCTCTGCGCAGGTCCTAAGCAGAGGCCCCGCCCCATGCTTGAACGTCGCCCCCCTACCTGCCTAGGTCCCACCCCACCCTAAACCCCACCCCTGCCTAAGTTCCACCCCTGCCTAAACTCCGCCCCCATAGCCAAGGCTTTTTTTTTTTTCCTCTTTTAGATTGGGGTTCTGTTTTACCTTGTTGATTCATTATTTTTCCTAATATATTTTTTATCTTTCTAATTTTATTTTGTTTTTTATTCTTTGATCTTGTACTGCACCTTTTTTTCTTTCTTCTTTTTTTTTTACCGCACCATGAAGCTTGTGGGATCTTGGTTCCCAGGCCGGAAGTCGGGCCTGAGCTCCTGTGGTGGGAGCTCTGAGTCCAAACCGCTGGACTAACAGAGAACCTCAGACCCCAGGGAATATCAATTGGAGTGAGGCCTTCTGGAGGACCTCATCTCAGCACCAAGACCTAGCTCTATCCAACTGCCTGCAAACTCCAGTGCTGGACGTCTCAGGCCAAACAACCAGTAAGACAGGAACAGAGCACCACCCATCAAAAAAGAAAAATAAATGAAACAACAAAAAAATATGTTACAGATGAAGGAGGAAGGTAAAAACCTACAAGACCAAATAAATGGAGATGAAATAGGCAACCTACCTGAAAACGAATTCAGAGTAATGATAATAAAGATGATCCAAAATCTCGGAAAAAGAATGCAGAAAATACAAGAAACGTTTAACAAGGATCTAGAAGAACTAAAGAGCAAATAAACAGTGATGAACAACACAATTACTGAAATTAAAAATACTCTAGAAGGAATCAATTGCAGAATAACTGAAGCAAAAGAACGGATAAGTGAGCTGGAAGATAAAATGGTGGAAATAACTGCCAGGGAGCACAATAAAGAAAAAAGAATGGAAAGAATTGAGGACAGTCTCAGAGACCTCTGGGACAACATTAAATGCACCAACATTCGAATTACAGGGGTCCCAGAAGAAGAAGAGAAAAAAGAAAGGGTCTGAGAAAATATTTGAAGAGATTATAGTCGAAAACTTCCCTAACATGGGAAAGGAAATAGTCAATCAAGTCCAAGAAGCACAGAGCATCTCATACAGGATAAACCCAAAGAGAAACATGCCAAGACACATATTAATCAAACTATCAAAAATACAAAGAAAAAATATTAAAAGCAGCAAGAACAACAGCAAAGCAACAAATAACATACAAGGGAATCCCTGTAATGTTAATGGCTGATTTTTCAGCAGAAACTCTGCAAGCCAGAAGGGAGTGGCGGGACATATTTAAAGTGATGAAAAGGAAAAACCTACAACCAAGATTACCCAGCAAGGATCTCATTCAGATTCGAAGGAGAAATTAAAACCTTTACAGATAAGCAAAAATTAAGAGAATTCAGCATCACCAAAGCAGCTTTACAACAAATGCTAAAGGAATTTCTCTAGGCAGGAAACACAAGACAAGGAAAAGACCTACAAAAACAAACCCACAACAATTAAGAAAATGGTAACAGGAACATACATATCAATAATTACCTTAAATGTAACTGGATTAAATGCTCCAACCAAAAGACATAGACTGGCTTAATGGATACAAAAACAAGATCTGTACATATGCTGTCTACAAGAGACCCACTTCAGACCTAGGGACACATACAGACTGGAAGTGAGGGGATGGAAAAAGATACTCCATGCAAATGGAAATCAAAGGAAAGCTGGAGTAGCAATTCTCATATCAGAAAATATAAACTTTAAAGACTATTACAAGAGACAAAGAAGGATACTACATAATGATCAAGGGATCAACCCAAGAAGAAGATATAACAATTGTAAATATTTATGCACCCAGCCTAGGAGCACCTCAATACATAAGGCAAATGCTAACAGCCATAAAAGGGGAAATCGACAGTAACACAATCATAGTAGGGGACTTTCTAACACCCCACTTTCACCAATGGACAGATCATCCAAAATGAAAATAAATAAGGAAACACAAGCTTTAAATGACACATTAAACAAGATGGACTTAATCTATATTTATAGGACATTATATCCGAAAACAACAGAATACACTTTCTTCTCAAGTGCTCATGGAACATTCTCCAGGATAGATCATATCTTGGGTCACAAATCAAGCCTTGGTAAATTTAAGAAAATGGAAATCGTATCAAGTGTCTTTTCCAACCACAACACTATGAGACTAGATACCAATTACAAGAAAAAAACTGTACAAAATACAAACACATGGAGGATAAACAATACACTGCTAAATAACCAAGAGATCACTGAAGAAATCAAAGGGAAATCAAAAAATACCTAGAAAAAATGACAATGAAAACATGATGACCCAAAACCTATGGGATGCAGTAAAAGCAGTTCTAAGAGGGAAGTTTATGGCAATACAATCCTACCTCAAGAAACAAGAAAAATCTCAAACAACCTAACCTTACACCTAAAGCAATTAGAGAAAGAAGAATGAAAAAACCCCAAAGTTAACAGAAGGAAAGAAATCATAAATATCAGATCAGAGATAAATGAAAAAGAAATGAAGGAAACAATAGCAAAGATCAATAAAACTAAAAGGTGGTTCTTTGAGAAGATAAACAAAATTGATAAACCATTAGCCAGACTCATCAAGAAAAAAAGGGAGAAGACTCAAATCAACAGAATTAGAAATGAAAAAGGAGAAGTAATAACTGACACTGAAGAAATACAAAGGATCATGAGAGATTACTACAAGCAACTATATGCCAATAAAATGGACAGCCTGGAAGAAACAGACAAATTCTTAGGAAAGCACAACCTTCTGAGACTGAACCAGGAAGAAAGAGGAAATATAAACAAACCAATCACAAGCACTGAAATTGAAACTGTGATGAAAAATCTTCCAACAAACAGAAGTCCAGGACTAAATGGCTTCACAGGTGAATTCTATCAAACATTTAGAGGAGAGCTAACACCTATCCTTCTCAAACTCTTCCAAAATATAGCAGAGGGAAGAACACTCCCAAACTCATTCTACGAGGCCACCATCACCCTGATACCAAAACCAGACAAAGATGTCACAAAAAAAGAAAACTACAGGCCAATATCTCTGATGAACATAGATGCAAAGATCCTCAACAAAATACTAGCAAACAGAATCCAACAGCACATGAAAAGGATCATACACCATGATTAAGTGGGGTTTATCCCAGGAATGCAAGGATTCTTCAATGTATGCAAATCAATCAATGTGATACACCATATTAACACATTGAAGGAGAAAAACCATATGATCATCTCAATAGATGCAGAAAAAACTTTTGGCAAAATTCAACACCCATTTATGATAAAAACTCTCCAGAAAGTAGGTATAGAGGGAACCCACCTCAAGATAATAAAGGCCACATATGACAAACCCACAGCCAACATCGTTCTCCATGGTGAAAAACTGAACCATTTCCTCTAAGATCAGCAACAAGACAAGGTTGCCCACTGTCACCACTGTTATTCAACATAGTTTTGGAAGTTTTAGCCACAGCAATTAGAGAAGACAAAAATAAAAGGAATCCAAATTGGAAAAGAAGTAAAACTATCACTGTTTGCAGATGACGTGATACTATACATAGAGAATCCTAAAGATGCTACCAGAAAACTACTAGAGCTAATCAATGAATTTTGTAGAGTAGCAGGATACAAAATTAATGCACAGAAATCTCTTGCATTCCTATACACTAATGATGAAAAATCTGAAAGCGAAATTAAGGAAACATTCCCATTTGCCATTGCAACAAAGAGAATAAAATACCTAGGAATAAACCTACCTAATGAGACAAAAGACCTGTATGTAGAAAACAATAAGAAACTGATGAAAGAAATTAAAGATCATACAAACAGATGGAGAGATATACCATGTTCTTGGATTGGAAGAATCAACCTTGTGAAAATGACTATACTACCCAAAGCAATCTACAGATTCAGTGCAATCCCTATCAAACTACCAATGGCGTTTTTCACAGAATTAGAACAAAAAATTTCGCAATTTGTATGGAAACACAAAAGACCTCAAATAGCCAAAACAATCTTGAGAAAGAAAAACGGAGGTGGAGGAGTCAGGCTCCCGTACTTCAGACTATATTACAAAGATACAGTAATCAAGACAGTATGGTACTGTGGTGCTGGGAAAACTGTACAGCTACATGTAAAAGGATGAAATTAGAACACTTCCTAACACCATACACAAAAATAAACTCAAAATGGGTTAAAGACCTAAGTGTAAGGCCAGACACTATAAAACTCTTAGAGGAAAATATAGGCAGAACACTCTATGACATAAATCACAGCAAGATCCTTTTTGACCCACCTCCTAGAGTAATGGAAATAAAAACAAAAATAAACAAATGGGACCTACTGAAACTTAAAAGCTTTTGCACAGCAAAGGAAACCATAAAAAAAACGAAAAGACAACCTTCAGAATGGGAGAAAATATTTGCAAATGAAGCAACTGACAAAGGATTAATCTCCAAAATATACAAGCAGCACATGCAGCTCAATATAAAGAAAAAAAAACCAATCCAAAAATAGGCAGAAGACCTAAACAGACATTTCTCCAAAGAAGATATACGGATTGTCAACAAACACATGAAAAGATGCTCAATATCACTAATCATTAGAGAAATGCAAATCAAAACTACAATGAGGTATCACCTCACACCGGTCAGAATGGCCATCATCAAAAATCTAGAAACAATAAATGCTGGAGAGGGTGTGGAGAAAAGGGGACCCTCTTGCACTGTTGGTGGGAATGTAAATTGATACAGCCACTATGGAGAACAGTATGGAGGTTCCTTAAAAAACTAAAAATAGAACTACCATATCACCCACTACTGGGCATATACCCTGAGAAAACCATAATTCAGAAAGAGTGATGTACCACAATGTTCATTGCAGCACTATTTACAATAGCCAGGACATGGAAGCAACCTAAGCATCCATCGACAGATGAATGGGTAAAGAAGATGTAGCACATATATACAATGGAATATTAGCCATAAAAAGAAACGAAATTGAGTTATTTTTAGTGAGGTGGATGGACCTAGGGTCTGTCACGCAGAGTGAAGTAAGTCAGAAAGAGAAAAACAAATACCGTATGCTAACGCATATATATGGAATCTAAAAAAAAAAAAAAAAAAAGGTTCTGATGAACCTAGGGGCAGGACAGGAATAAAGACGCAGACATAGAGAATGGACCTGAGGACACAGGGAGGGGAAAGGGTAAGCTGGGACGAAGTGAGAGAGTAACATTGACATATATACACTACCAAATGTAAAATAGATAGCTAGTGGGAAGCAGCTGCATAGCATAGGGAGATCAGCTCCGTGCTTTGCGACCACCTAGAGGGGTGAGATAGGGAGGGTGGGAGGGAGGCGTAAGAGGGAGAGGATATGGGGATATATGTATACATACAGCTGATTCACCTTGTTATACAGCAGAAACACAACATTGTAAAGCAATTATACTCAAAGATGTTTTTTAAAAATGTCATCTCTCTCTCTCTCTCTCTCTCTCTCTCTCTCTATATATATATATATATATATTACAGCCATGACCATTAGCCAAGTAGCTACAAATAAAACATTTTTGGGAAAAAAAAATTTTTGGAACCAACCCACCTTAGAGTGTGTGTGAAAATATGTGGCAGTTTAGACTTAATTCCAGGAACATCTCTGTATTATAACTGTAGTGCCTAAAGCTGTTAGCTCTGGTATTTGGAGAGCCTTTAAAAGTCTATACATGTCTTTGTCAGTCTGTAACTTACCTCCTCTGGGCTTGTGAAAGTGTGAAGGCTGCATACATAATGCAAAACTCAGTCCCTTCAATCCCTCTCCCAGCAGCAAATTCACTCTCCAAGATGCTCATGACTCATTTTCCTTTCTCTTCCCTGCTCAGAGTTCTGATACAAACAGGAAGCACAGGGGAACAGATAATAAAATAGGAAATTCAACTGTGGTTCCATAATACTTATGAGAGCCTACAGTGTGCTAGAAACCTAGCTCAGGGCTTCTCAACGTGGCTGCCCACTGCTTGCACCGGGGCAGCTTTAACTATGACTGAAGCCAGGATCCCACTCAGAGATGCTGATGTAATTGGTGTGGGGTGTGGCCCAGCCTCAGGAATTCAGAGAGCTCCTCAAGTATTTCTAGTGTGTGGCCAGGGTTGGGGACCTCTGCTCTAGACACACAGTGGTGGTCGAGATAGACCCGGGGTTGGAAATGGTCACAAGCTGTTAGCTAGGACGTGCCCCATCCAAACTTTGTACTTGCTCAGATGTTTCAAACAGGCAGCTTCGCAGCCAAAATAAATAAATAATTTTAAAAGTTATTTTTTTAAAAAAAAGGGACTTCCCTGATGGCACAGTGGTTAAGAATCTGCCTGCCAATGCAGGGGACACGGGTTCCAGCACTGGTCCAGGAAGATCCCACATGCCACGGAGCAACTAAGCCCATGTGCCACAACTACTGAAGCCCGCGCACCTAGAGCCTGTGCTCTGCAACAAGAGAAGCCACTGCAATGAGAAGCCCGCGCACTGCAACGAAGAGTAGCTCCCACTCGCCACAGCTAGAGAAAGCCTGCGCGCAGCAGCAAAGACCCAATGCAGTCGAAAATAATTAATTTTTTTAAAAAGTTATAAAAAAACAGCTTGAGAGGAGGTTTGAAATAGGACAGCCTGTTCTGTCAGGTCCCAGAATGTATATTTATTAAGTGCCATTAAAAGGGACCTGAAGAGGGGCTTCCCTGGTGGTGCAGTGGTTGAGTCTGCCTGCCGATGCAGGGGACACGGGTTCGTGCCCCAGTCTGGGAAGATACCACATGCCGCGGAGCGGCTAGGCCCATGAGCCATGGCCGCTGAGCCTGCGCGTCCGGAGCCTGTGCTCCGCAACGGGAGAGGAGAGGCCACAACAGTGAGAGGCCCGCGTACCACACACACAAAAAAAGGGACCTGAACAAAACTGGATATTCTTGTAGGCATAAGGGAGAAAACTGAAATATTCTTGGAACCAAATCTATCTCATGAGGAAAAATAACAATGTATTCAGTAGCACGTGGGTAATGGTTTCTCCTAGGGGATGAGATTAAAAGTCACTGAAGGGTGAGAAAATGCATAATTGAGAAGATGGAGAATGGCCTGAATTTTCTCCAGGGGACTCTGTGTAATGTGTCTTTCCCCTCCAAATACCTAGAACCATTGCCCTGTGACTTATGTATTTCAATGCTGGACTGTCACATATTAGACTTACAAAGGTATATGTCTGTGAATTGAACAAGACTTCCAGGAGGTGAAGACTGATTCACAAGGGTGACCCTTGCTCCCTGCAACAGAGTGAGACCTCTTTAATCTCTTGGGCTCCAACCTAGTTTTAGACATGAGGACAAGATTACAATATCAAAGGAAAGATGAGCGAATTCTTGGTTAATGTGATGAGTCTAGCTTGGTGAATAACTGATGTCAACTACTGGGAATAAAGGACTTGAAGATGAAATGCCACTGAAATTTGTGTGACTCTAACCATTGGATGGTCAGATGCCCCAGTGTGACATTTGTTCACTAGATACTTGCCATATATAAAAATGGAACCTCCTTTATTCATGTGTTCATTTAGTGAGTGTCTACTGCACATCTTTGGTGCCTCCAGGATTTGGCCTTAGCTGCTGGGGATGCAGTGAGAAGTCAGAGAGACCGGGACCCTGCCCTCTCAAAGTCCACAGTTTGATGAGGGAGGCAGACAAGGCAACAGTTAAACACAGTGTTAATTGTTAGGATAGGGTGATAACAGGTGCCACCAGAGCCCAGGGGAGAGGCCAGCCCCTGACTCAGACTTGGTGGCTAAGGAGGGCTTCCTGGAAGAAGTGATATCCAAGCTGATGGGTAACAGGTTAGATGAAGGTGGGAGGGAGGGCACATGCAAAGGCCCAGAGTTAAGAGCAAGCACAGCTCATCAGGGAACTAAAATGCTATAGAGCTGGAACACAGGGTGTGCATAAGGGTGGTGGGTACAGTGCGAGATGGCTTAGTGAGGTCTGCCTGGTAAGGAGCTTTGGGGTTTATTCTGAGGGCAGTGGTGGGGGACACTAAAGGGTTTCAAGCAGAAGAGTGACACGCCCAGAGTTGTGTTTTAGGATGCAAGTTCTGGTTTATCCTGGAATCTCCCTAAGCATCTGTCACATGCCTCAAGTAATAGATGTTCAATACACGTTGCTCATATAAACAGCCCAGATGGGATGGGAACACTGAAACCTACTTCCAAGGAATCTCCCATCCAGCTGTAAAAGACAGACAAGCACCTGGCACCACAAGGCAGGATGCCGTCAGCCCCAGAAGGGTGCTATTTACCAGGCTCATGGGTGTTCAGACAAGGAGGAGTTTTGGGGTCGCTGAGGTGGTCAGGGAGGCTTCCTGGAGGAAGTGGGGCAGGTGCTGACTTTGTGGGATAAGTAGGGTTGGGGGAAGCAAAAGGGAAGGGGAAGCCTTCTCAGGCCCAGGGAGGCAGTGTAATGGTATGAGAAGTGCCCAGCACTTGACCTTAAAACCCCTGAGTTCAAGGCCCGCTTGGCCATAGGCAAGTAGCAAACTCATTTATTGTGGTTTCTGCCTGTGGGGAAGTTTGGTGAGGGCCCCCAGCCTGCGTTGTCCTCCCTATTCAGCCCAAAAAATACTCACTGTAGAATTCTGTCTTTTCTCAAGGAGTCGCTGGCTTCCTCCACCAGGACCTACCTTCCAGCGTGGAAAAGTCATTTTAGGATCTGTTGTGGTAGGGCAGAGACTCAAATACCTGGACTGGTGGGTAAGGAAAGAACTGGATTCCACTCCTGGCAACATCCCGAGGAGCTGGGTTCCTTAACAATCCACTCACTTAACCTTGTTCTTCTGTTTTCTTATCAGTAATTTTTGAACTTATGTTTTCTGTTTTTCTCATCTGTAAAATGGGTACAATTCCTGTTCTGACAGGGTGAGTGAGAGGATTAAATGAAACACTTGTGAATGGTGGCGGATCACAACAGGAGCATCACGGCTGTGCAGGGAGGGAATATGTGAACTCTGACCACTAGGTGGCGGCAGGGCTCTAGGAATCACCTGCGATTGGGCTGGGAGGCGCCACCTCAGCAAATTGAAACGCCCAGGGTGCTGGGCAGGTGGTGCAAATGAGAGGAAGGGCCAGGTGAAAGACATTAGGGAGTGGCAGGGACTGTGGTGGACCAGAGCATACATATTCCATCTAAGGAGCTTGCAGCTTCTTGGCTTCAACCAGTGTTGCCACATCAGAATGAGGGCCCAGTTGTGCCAGAGATTCTGATTTTTCAAGAGAAGCCAGAAACCAGGGTTTTGTTTTGATTTTTGATGTGAAATCTGTGTGGAGATTGTGTGGGTCACAACAGGTCCCCCTTTTTGCATCTTCTGCCACAGAGTGTGGGTTGGCTGCCCTGGTAGAGAATCTCCTCTGAAGAATTAGCTTCACATCTGTTTTCTGTGAAATGCCGTCATGTGTCTCCACTTCACTCACTACTTCATTAGATGTTAATTTTCCTTCCTTGGATCTCTGGGGAGAACTGTTTCGTTTTCTGCTATTGTTATTATTGTTGTCATCAAACATTTATTCAATCGTGGGCCATATTTTCTGACCACCCATGAGGCTCTCCATAGTACCTATTTCACAAGGTTCTTTTGAGGAATAAATGAGATACTGATATAATATCGCTTAGCCCAGCACCTGGCTCATTAGCACTCAATAAATATTGTTATGGGGACTTTAGAAAAGATGGCATGACATTTGGAGGAAGGTTTGCAGGGCCTGCCTTTCTCTCTATATTTGGGATGGTGACGAGGCCTGGCTACTCCCTTATGTAGATGAAGCCCCCTGGTTCCGGCTCCTGAGGGCCTAGTAGAGGTTGGATACAGCCCTTCCCTCAGAGGCTGCTGTCACACCCCAAAAGCATTCCTGGGACTTTCCCTAGTCCGGTTCCCTGGTGCTGCGTCTGGGTCAGGGTGGGCAGATTTCCCCATCCAGGGCAATCCCAATCTTGGGCAGGAGTGGCCCAGATTCTCCTGCCTCTCCCCAGCGAGAGGGCTTTCTGCAGTCCATTGCACCTGGACAAGTCAGGCAGGTACTCAGGCAATAATCAGGCATGCAGATGCGCTGGAGCAGCAACTCTGGTCAGAGGCTCAGGGCCCTTTACATCCAGGAGCATCTTCTCAGGGTGTTCCAAGGGGACCCAGCAGCTTTGGGGACAAAGACTCCTTGCTGGAGGCTCCACTGGCAGATTCAGGAACAAAGAGGGGGTGAGATCAGATTTGTCCTTGAGGGCTCTGACTTATGCTGGGCTCAGGAGCACCAGCTAATGCTGTTCAGTTAGGTCTCAGGCCACCACCATGCTTCCAGGATACCTCAGGGTGGTTCTGGGTTCCCTGTTTGGGGCCCATTTGCCTGTCTTCAGGGGTCTGGGCATCCTTGAGGCCTGTGAGTAGAAAGAGAGCTCAGTGGCTGCAGGTTTGGGACAGCCCTGAGCCTTAGGAGGATTGGGCCAGAGTGGGCATAGGACTTGCATCCACCCCTTCTGAGCAGCTCACATCTCAGAGGTTGGTTATTTGCTTGCTTGCTCTCACATTTATTCCCTGCCCAGCTCAGCTCTGTACTCCAGGGAACTACATTGCCCAGGCTCCTTTGTTCTCTGGTTTTCTGGTGGGTTTGTCCAATGGGAGGCACTGGCAGGGGGAAGGAGGGGAGAACCCAAGGTATTTCTCCCTCTCTCTGCTTCAGGCAGCATCTCTGCCTTGGCTGGTCTTCTCCATGGTTCCCACTTCCACTGGATGGTCCTTCCCTCTTGGTCTTAGGTCCCGTTGGACAGGCCTGGCTATACTTCCAGTTTCTGTAAGATAGCTTCAGATACTGGGCCCTAATAACGCTGCCTCTTCCCTGCGTTCCTCCAACCTAAAGACTAGAGTGTCTTTTTGCTGTTGTTAATCCCTGTGGTGATTCTAGGATCTTCTTTCACCTGTGTAACTTCCTCCCTAAGTCCCTCTGTTCCCAAGGCATAGAGTGGTTCTCTCTCTGACTGGACAGTGACTCTTGTGCAGCTCAGCAGCTAGGGATACAGGGAGGGAGTGGGTAGTAGAGCTGGGGGGCTCCTAGATACCTCTGCCCCTCAGGCTGCCGAGCCCTCAGAGAAGATTGGGACCATCACCAGGTCTGCTGTACCTTCCCTGGGTCAGGGAACAGTCCGGCCCTCCCCACCCAGATCTCTTGGAAGTGTCTTCAGCTATAGACAGCAGCTGAGTGGGTCACGCTCCAGGGTCAGTGGCTGTGAGAATCTGCCAAGCAGCCCTTGTTTGGGCCAACTGAAGCTGTTCTGCAGGGCCCAGAGAAGGACACAGAGGAGACCCAAGGGCCATTGTGTGACAGCAGAGCCAGGCTGTGGGCAGGAGGAGAGGGTCGCCTCCTTCCAGCCACAGTGCCTCGAGTCTGGCCCTGGCTCAGGAGGGACGGTGAGCCCCCGGTCAGTGAGACGGGAAGTGGAGATGAGGCTTCTGGCCAGGAAAAAGCCTGCTTGTCTTGATTCTGGGGTCTCAGTTATTCCAGGCACATCAGCAGAGCCTTTGGTCTGGGGAAAGGCTAGTGCACTACTAGCAATCACCACAGCTTCTGTTCACTTCTCACAGGGCTTTTTGAGGGTTACGTGAGGAAATCTACTTTACGCAATTAATCCAGTGCTGGCACATAGGAAGCTCTCAAGACCTGCGAACTAAAGAAAAACAAACAAGAAAACACAAATCACAACAGCAACCAGGCACTGTGGACCTTATTCTGTAGGATAAGCTGGTGTCTAGTTAGTACTGAGCCCCAGGCCTCTCCCCTGGAGCAGAGCTGGGGCTGGCAACACAGTTCCAGCTGCCAAGGCTAGGAAGAAGGCCGAGTCAGGTGAAGGAGTTGTGAGGTTGGGAGGTCACAGTGATCTCAGGGCACACTCCCCAGAGACGTGGGGATGAGCAGTAGGTGTCCAGAACCATAATGGGGCACTTGAGGACACCTATCACCTTGTGTCCAGGCAGGACAGAGATCAAGGCTAGGTCAGAAAGCAGGCAGTAGGATCCCAGTCTTTGGGTTCAAGTACTAGGCCCTGGGGACTTAAGGATCAGGTCCACTAAAAATACAAAGATCCTGGCAAGAGCAGGATTGAGAGCTGGACACAGGGACTTCATTTTGAGCCCCGGGGGCCAGAGCTGCTGGAAATCCTCCCATCTGATGACAGGATTGAACCCAGGGAGCAAGATGGGTTGGACATGGGAGAGGGTCTGGGATGAAGAGGCTGTGGTAGTCAGGAGACCAGACTTCACATTGCAAAACGTCCAAATTCAAATCCTGACTCCACACTCACCAGCTGTGTGACCTCGTTGAACAAGTTACTTCATGTCTCTAAAACCTCACTTTCCTCTTTGTGGGTAAACCAGGAAATAGTCATACCTCAGAGGGCTGTTGGAATGTGGAAATGGGATCACGCGTGGAGGTTTTGGCAGTCTAGGACATATGAGTGCTGCTCAAATGATTGAGCCTCGAAGACACAGCCATTTTTGCTGGCTCCCACCTCCTCCAATGTATTCCTCCTAAGCTTTGCCAGCAGTGACCCCAGCCTGAGTCTTCTCTGGGCTAACACTCCTTGTACTTTCAATCTTTGCTCTAACGTCTGTGTTCCTGACCCTTCACCACCTCAGGCTCTGAAAAAATAGCCCCTCACTGCCTGAGCTCTTTCCAAACTGAAAGCAAGAGGATGTCTTAAGAGGCCAAAGGTTGTTCCCCTGGGAATGTAATGTGACCACGTCCTCCGATACTCCCTGGTGATTAGAGCTCGCCATCTTGAATTACTTCATCTTCATCCTCCCAAGAAGCTTCCTCACAGCCCCAGGCCAAGCAGTGGGAGACAGCCTTGCTGATATGCCTTTGTGAGTATACCTCCCCCCTACTTTCTTTCCTCCCACATTGCTAAACTTTTTTCCTCAAATTCTTTCTCACCCTTCCCCCACTCCTCACCTAAAGCTGCGGCAGAACATAAAAGAAAAATACAGTGACACGCACACAACTGGAAAAATCTCAACATCTATCTTCTTCCCCTTCACACCACCCCGCTGGCCACATCCCAGGCCAGAGATTCCAAGGCATGGCACTCCCCTTAGGAGTCAGGTGTCCCCGTCCCCACCTGGAGGGGACAGATACCAGCCAAAAGCACCTGGTCCAGATTTCCTTTTTGCAGTTTGTATTGTGACTATAACGTAGTTTTTGTTTTTCTTAATGTATTACAATATGCACGTAATACATTTTCTATGTTATTTTATTTACTTATTTATTTATTTACTTATTTAGTTATTTACTTATTTTTGGCTGCATTGCGTCTTTGTTGCTGTGCGTGGGCTTTTCTCTAGTTGCAGCGAGCGGGGGCTACCCTTTGTTGCGGTGCGCGGGCTTCTCATTGCGGTGGCTTCTCGTTGCAGAGCACGGGCTCTAGGCGCGCGGGCTTCAGTAGTTGTGGCTCACGGGCTCAGTAGTTGTGCCTCGTGGGCTCTAGAGCGCAGGCTCAGTAGTTGTGGCCCACGGGCTTAGTTGCTCCGCGGTACGTGGGATCTTCCCAGACCAGGGCTCAAACCCGTATCCCCTGCATTGGCAGGTGGATTCTTAACCACTGAGCCACCAGGGAAGTCCCTACATTATTTTTAATAAAACCAAATATGGAATTTGAATTGTATCACTGCCTGTCATGCTTCCTTAGGCTCCTGTAAGGGGTAAAGCCAACAAAGCTGGGATTCACTCCGCTTCCTCTCTTCCTCGCAGCCCTCCCTCCATGTTCAGTCCTTCAGCAAGGGCTGTCAACTTTACCTCCAAAACCTTCCTGAAAGTTGTCCACTTTCCCCCTCTCCAGCACCCCCACTCCTCTTCTCTCCCCTGTGCTTCTGCAGGAGCCTCTGGACTGTCTCTCAGTTCCCACCCCTGTGCTTCCCCCTCACCCACTCTCCATAGAACAGTCAAAGTGATCCTTCGAAAAAAGTAAATTAGAGAATGTCACACCTCTTAAAACTGAACAAAACCCAAATTCCTTACTCAGACCTAACCGGGCCTGTGTGATGGGCCCTGCTTCCCTCCCACCGAACCATGTACCACCTTCCACCTTGATCACTGTGATACGGCCAACACTTGCTTTTCTGTTTCTGTTCCTCAATTACCCTAAGCTCCTTCCTGACTCAGGGACTCAGCACTGGCCCTTCCCTTCCCTGGGATACTCTTCCCCCAGATCTGCCCTTGGCTGGTTTCTTGCCACACAGGTCAGCTCCTCAGTGATGCCTTCACTGACCGCTCCATCTGGGCAGTGTCCAACCCTTCCCACCCTGACCCCAGCACTCATTATTCATCACCCTGTCTTACTGTCATTAGAGACTGCACCACTCCCTCCTATTTTCTAGTTTATCTGTTTGTTGTCTGCTTCCCTCATTAGAAAGTAAGATGGATAAGGATTTTATCCATCTCATTCAATCCTAAATCCAAATAACCTTTAGTATGTCCCAAATGGCACATGCTTGTACTAAAAAATGATTCCTAGTTTATCTGAAATTCACATTTAACTAGGTGCCCTGTATTTTAACTGGCAATCCTACTTGAGGCCCATGGTCCCACATCCTGGGAACAAGAGAATGAAGCCGGTATGGGAAGAGAAGAGAGAAAATGAGTGGGGGGGGGAGGACAGGTGGGTGGGAGAGAGAACAAGACAGCAACAGAGAATGAGTGAAGAGAGAGACAGACAGAGTCACAGGTAGACCAATAGACACCCTCTGGTAGTGTTCAAGTCCCACAGTTCAGTGACCCAAAGTCAGTGCCACCCCATCCTTTCTGTAGTTTGTTTATGGGCACCAGTAAATTCCCCTTTTGCTTCAAAATAATAGCCAACATTCTCAAGCACTTGTGTGTGCTAGGCACTGGGCCAAGCCCTTGGATGCACTATCTCATTTAGGCTGTCACCTCACACAATTCTATGAGGGTGTTTCTGTCACTCGCTCTACAGAGGAACAGAGAAGTTAAGTAACGTGCTCACGTTCACACAGACTCTAAGCAGCAGAGCTGGGCTTCAAACCCAGGCAGTCAGATGCCAGAGTGCTTGACCACTGTGTGGACTAGCTGTCACTCATAATCGAGGAGGTCCCGAGCGGCTCACTGGACGGCTGACCCTTGAGAGGCTGGGTGGCATCATGTGTGGACCCAGGAACCGGACTAAGCAGGATCAAATCCAACTTCCCTCACCCATAGTGTGACTTTGGGAAAGTTGTCCACTTACTCTGAGCGTCAGCTTCCTCTTCTGTAAAATGGAGTCGACAATAATAGTAGGTACAGCATAGGATTGATATGGGGATTTAATTAATTAACGTCTATGTACACAGACATAAAAAGCCATTAGATCAGGTAAGCATTTAATAAACATTTACAGACATTTTTATTATTTTCAGTTCATCTCTGATGCCCAGCACAGGATCTGGCACAAAGGAAGTGCTCATGTTTCCTGTGTGAGTGATGATAAGAATGGAGAATATTAATGAGACTCCTGACTGTTTATTCAGCACCTACTATGTACCAAGCATTGTGCTAAGCACCTTACACACATCTCAGTCCATCCGCACAACAGCCCTACCAAGCTGGTATTGTCATCCCCATTTTACAGATGAGGAAACTGAGGCTTCAAGAAGTCAAGTGTCCAGAAAAGCCACAGAGAGAAGTCCAGAGCTAGGATCTCAGCCCTGGTTATAAGGAAAAAACACTGGATCTATGACTGCCTTAAAGAAGGCAGGAAGCAGATGAGATTGCATTGAGATGTTTTCCTGTGGACTGAGTTTTGAGTTTTTCCCATTGTCTTCGCAAGGTTTTTCATGTCCCTTACAGAAACCCTGTGTGCACGCCTTTCCATGCACTATTATCTCAATAGATGGGTATAGAGTCCCATTTTATGAAGGAGGCACAGAGAGGTACAGGTATTGATACTTGCTGAAGGTCACATAGGTGTTAAGAACAGAGCAGGTTCTGAACCCAGCTTCATCTGACTCCCAGTACAGTCTTTGTCTCCAGTACTCAACCTCTGGCCTACAGAGAACCACCACCCCCAAGAGCATGCCATCACTCAGATCTCCCAAAGACACCCACTTTTCACCATCCCCACTGCCAGCAAACCCCCAGGCTTCCGTCCTTCACAGGGCCACCACCAGGGTCAGCTTTCAGAAACAGAGATCTGAAACCAGGGCTCTTGGAGGTCCTTCCAGGGTTCTTGACCACAGCTTCATGGTCTGGCTCCTGTTTATCCCTTCCCCTCCTTGAACTCTGAGCTCTGGCTGAGCTGAATCTGCACTGCTCTCTCTCTGCCCCCCTTCACACTCACTCCTTCATCTGGGTGGTACACCCTTTCCCACTCCCCCGTCCCCTGTCCAAGTCATCCTTCAAGTCTCAGTGGCATATCACTTCTTCCAGGAAGCGTTCCTTTCTTGGTTCTGGTGCTGTTCCTGTGTGTGCCTCTACTCGGGTCCTTATCCCTCTCTGTTGAAATTGCCTTCTTACTTGAGGGTCTCTCCCTTGCTCCAAGAGGGCAATGGCTGTGTCTACCTATTCACACGGCATCCCCAGAGCTTGACATGGTGTCGGGTACCTGGTAGGTGCTCAGTGAAAAGCTGGGGAATGAATGGGGGCTCCCTGAGGACATTATGCTTTATTACACTGAGCACCGGGCACATAGTAAGCTCTCAATATATGTCTGTTGAATAGGTAAGGGATAAATGTATGAATAAATAAACAACGTGGTTCAACACCACTTCCCCGCCTCGCCTCACACACACACACACACACACATACATACACACACACACACACACACACATCAGATTTGTTCACCCCTCAGCTTTGTCTCTTGCAGAATAAAAGGGATCCCAACTCCTTGTTTGAATGCAATGGGGTTTTGAGTAGAAAAAAATACTGCTCCTTCAACAAGAAGAGTTTCAGGTGATAAAGGCCTTTCTTGCTGGTGAAGGGAGGAGGGAGAGTCGGGGCTTCAGCCCAGTTTTAGGATGGCCTCAGTTGGCCCCAGACTGACTAATAAAGTGTGAAATTGACTTCATCCTCCGCCACGTCTCCCCAGCCAGTGTGTCCCTGTAGCATCTCCCTCTGCTACCACTAATGCAGTCCTGCCGCCATCCCCTCTGTCACCGGCAGACAGGCGGGTCATCAACGCCCACGCAGCCCCAGGGCCCAGTGCTCTGCAGAGCCCATGAAGCCATTTGGCCTCGGGCCAGGATGGGCTTTCAAAGCTAGAAGCATCCGATGTGGCATGTCTGACGCACCTTCTAAGTCAGCCACTGGCCCTTCCTGTCCCTATTTACTCCTCTGGCACTGGCTGCTGAGGCGTGGGCGAGGGCTGGAAGCGGGGACAGCATTAGGTGAGCTCTTTGAGACTCTCCTCCCACCCCACCCAGTCCACTGCACCAAATGCAGGGCTGAAGAGTCAGAAAAGAGAACAGCAAAATCAGGGAGCTCTTGCGGGGGCTTTAGGGACTGCTTGGGAGATGATAGAAGGCCCCCAAACCCCTCCTTCCACTAGGACAGGGCCATTTTGGGATATCTATTTTGTTTATTTTCTCCTGTTTAAGATTTTCTAGGAGGAGAGGGATTCCATAGCTCTAGTGAGTCCTAAAACCAGTGATCTGTCCAGCAGTCATTCCCAAACCTGCCTGTGCATCAGAATCAACCAGGTGACTGGGTAAAAAAATACAGATTCTGAGACCTGTAGCGTGTTCGTCTGCTCAGCACCCATTTCCTCTTCTTCTGAGAAGAGCCCCTAGGTTACCTTAGAGAGCTGTCACTGCCTCACACGGCCCCATGTAGTTTGGGTGGTCTCCAGGGGCAAGCCTGTTCCCCAGGCCGGGCCAATCACAGAGGGATCAGCCCAGGGGTCAAAGCTAGGCTGGAGCAGGCAGCCCCAGGATTTTGGCAGAGCTGTAGGGGAAGAGATGCTCTCTTTTTTCGTAGGCTCTAGGCTGGTAGCCGTCAGCCTGGGACTGCTGGCTAAGAATGAAACAAACACAGAGGCAAATCATGACAAGGGATGAAAGAAGAGAGAGAGAGAGAGAGAGAGAGAGCAAGCTCATGACATGTTATGAGCACCTAGATCCAGCCATGTCTGTAGTTTATTCCTCTGGGCTATTCAAATGTATGAGCCAATAAATTACCCTTTTCTTTTTTTTTTTCTTTTCTTTTCTTTCTTTTTTTTTCTTTTGCTTCAGCCAGTTTGAGTTGGGTTTTTGCAACTTGCAACTGAAAGAGTCCAGACTATCACCCCTACCCTCACCCCGCCACTTTCCCCCCTTGGTGTCCATATGAGAAAACTGGCATCCTGATGGTTTCAAAGGGTTCCTAGTTTCTGGTATCCTCAGATGTTCCTTGGCTGGTAGATGCTATTCTCCTTGTGTCTTCACATGGTCATCCCTCTCTAGGCATCTGTCTCTGTGTGTAAATTTCCCCTTTTTGTGAGGACTCAATCATATTAGATCAGGGCCCACCCTAAGGACCTCATCTTAACTCGATCATCTGCAGACACCCACAAGCACTGAGGGTTAGAATGCAACATCTTTAAGGGCATGTAATTTTTCAACCCATCTATCCAAGAGGATCGTGCAAAGAAGAAGAAGGAGGAGGAGGAAGACAAGGAGAAGGGGAAGTTGAATACGGGGATCATAGGTATCACCCTGGGAGCTTTGTTTTTCTCCCCCCAAAAAATCATGGTACCCAGAAACTGCTGTGAACTTAATTTTCTGGGAGTGTGCTGATACTCTAAAAATAAAGGGTTTGGAATATTAAAAAGAAAGAAAGAGTCCAGACTAATACACAGATCCCACCTCAGATCTACTGAATCATGATCCCCATGGATGGAGTCCAGAAATCTGGATTTTTCAAGAAGCTTCTGAGGAGGTTCTGATAAAGTATCATCGCTTTATCAGTCATTGTTTGTTTGGACATCACTGAGATCCTGGTCCAGTGAGGTACAGACAAAAGCGATCCTTCCATATGTGACCGTTATAATTGTATGTCAGAACTCTGTACACATTTTCGATCCTTACAACAACTCAATGAAGTACAGGTTATTCTTCCCATTTTACAGATGAAAACACTGATGCCTAGAGAGGTGAATGAATGTGTTCAACAGCACACAGCTAATAAGTGACGGATCTAGGCATATGAGTCTCTAAAGCACATCCTCTTTCCACCACCCTGCACTTCCCAGAGTGGCTGTGCAGCTTGCCTAGAGCCTTAACACCCAGTGTCGGAAATGTCCTCTCTCTTCAGATACTCTTTCAATAAAGCAAAGCCTATGTGAGTCATTTAGTGTGCTGTGGCTACAGTAAGAGAGGACTCCATTGTGATTGGCCTAAGCAATAAGGATAACTTATTACACTGCACTCTAAAAAGTCCAAAGTAGGATGGTTCCAGGATTGGTTAATTCAGTGGCTCAGTGTCATAAGCAAAGGCTCAGGTTCTTTCCATTTTTCTTCTCTGTCCTCTTCAGGTGTCACATGGCCTTCAGGCTGGCTCTCTTCTTGGCTACAAGATAGCTGCTGCACTTCCAGACATGACAGTGTCCAGCATAGGGGGATGGTCTGTGTCTTCCTATGTGTTTCTTTTTGTCAGTAAAGAAAATGGTTCTGAAAAGGCCCCGGCATATCATTGGTCAGAATTACATCACACATTCATACCTAGTCCAGTTGCTGGCAAGAAGGGTGGGGCATCATGATAGGCTTGGAGCCATCATGATTCACCCTGAAGCTGGGCTGAGTAGACACCTGAACAGTATAGGGCTCTTCAAAGAAGGATGGGGGGGGAAGAAGGTTGTTGGGCAATGTATGCTGCACTATTCCTCCCCAGCTTCCTGGATTTCCCTCCCTGATTCTGGGCCCAGGCTCCAGAGGCATCTCTCTTTTCATTAGTCATGATCTGTGCAGGAAGATCAACTTTCAGATTTCAAAATCTTCCCCATGGCTCCTTCATCCTCTCTTCCAGTCCCCTCCCAGAGCCAGCAAGGTGTCCTAAAGAAATGCAGGACTTTCCCTCCAACATCCAGAGGTGCTCTTCCTGGCTTTACTTCCCTCGCTCTCTGTCAGACTGATACCAGATCACTAGGTTGCCAGGAGGAATGGTACAGCATGTGTGGTGATGGGCATGTGCTACTGCCTGCCCATCACCTGTTTCCACTGCTTCTAATCACAGAATACAGTGTCCTTTAGGAACCACTCTTTCCCACTCGCAAGTCTTGGGTATAAGAAACACGGACCCTAATTGTACCCCCAACTCTTAATGGGGTCTCTTCCCCTGCATCTTGGGGCGTGTGACTTGGGCCTATTCAATTGTTGTGTTCAATGCCTCTTGCCACAGGACTTGATTTGGGATAACCCCAGTCTGTTCCCTGAGAGTCATCTCCTGAGCCTTGGGCTCAAACTCTTGGGGGCAGTGAAATTCTATTTCTACTAGGGTTATTGAGCTCCAGATTTGAGTCTGGAGCTTTCAGCAACCATTTTACAACTTCCTAGGGGAAAGCTGGTCTGCGAATGAAGCTAACACTGAGCCTAGAGACTGAGATAGAGAGATCCTAAGGTGCTGGATACAACTGGGCCTGATGCCAGACAGCACTGTACATCTCAGTCACATGAGCCAATAAACTTTCCTTTCTTGGTGAACCCCGTCTGAGTTGGCATTCTGCCCCTTGCAACCAAAAAACGACTAAGATAGCACGTGCTTTCGAAAAAGCTGAACTGTGCTCCCCTTTGGCTGAGTCATACAAGTGTAAAGGGGAGTAGTGGAAGATAAGGTTGGGAAATCAGGCTGTAGGCACATGGCAGGGGTCCTTGAAGACTGAGATGGGCCACCCAGTCTCTGAGACCACTGGGGCCTAAGCAGGATCTCCTAAGGCCAGGTGATTCTAGGAGTTGCTGAACAAGCTAAACTTTGCACCCAGGGATCAGGTTAATGTCTTTGTAGCTGCTGATAAAGTAGAAATTTTGATCTGAAGCAGGACTCATCCTTCAGGCCCGCTTTCACCAGGGAAGAGTGAGTGAGTTCTGCATAATTGAGAATGATTGGAAGACAGGAGCTACTGGCATTTATCAGCTGTTCCTATGGGCCAGGGATGATGAGGGTGGGGAAGAACCCAGTGCAACTGATGAGAAGGTACGGGGATACCACCAAATGTGTCCACATCCCTCTTAAATTGCCCAGGATAGGACATGCGCTGACCAGAGTAGGTGGAAGGACATCACCTCCCTCTTTCTACAAGACCTACTTCTATTGATATTAACGTGGCCTGAGATTGTACTCACTTTGGTTTAGCACGTTATGCTTTGTATCAAAATGGATGTCATACATGCTGCTACTATGTCATGTCTCCTCGCTCACCTCAAGTCTTCCAAACCCTCTTCCACCTTGGGAGAAATGCCTCCACTTTCAACTTCTTTTCAAGACTCCATGAATGCAAAATCTAGTCCTCTTGGAGAGGTGAGGTGGTCAAGGAGGAGACAAGAAACCAGCTCTCGTTCTTTTTAATGTTCAATAGCAGCAAAACAAACAAAAAACAAAACCCCCAAAAGACAAAACACACATTAATATCTCTGTAGAGTAACCAGCCGCATGTAGGCTTAGCCCTCCAAATTGTCACCTGTATAGTCAGTGCACTTGTTCCTGACAGGAATCCAATCCAATCCTCTAGGAATCCAATTCCGTCCTCCCACAATCACTCCCATCCACACCTTCCGTGCATTCCACTGTCTTACCTCAGATGTCTTCATTCAAGTGTCTGACCAAAAAACTATTGCCCAGGGCTTCCCTGGTGGTGCAGTGGTTGAGAGTCCGCCTGCCGATGCAGGGGACACGGGTTCGTGCCCCGGTCCGGGAAGACCCCACATGCCACGGAGCGGCTAGGCCCCTGAGCCATGGCCACTGAGCCTGCACGTCTGGAGCCTGTGCTCCGCAAGGGGAGAGGCCACAACAGTGAGAGGCCCACGTACCACACACACACACACACACAAAAATGCTGCCCAGGACAGTATCAGGGATAAAGCCACCATTCCTTCTGATTTTGCTTCCAGCCAAATCCATAACACAAGATCATTGCTTAATTCCTCATATACATGATCTTCTTTGTTTATTTACATAATACTGCGTGTAGACATTGGTCCTGGTGCTTTACAAATATTAACTCATTTAATCCTTAAAACAACCCCTAATCACAATTGTTATCCCCATTTTACAGAAGAAGAAATTGTGGCACATATGGATTAAATGACCTTCCCAGTGTCACAAAATTAGTAAGTGACAGAACAGAGATTTGAACCCAGGTAGTTTGTACTCTTAAACCTGTGCCCAGGGTAGGCACACTTTTTCTGTAAAGGGCCAGAAAGTATTTTAGGCATTGAGCACCACATACAGTCAGTCTCTGTCCCAACTACTCAGTTCTGTCGCCCTAGACGATACATAAATGAATGGGTGTGGCTGTGTGCCAATAAAACTTTATTTAGAGACACTGAAATTTGAATTTCATATCATGTTCAATGTCAGGAAATATTACCCTTTTTTGATTTTTTTTTCCCCCAACCATTTAGAAATATTCCATTCTTAGCTTGCAGGTTATACAAAAATAGGGAGTGAGCCAGGTTTGGTCTACAGCCTATAATTTGCTGGCTCCCGCTCTATGCTATGCTATTATTCAACCTGATCCTTACAACTTAATTCTTATCGTCTTCATTTTCCAGACAAAGAAATCCAGTTAGAAGAGGTTAATGATTTGCCCAGGGTTACACAGTGAGCAGATGGGGGAGTCAGGATTTGTACCCAGGTTTGTCTTGACCCCAGAGGCTCTAGAGAGGCAGAAAGCTGGCAGAGGCCAGCAGGTGGGCAGGAAGCAGGGCTGAGATGGTGGCATCAGTGCCGCCTACCTTGGCCTGAAGCCGTCAGTCACCAAGTTGCTGGCAATCCCCTCCCCCACCTCTCCCTCTACCCCATTCCCCAGGAGCCTAGTACAGCAGCCTGGGACTTCTCTGCCCTGATCTGCCACTAAGGTCCTGTTTAACTGGGACTTGCAAGAAACTGAAATGCTCTACCTTTCAAGCCTGGAGCCAGAGAAACCCAGAAGCTATCTTGACTTGGCTTCATCTTGCCTAGCACAACCATTAGGGGAGGGCAGACCTGGTTTAAAAGGGCCCTGAATTGCCACTTGCGAAGAAACATCAGCTCTGGCCTAAGACTGGGAAAAGGTAAGGGAAGAGTGGGGGAAGGGGAGAGATAGAGACCCAGAGGAACACGCAGAGAGAAACATGAGTCAGAGATGCAGACACAAGTACACACACACAGAAAGATCCCTTAACAGCTGTTTTTCGGAACCAGAACCCTATTTCCTAGTTCCTCAGCTCTGCGGATGCAGAAGAGCCAATACTGCAGCAGAAAATCTCCCCACATTGCTTGTTGTTAATAATTACTTATTTTGTCTTTTCTAGGTTTCTGCAACATTAACTTCATTCAAACCAACGAGCAGCCCTGAGGTGTGCATTGTGGAGGTTATTTGCCTGAGGAGGGTTGTGGGGCTCAGAGAGCTCCAGCACCTTGCTCAAGATCACACAGCAAGTTAATGGCCAAGCTGGAAGCAAGGATCAAGGCTCCGAACTTCCAGTGCACTGTGAGTTTCTTACAAACCACCCCCAGAAATAAAGGGGACACTGAAGGTCAGGGATTTAGTTCCTTCGCTTCCCTTCAATAAGTGAGCCTCTCAATTCCCTCTTTGACAAGGAAATGATAGAGACATAGTATGTCTGAACTTGAGCAAGGCAGTGGACAAGCAGAGGCATGATATCCTCATGGTTATATATGATGGAAAACTGTGAGACAGATTCAAGGACAGCTGGATGGATTTTAGCCAGAAGGAGATCAGTACCCAAAGGATCTTAGTGAATAGTGTTTACGTAGAAGGATGCTATGCCACGTGATTTTTTTAAAAATACTTTTTATTTTTAAATTTATTTTTGGCTGCATTAGATCTTTGTTGCTGCACACGGGCTTTCTTTAGTTCCGTTGAGTGGGGGCTACTCTTCGTTGAGGTGCGCGGGCTTCTCTCGTTGCAGAGCATGGGCTCTAGGCACGCAGGCTTCAGTAGTTGTGGCACACAGGCTCAGTAGTTGTGGCGCACGGACTTAGTTGCTCCGCAGCATGTGGGATCTTCCTGGACCAGGGCTTGAACCCATGTCCCCTTCATTGGCAGGCGGATTCTTAACCACTGCGCCACCAGGGAAGCACCATGTCATGTGATTTTTATTACTAAAATTGAATGACTTGAGTTCCCATCCCACCTCTTCTGAGAATGACTCTCCTCCCAACCTGTGGCCCTCTCTTCCAGGATAACTCTCAGAGCAGTTACTTAGTCCTAACGGGCAGTTTAGTTGCCATCTCCTGAAGGAGAACAGAGAAGCCTGACCACTAGGTATCCTGCAGTTGCTGAGATGGCCATAGGAGGGCACTGTTGAAAAGGGGCAACTTGGTTGCCTAAAGGCCGTGTTCTTCCACCGCCTGGAGACACGTGGTCGACAACACCCAGCCCCAGGTACAGCCCCTACCCTCTAAAGAAACCACTTCATTGATCAAGGCACATTCCATCTGGCTGGTCCTGCAGGTGCTTCCCAGGGGGATGTGGGAAAGGGAAAAGACTTTTTCGCACATATTCCATGACACATAGCCTGGACACCCAGTGTTACAGCTCTGTATTTCCACATACGCTCAAACATGGTTGCTTTCGTTCAGAGGTACACCAACAGTGTGCTAGGGTAGTAGATTGGGACTGGTTTGCAGGCTCAGTGATAAACTGGCCCTAGAGGCAGCAGCCCCCATGCTCTTGCCCTCTCTAGGATCACTAGTGGGTAGCTCTTAGTTTGGGGCTCTACACCACCCATCCCCCTCCCCAAAGCACCCCAACTTCATTAAGGGAAATTGCCCCTCCCTGACTGTCTTGGGGAGGGGGTACTTCTTGGCTCCTTTCTTCCCCTGCTGGCCTCCTCTAGTTGAAGTCAAAGAGGTCAGATCCCTCCTCGACTCACCTGGGGGAATCAGTGGGGAACACGTGCTCTAACATGCTCTTTTCCCAGGACTTTAACTCTGGCAAGGACAAGGAAGTGGTTTCTGGCCGTTCTCTTTGTGGCAATAGCAGTTGTGGGTCATTGATAGCATCCTTACCTATGTCCCTATTAAGGGAAATGACTGATTTTCCTACTTATGCTTCTTGACCCTCAGTTTCCTTAAGTCCTGTTGACCCAAGCCTGCTCTTCTAGCCTTTCATCAATTGTGTAAGCTTCCATTGGCCTTCCAAAAATATCCCCTACTCTCTAATTTCTGGTGCTCACACGAAGAACCCTGTCTGATACAACACCCAAGAATGGAAGAAATCTTTTCCTCTTTCACTTCCAAGGTTCACCCCAATTCATTCCTGAGAAGGATAGTTTGGGTCCCCCAGAGCACATCTCCACCTTACCTGATGTAAATCTTCATAGGTAAAGCAAACAAACACAAAGGAATATGCTCCCTAAATGTTGTCAATGTTAGCACAGGTAGTGACATTACCGGGAGCTTCATTTTCCTCTTTTTGTTCATATTTATCCCCTGAAAAAACTTTCTTCCCATTTCCATAAACTCCATTTCGTTGATTAAGAACAACAGCATTGGGACTTCCCTGGTGGTGCAGTGGTTAAGAATCCACCTGCCAATGCAGGGGACACGGGTTGGAGCCCTGGTCCGGGAAGATCCCACATGCCGCGGAGCAGCTAAGCCCGTGGGCCACAACTACTGAGCCTGCGCTCTAGAGCCCGTGAGCCACAACTACTGAGCCTGTGTGCCACAACTACTGAAGCCCGCATGCCTAGAGCCCGTGCTCCGCAACAACAGAAGCCACCGCAATGAGAAGCCCGTGCACTGCAACGAAGAGGAGCCCCCACTCGCCGCAGCTAGAGAAAGCCTGCACGCAGCAATGAAGACCCAACACAGCCAAAAAAAAAAAGGGAACAACAGCATTTATCTGTGTGTTTGTTCAAGTGCAATTAGAGAAACTAAGATACAGTAATGCTCTTTTTCATGCTGAAGGAGGGAGCCCCTGTCCCTGTATGGGTGTCCTTGAGAAGGAAACTTGTCAGTGTTTTGGCACTGCACTGCTGGCTGTTATCACCCACTGGTTTGGGTGTATTTACTGACAGAGCTAAGGGCTGATATCCTTTGGCTTTGTTGTATGCATGACTCAGGACGTGTCCTCACCCTTCCTTGTCCCCCCGGTCTCCCCACATAAACAAGGAGGAGAATGGCACTAACTGACCTCTAGGAGTTCTTCTGTTCCATTCTGGGGCCTTTGTGAAGATCATTGCCTGATGGAAGTAGCATCCAGGAGAGAACCTGGAATCCCACCCTTTGGGTGGTAAGGCATTGTAGATGTCCCATGTACTCAGCACTTTTTTTTTTTTTTTTTTTTTTGGCTGCACCGTGGCTTATGGTGGGATCTTAGTTCCCCAACGAGGGATCAAACCTGGGCCCTTGACAGTGAAAGGACGGAGTCCTAATCATTGGACCACCAGGGAATTCCCAGCACTTTTTGAATTGCACATGACAAAACCCACCCCAAACTGGCTTAAGCAAAAAAGAGAATTTATTTATTTATTGAAATATAGTTGATTTACAATGTTATATTAGTTTCAGGTATACAACATAGTGATTCAATATTCTTATATATTATACTCCATTTAAAGTTATTACAAAATATTGGTTATATTCCCTGTGATGTACCAAAAGGGAATTTATTGACTCATATAACTGAAATATTTAGGTCTAAATTCAGGCTTGGCTGGATCCAGGGGATAAGAAGGTGTCATTGGGACTTGGTCTCTCTTAGTCTCTTCTTCTGCCCTCCTTTGCCTGCTTCATCCTCAGGCAGGTTCTTCCCCAGCAGCCCCAGGTTTACAACTTACCAGCTTAGCACTTCTTCCCAAGGGTTCCAGCAAACATCCCAGGGCTGACTCTCACTAGACTGTTAAGTGATATGCCCGTTGCTCAACCAATCACTCCCTGGAGCCCGGGTGTAGATTCTGTTGATTGGCCAGACTTTGTCATGTTCTCCTGAAGTTGGGAGGAGGGTGAGTATTGCTTACACCTGTGGCCTAAGATATGAGCAGGGGTAGTTCACTAAAGGCAAGTCATGAGCTGTTACCAGAGGGGGAAACAATGCTGGGAAGGAAAAAACCCAAAGGTCCTCTCAGGTTCATCTAGATCAGCGTTTATCAAAGAATATTCCCCAAATTGACAGCATCCACATCACGTGGAAACTTGTAAGAAACGCAAATTCATAGGCCCTGCTCCAGACCTATTGAATGGAAGAGACCCAGCTCTATAGGTGATTCAGATGCGTGTTAAACCCTCCTCATGTAGACCAGTGGATCGCCAGCCTGACTTCAATTACCGGGAGAGCTTTTAAGCCACCTGGACCCCACTCCCAACCAATCTGATCAGGATAAGGGGTAAGGGAAAGGATGGGGTGCAGTCTTTGGTGCTTTTGAAATGTTCCCCCAATGATTCTAATGGCAGCCAAGGTTGACTGAGGTCAAAGGAACTCTTGTTCTCAGCTCCTTCTAATTTATGCAATGCAAACGAACGAGGATGCGGACAGTTCCTCTGCTGGGAATGGTGGTTTAATAAAGGAGTGACTTAGGAAGTGGCAACTCAAGCCTAGCCAAGTGAAGTAACAAAGCGGGGGGATGCATGATCCTCCCGACTGCATGGAGTCCGAACCAGGAATTCCCTACACTCTGATAAATTAATCTTTACACCCTCACAGACAAATCACTCAAGAGAGGAGGAGATTAGAGGGGAAAAATAAAAGGCAGTTTAATGAGTGCTTACTGAATTTCGCTCATTTAAATCTGACATAATCCTGTGAGGTAAATAATACTAACTACAGCTATAATTTTGTGATGTAGGTGATATTAACCGTCAAGAAAGAAGACACCAAGGGTCAAAGAGTAAAGTTACTAGACCTTGGTGGCTGCACTGGGTTTTGAATTTAGAGCTGTCTGGTTCAAAAACCAGGGCCCTTAATCCCCATTCTATGCTGCTTCTGAGAAAGGTCAAGTTCTCCTGTTAGGAGCAGAGGAGTTTGGGGAGGAGTTTGGAGGTGAATTCTCTGACTCTATATGTTTTGAGGAAAGAGCACTGACCTGGAATCAGAACCTGGACTGCGCTCACAGCTCTGTTCTTGACTAGTTATGTGACCTAGAGCAAGTCACTTCTCTAGCTGGGGCCTCCGCCTCCTGATTTGCACAATAGGATAGCTTTAAATGACCCCTAAGGTTTTTTTCCATTCTGTTTGGATGATGGTATCAGGAAGTTTCCAACAGAAGAGATTTCCTGCTTCCCAGGATCCTAGGACTTGTTTTGAAAGACTCCTGTGTTCCATCCTGACCAGGTATTCAAGTTGTTTTGCTGTTTACTAAAAAATTGCTCCCTAGACCAGGAGTCAAGGATTTCTGATTTCTCTAAGGCTTAGAAGTCAGCACAGCTCAGATAGGAGCTCTAACATCCGCAATGAAATCTTGGAGAACTAAGACACTGTAGAATTTTGTAGGGTCTCAGAACATATATTTGTCACATCGGACTGCAAAAATCACAGTGCCTGACTCCAACATTTATCCGTAGCTGCTGCACTCAGCCCTGGGCTGGGCAGTATGAAAGACACAGAGATGAAGGGGCAGCACCCTGATGCCAAAGAGGAGGAGAGCCGCAAGTTGGGATATGGCTCTGATTTCAACCACACGTTAATGAGGGAAATGAAAACAAGATGCTTGTTGGCATCAATGAAAGGGGTAATATCCAGGGCTGGCATGGATGTAGTGAAATGAGCACTCATACACTGTTGGTGGAATGTTAATTGGTAGAATTTTCCAGAGGGTAGTTTGTAATATTTCAAAAAATGTAAATGTGCATACCCCTTCATCCAGCAATTCCACTTCAAAGACTGTCCTCAAGAAATGCTTACTCTATGCACAAGGAGGTAAAACAAGAATGTGCACTGCTGTGCTGTTTATACTGATAAGAAGCTGGAAACAGTCTAGATAGCCATCAAGAGGGAATGGCTGAACTGGGCTCCAGTTTTGCTCTGGCATACCACCTAGCATTTAACAATCACAAAGAAGATCTACATATATATATATATATATATATATATATATATATGAAAAAAGCCTGAGATATAGAAATAAGTTAAGACAGATAATGGCAAAGATTGGCAAGGCTGTGGAGAAATTGGAGTCCTCATACATTGCTGGTGGGAGTATAAAATGGTGCAGCTACCTTGGAAAACATTCTGACATTTCCTCAAATGGTTAAACATAAAGTTACCATCTGACCCAGCAATTCCACTCCTAGATATATAACCAGGAGAAATGGAAAGATATATTCACACAAAAACATATACACAAATGTTCATAGCAGCATTATTCATAATAGCCCCAAAGTGGAAACAACTGAAATGTCCATAAGCTGATGAATAGATAAATAAAATGTTGTATAGCCATACAATAGAATATTGTAGAATATTGTATGAAGTACTCATAACATGCTAAAACATGGATTGACCTTGAAAACCTTATGCTAAGTTGCAAAAGATCAATATTTTATGATTCCACATAAATATCCAAAATAGGCAAATCCAGAGAGACAGAAAGTAGTTAAGTGGTTGCCTAGGACTTCGAGGGGATGACAGCTAAAGAGTCAGGGGTTTATTTTGGGGTAATGGCAATGTTCTAAAATTGAATGTACTGCTGTGTGAACAGCTCTGTAAATATACTAAAAGCCAATTAATTGTACACTTAAGATGGATGAGTTGTAAGGTATATGGATTATATCTCAATAAAGCTAAAAATGCACACACATACAAATAAATACCAGATTTTTCAGTGAAACTTTGTTTATAATAGCAAAAGAAAATAACCTAAAAACACATCAATAAGTGGTGGGCTAAGGAAATTATGGTAAATTATGGTACATGTGTTATCAAGGAATAAAATGTAATACTACGTATGCCAATGGCAAAAATGAAGAAGTTCTGGGCTTCCCTGGTGGCGCAGTGGTTGAGAGCCCGCCTGCCGATGCAGGGGACACGGGTTCGTGCCCCGGTCCGGGAAGATCCCACATGCCACGGAGCGGCTGGGCCCGTGAGCCATGGCCGCTGAGCCTGCACGTCCGGAGCCTGGGCTCTGCAACGGGAGAGGCCACAACAGCGAGAGGCCCGCGTACCACAAAAAAAAAGTTCTATATGAACTGATGTGGCACGATCTTTAAGATATGTCACAAAGTGAGAAAATCAATGTTCATAACAATGTGTATAGCACGCTCCCCTTATGTAAAAAACAGAGGAAAGAATATTCATGGGTACTTGCTTTTTTGTGCATAGACCAGGATCAGCAAACTACAGTCCACAGGCCAAATCCAGCCTGCTGCCTGCCTTGGTACAGCCAGCTATCTAAGAATGATGCTTAGATTTTTCAGTAGTTGAAAAACAATCAAAAGAAGAATATTATCTCATTATATATAAAAATGATATGAAATTCAAATTTCAATGTCCATAAACAAAGTTTTATTAATGAGCCATGCTCATTAATTAGTGTATTGTCTATGGTTGCTTTCTCAATACAATGGCAGAGTTGAGTAGTTGTGACAGAGACCAATAAGCTCACAAAGCTTAAAATATTTATCATCTGGCCCTTTCCAGACAAGGTTGCTGACTTCTGGCCTAGCTTACCTGGAAAGATGCACTGGAAACTGGTGACCCTGACTGGCTGCTCCGAGAGGGGATTGCACATCCCCAGCTGGGGGATGGGGTTGGAGGGAGACTTCTCATGGTGTACCCTTTTGGACCTATTTTTTAACTGTCACCAAAACAAAAGCTATGTGCTTCTGCAAGTGAACATGTTAGGATGTACATATGTAGAAAATTGTTT
Organism: Monodon monoceros; assembly: GCF_005190385.1. NCBI lineage: Eukaryota > Metazoa > Chordata > Mammalia > Artiodactyla > Monodontidae > Monodon > Monodon monoceros. The sequence goes on from NW_021703768.1 coordinate 125,864,301, forward strand.
CAACAGATAAACATCAAATGTATAACTGAGGTTTCTTGGAGGGAGTGACTGGCTGGGGAGAGTGGAGTCAAGTGGCCTTCGTAGTAAAGACATTGTTGGAATATTTTACAAGGAGAATAACTGCATGCATAACTTGTGTAATTAAAAGTAAAGAATGCACACTTTCTAGAGCTATATGTTCCGAGAGGTTGTGGGCTATGCCGAGGGACCCATTGCAGTTCCTGGCACAGGATGTGCCCCCCAGCACGCGCTAATCTAGTGACTGAATGAATACAAGGGCCCAAGAGACTCGTGTCAGGAGTGAAGGGGTTCATTCACAGGGCTGCATAGTTCAGAGGGTGCTGGGGTGAGGGTGGAGGATGGACTAAGAAGAAGGGAGGGAGAAAGGCAAGAGTGTCTGAGCAAGAACACCATCCCTAATGCCCTCCCAGCCCAAAGCTGCCAGCCCCGCATGGGCTTCAGGTACCGTGGCTGAGGAGTCCTAGCCTTCTGAAGAGCTAGAGGCATTTTAGCATCTCCCTACTCCCCTCCCCCAATAAGGTCCCCTATTTTTTGTCCTTTACAGACTCTCTTGAAGGAGATCTGGCTGGGGGCTTGTACAAACCAGCTGTGCCTAATTCTCCCCAGAACTGCGTTTTCAGCAAGCACCATCTGGAGTGTCGTAGCTCTCTGTGGGGAGACTCCTCCCACCTGCTGTCCAGTGCTGCTGTAATCCTCTGTGCAAGGACCAAGCCTGTGGTGGCTGCAGCAGAACTGGGTGGATGCCCATGGGACTGAGTACTTGGCTCCAGGGACCTCTGGCCTCAGGGGTGTCTCACACATGGACAAAATAAGGTCACCTCTTGTCCTCATTCCTCTATGAAAGATGACATGAGTGGAGCCATATGAAATAGAGCCGTAGCAGCCATTCCAGAGGAACTGCCTTCTTACAAGTCCTGTTTTCTGTACCTCTGAACTGGACAAAACCACCAACATTCCAACTCAGCAGAGAAACCAGACTGTCCTGTTGAAAGGACTATCAATGAACTTTTACCTAGCGACGACTTCACCTGACCAGTGAAGTACAAATCTGGCTTTGCCTCATCTTTTTATCAATGAACACTTCACCTGATCAATTACTTAGCCTTGCACCAATGAACTCTTCTTAAAAAAACAGCTCACCTCAAACACACAAAAAAACAGCTTACCTCATCTCTCTTTTTTTCCCATAAAAATCCTGAGACCCTTTCCTGTAATCAGGACACTATTTGGTTTTCTACCTAATTCTGTGTACCCCGAGTTGCAGTTCTTGATTCTTCAAGGCCGCAATTTTATTCGGGGAATTCTTTACGGTCAGTCCATGTAGTTTGGATTCCAGATATGATTCATGCCTGGCCAATCAGAACATTCCATTTCCCTGGTCACGGTGATTGGTTCAGAGATGGGCATATGACCCAGGTCAAGCTAATGAATGTCAGCCTCAGGATTTTTGCTGGAGCTATGGCAGAAGAGGGGCTGTCTCTCTGCTGGGGTTGCTACATGCAGAGCTACATTTGGAGCTGCTGGTTGACTTTTCGCCATGACAAAAAACAAGTCTGCCTGACAACAAAGCTAAGACAGAAGGAAGTAGAGCTGAGAACTGGAGACTGGTTGATGACCTTGTTTAAACTGGATTCAGCTACCCTTGGCCCTTTTAGTTAAATGAACCCCCGCCCAAATTTTCTTTTTTTTTTTTTTTATGACTGCTACCCAGAGTTGGCAGAACCCAGCCTCCTATCAGATTCTCTGAATATTTCATTTCCACCCCCTTTCCTGTGCACTTGGGACCCTGTGTTAGGCCTTTCCCAGCTGCCCTAAGGCAGACTGCTTATCTGGACTGCTGGCTCTCACCCTCCTCTCAGAGTAACATGTCTGATGCACCTAGGCCCCCTCTTCCCCCTCAGTACCAGCCTACTCCTCTGGGTGTGTTTAATCCTAGATTTCAGTTCCTGATTATCCAGGCCTGCTGCCTTAAGCCCTGTACCCACTTATGACTGAAATGGGGTCCAAGACATGACCGTCCTTGTTCTTTAATCTTTACTGAGCCCTTCCTGTATGCCAGACTTTGTGCCAAGTGCATTACATGCATAACCTCATCTTCTCCTCTCAATAATCCTATCAGGTAGGTTTTATGATTTTTATTCTCCTTTTCAAGAAGAGGAAGCAGTGCTTAGGGAAATGAAGTCATTGACCTAAGGTCAAACAGATAAGCCGCTTACTGGCTGAGGCAGAGCTGACACTGAACCATGGAGGGAACTGACCCCAGAGCTGGAGCTCTTGGCCACAGCACCTGTGCTTCCTACCTGAGTGAGTAGCAGGGTCACCTGGGGCACTGGTGCCTATTCCATGGTCGTCCACCTCTGAGTGAGGACTGAGCAGGCCTGGGATGGGATGTGGGAAGCTACCTCTTTAACAAATGGCCAGAGGATGCAGAGGCACAGGTTCCTGGGACCTTCCCCTCAGAGTAGCCATTATTCCCCCATTAAGGACTTTGGCCTTAGAAAGGAGTTTGGCATTCCCAGACCTATTTGTGCAGGACCTGAATTTCTGCCCTGGCTTAGGAATGATTACAATGCAAAACAAACCTCTTTGCTGACAGAAGGAAAAGAGAGATCAAGGGCATGTGGGATGAGCAACTCATGCCTGGGAAGAAAACAAACAAACAAAAAGAATAACATCATGCCACTCTTTGGCGGTGGGACCGGGGGCTGAGGATATGTACTCTAAGAGGAAGAGGTATAAGCAAGGTCCTGGGGGAAATTCAAATTTCTATAGGCTTAAAAAAAAAAAAAAATTCTATAGGCTTTCTTCATTTTTCCCTAAAAAGAAATGGCTCTTACTGCGCCCAAGGATGAAGTTCAAAGTTCTTAACAGAGCTCAAAGCCCAGCCTGTGCTGGTTGTTGTGTACTCTTGATACCTGGCTTTTAAGCATGCTGTTCCCTCTACCTGGAAGGCTCTTCCCTTCCCTTCCTTCGCTTAATGAATGACTTCCTAATGAATGAGATTCTTCAGGTCCCAGCATTGATGGTACTTCCTCTGGGAAGGCTTTCCTGGCCACCAAATCTGGCTTAGGTGCCCTTTCCTCAGTTTTCTGTTAGCTTCCTATCATATATTATGATCTTACCCTCATATTTTATTTGCTGTGTCTGATCCCCCCAGTAGACTGAGGTTCCTGAAGGAAAGCCCATGTCTATATTCTCTGTTATAGTCTCAGCATCAGGCACAAAATAACAATCCATTAAATAAACAAACAAACAAACAAACAAATAAATAAAGGTGTGATGAAATTGAAACAGGAAGCCCAAGGCAGTTATTTGCAGTGATCATTTCAACCACTAGATGACACGCCATCATGACATCCCATTTGGGATGGGCTGGGAGTGGGGGTCAATTTGAAGGATGAGCAAGTTGATGGTGAGGCAAGACTTCCCAGTGGCCTCCAATCTTCTCCAGACTAAGAGCTGGAGACCTTTGTGTGCCCTAAATTTGTATGTATGGAAAAATCTGCTCAGGTAATTGCCTTCCTCCAGAACCCCATCTCCATCAAGGGTTACATCTTCATGCTACACATCAAATGCTTTTTTGACTTCTCTAAAGTTTCTTCTTTTGCTTATTGAGGAGTTGTTTTTGTTACTATTATTGTTGTTGCCACTGATTGCTTGAAATGGTTTTATAAATTTTTTAAAATTACTGTTTAGAGAAAAAGATGAACCTGTCACTTTTAGGATCTGAGCCTCCACTGGGTCCAATCTCCTACTCTGCAGTTCATCTAAAACTTCTATTTTCTGGCTTAAGAAACAACAGGAATTTATACTTCCTATACTACTCCCTTCCGTCACCAAGACAAGTTGGCTTGTTTTTCAAGAACTATATTTTATAGAAAGTAAAAAAAAAAAAATTTTTTTATATAATCTCCTGAGAATTCCAGGGTATATGACATGTGACAACAAGAAAGCAATGTTGAAATGTAGCCGCTGGGCAAGAGGCTGGCCTTTCTTACTGTTAATATTTCCAGTACACCAGCCTCCCAGCGCTCTGATTTAAATTTGGGCACAACAAAATGACACATCAGTGCATGCCATGAGCATTCTAGTTCACTCACAAATAATTAAAACCAAAAATTTAACTTGAGCAATGTCAAGAATTCAGAGTACCAAGCTGATGGCTAGCATAAGCCCCCAACAGTCTCACATTGTTATTATAATGGTGGCATCATTTGGAGAATGTTTTTCCCTAGAAGGTAATGAGAACCTTAGTTTGGCAGAAATTCAGTCCCTTGGAGCCTTTAAGAAGCCAGGAATTAGTATTGGCCTAATGGGGTTAATTCTTGACTACCCTACTGATGTTCACATGATTGTGTTAAACTTTCTGAGCCTTTGCTTTCTTATCTCTCCAATGGAGGCAGCAAGACGGCCAGGGCTGGGCTGAGAGCAGGGGTTTGAGCGTCCTCTTTGTACACATATTTGACTTGGAGCTGGTTCCCCACCAGTACAGCCACAGAAGCAGTTACAAAGGCCTCTGGCAATCTTGCTTTGCTTGGCTCCCCAGCCCATGCCAGTCCCTGGCCATTATAACCTTCATATCTGAACAGTTCAGGAGTTACTTAGAAACGGCCTTATTTGTCCTTCTTACAATCCAACCAGTGCGGTAGCCATAAACCTTGCTTTGTGGCTCCTTGAGCTGTTGATTGGAGGGTGTGGGAAAAAAGAGCTGAGTCAGTCAAGGGATTTGCCCCGAGATTGCCCAAAGTGGCATGTTGGTAGTGGGGGACAGGCTAGGGCCCAGGGCTCCTGGCAGCCTAGCAGTACCTTCACCCTCCCCTGGGCTGTTTCCAGGTGCTGTGTGTGTGTGTTTGGAGGGGATTGATATGAATCACAGCCACAGTCCTCTCTCAATGAGAATGTCACAGGTGGCCACCAAAATGGATTCAGTGCTGGGCTCACTGTTATTGCCCAGGGAAGTCGGGTGTGGAACAAGGGGAAATGAGACCCAGTCCCTGGCCTCAGAGACCCTACAGTTTAGTCAGGAATACAGAGTGTCAATAAACGAAAAAGCTAATAATATAAAGCAATGCTGCTTGTAACTCCAATATTAGCTAAGGTCATGTGTCCTTTGAGATTAAATATCGTTGGCTGGAGCCCTATTCCTCCTCAGCGGGAAGCCCTCCCAAGGTTTCCACAAGTCCCCAGAGCCACTGTCCTCCCTGTGTCCCCAGACCCTGGGTTCCTGCTCTCTCTGAGGCTGTTTGATTCCAGGGTGACTGGAGCCAACTTTCCTTGTTTGCCCCCCAAACTGTCCCTCCAGGAATTTGAGGGCTGATAGCCTGGTGTGGCTGATAAGACAAGAAAGGGCAACTTAACTGCTGGCTGGCCCTTGGCCTGGAGACCCTTAGGCCACCTGCCCGGAGACCTCCTCCCCGGCCATCCACCTGCACAGACCCTGGAACAATATCTGCGTGCTTGGTCCCTTGCCCTTAGAGTCCACTTTTCCCCCCATGGGGACTCCCCTAGGAATGCAGTTTCCCCCACTGTATCATTAGGAACAATGGATTCTCTACTCCACTTACATCTATCTCCCTGCACATTCAAATTCATTAATGTGGCGTGCTAAGGGAAGGCTGTCTGCCTTTTGAATTTTGTACCATGTGCAAACTGTTATCTATTTCCAAAAAAACACGTCACTTTTTGAAAGAGGACTTCTTAGGGTCTCACATTTACTTCAAAGAAAAACCAAAAAAGTCTTGTGATTTTAGCCTGTTGTCTCTCTTTTTCCCACCAGCCTCTCCAAGGAAGTCATTTAGAGATTTATTTTTCCACTGATAGGAATTATGCCTTCCCTCTTAAAAAACAGAGGTCATTACCATGAGTTTGAGTTTTAAATAACATCGTTTTCTCACTCTGCTCCATTTAGAATATGTCCTAGGGACTTCCCTGATGGTCCAGTGGTTAGGACTTCGTGCTTTCACTGCCGAGGGCCAGGGTTCTATCCCTGGTTGGGGAACTAGGATCCCACAAGCCACGAGGAGCGGCCAAATAAAAATAGAATATGTCCCATTCATTCATTCAGCAAAGAAAGAGATGCTCTAGGGATTCTACAGAAGGTGAATTCTGTCTGGGCTAGAGCAATCAGGGGTGGCTTCGTGGGAGAGGTGGGAATTGACCTGGTCTATCAAGGCTGGGAGAGGGAGAATTTAGTTAAATGAAGACAAAGGGCAGGTCACGTAGAAACTGGGACTGGGGACTGATAGGTGCAGGGAATTAATAATAACCCTCCATTCAATTAACAAGCATTTCTGTGGCTCCATACAGTTCAGGCCCTCTGCTAGGCTCTGGGCTAGAGCAGCGAACAGACACAGGTGATTCCAATAGAGCGTGAGCCACGGGAGAAACACGGGGTCATCAAAGGGGAGGGGTCTGCCTGGAGGGAGACCAGGAGCGGGCTGCTGGGACAGAGTGATGTTGAAGCTGAGACTGGCGGAACGTGTGAGTGAAGGCAAAAGCGTTCCCTTCAAGCAGAGGGAACGTTGTTTATGAAATTCCCAAGTCAAGGAAGAGACTGGTAAGGAAGTGAAGAAGTCCAACATAGCAAGATCATAGAGCTGGGGGAGGGAAGTGGGGAGGAGTGAGGCTGGGGACTCGTGTGGGCAGGACAGGGCAGGCAGGGCCTCGTAGGCCCACGAGGGAGGGAGGAAGGACGTGATCCTGAGGGCGGTGGGAGACACCAAGTGGGTGGTTTTTTTTTTTTTTTTTACATCTTTATTGGAGTATAATCGCTTTACAGTGGTGTGTTAGTTTCTGCTTTATAACAAAGTGAATCAGTTATACATATACATATGTTCCCATATCTCTTCCCTCTTGCGTCTCCCTCCCTCCCTCCCTCCCTCCCTATCCCACCCCTCCAGGCGGTCACAAAGCACCAAGCCGATATCCCTGTGCCATGCGGCTGCTTCCCACTAGCTATCTACCTTACGTTTGGTAGTGTATATATGTCCATGCCTCTCTCGCTTTGTCACAGCTTACCCTTCCCCCTCCCCATATCCTCAAGTCCATTCTCTAGTAGGTCTGTGTCTTTATTCCTGTCTTACACCTAGGTTCTTCATGACATTTTTTTTTCTTAAATTCCATATATATGTGTTAGCATACGGTATTTGTCTTTCTCTTTCTGACTTACTTCACTCTGTATGACAGACTCTAGGTCCATCCACCTCATTACAAATAGCTCAATTTCGTTTCTTTCTATGGCTGAGTAATATTCCATTGTATATATGTGCCATATCTTCTTTATCCATCCATCCGATGATGGACACTTAGGTTGTTTCCATCTCCAGGCTATTGTAAATAGAGCTGCAATGAACATTTTGGTACATGGCTCTTTTTGAATTATAGGATTAATCTCCAAAATGTATAAGCAGCTCATGCAGCTCAATAACAAAAAAACAAACAACCCAATCCAAAAATGGGCAGACGGCCTAAATAGACATTTCTCCAAAGAAGATATACAGACTGCCAACAAACACATGAAAGAATGCTCAACATCATTAATCATTAGAGAAATGCAAATCAAAACTACAATGAGATATCATTTCACACCAGTCAGAATGGCCATCACCAAGTGGTTTTTATCAGGGAAGCAGCATGATCAATCTGGGCTTTAGAAAGGCACCTGTGCTGGGCGTGGCGGGCAGATTGAAGGAGGAGTGAATGGGAAGCAGAGGGAGCGTTTCAAAAGGGGTTGCAGCAATCCAGCCAAGCTCTGCCCCCTGGTCCAGGAGAGGGCCTGGGTGGGAGAAGAGACCTTGTGCTGGGACACGAGTGGGCAGGGATGGAGCCTGGGCAACCTCACAGTGGGGAGGCAGAGATAAGAGAACTTGCAAAGGACGGCCTCCAAGACAGGAGAGGACGGCTTTGGGAGTGGTGCTTGGGGGAACCAACCTGAGAGGTGCCACGGCAAGGGAGCCGCCTCTCTTCTCCAAGAAAGGGTGCAGCACCGCAGGTTTTCCCAGGGGCAAGACAAGTGCTCCTGTTGGACGGTGTCCAAGATAGGCACAGCCGAGCGTTCGTTTGCTCACATAGCGACAAAGTTCAACACTTTCTCAATTCTCCCTCAGTCCTTCCAGGAGAAAGCCTCAGTTGGGAGCTAGCCTGTCTTTAACACCTCTGACACTTGCTACCCTCCCTTTTTTTTTTTTACAAAGAGAGATCAGGCTTCAGGCTCAGAGCCATCAGGAGGCCTCAGTGTCTAGCTGGGATTTGCTACATTTCCTTGCATTTATATTTATGGCTGCCTTCCATTTACAGTAAGTGAAACCAGGTTTCCAATTAGAGCAGTGATAGCACGTTTTGTTTTTAAACAAAGGCATTTAAGCTAAGAGGAAAAAGCAGGCAGCTTTGACAAAAATGTATTAATCATGGTACAACTGCTACAGGGATTTGGCAAAAGTCAGAGGGAGGACTTGAGTGACAGAGGTTGGGAGACACCGTGATGGTAAAAAGAGCACTGTGTTTAGAATCATGAAATCATGTGTAAGTACCACTCAGCAAATGACCTGCTCGGCTCCTGAAAGTGGGGATGAGAACCTCTGTCTTCCTTCTCCCAGTTGTCGTGTGGACTGGTTGACATCACAGAGAGGAAAAGTGTTCCAGGACTCTGTGGTGCTGGCCAGTGAGGGATGGCTCTTGGGACAGTCCTTGTGTCAGGCTCAGACAAAGGTGGCAGGGGCTTCCCTGGTGGTGCAGTGGTTAAGAACCCGCCTGCCAATGCAGGGGACACGGGTTAGAGCCCTGGTCCGGGAAGATCCCACATGCTGCAGAGCAGCTAAGCCCGTGCGCCACAACTACTGAGCCTGTGCTCTAGAGCCCGTGAGCCACAATTACTGAGCCTACGTGCCACAACTACTGAAGCCCACACACCTAGAGCCCGTGCACTGCAACAAGAGAAGCCACTGCAGTGAGAAGCCTGCACACCGCAATGAAGAGGCCCCGCTTGTCGCAACCAGAGAAAGCCCGCACGCAGCAACAAAGACCCAATGCAGCCAAAAATAAATTAATTAATTAATTTTTTAAAAAAAGAAAAAGGGGGCTTCCCTGGTGGCGCAGTGGTTGAGAGTCCGCCTGCCGATGCAGGGGACATGGGTTCGTGCCCCAGTCCGGGAAGATCCCACATGCCATGGAGCGGCTGGGCCCGTGAGCCATGGCCGCTGGGCCTGCGCATCCGGAGCCTGTGCTCTGCAACGGGAGAGGTCACAACAGTGAGAGGCCCGCGTACCGCTAAAAAAAAAAAAAAAAAAAAAAGAAAAAGGTAGCAATCTCCGTCCTGATCCTCCCACTGGGTCTCTTCTGTGAAGGTAGGAGTTAGAGGTGTGGGGTGTGATCAGTGTCATTTTATTCCAGGACTTTTTGGCTCCTCAAAGACATTAAACCTGAAAAACAAATCTCCCCCAAATAAAACACTTAAGATAAGTTGTCCAAATACTACCAGGTAGACTTTGCTCTCCTGAAGGGATGCCTAAAACTGAAGCCACAGGGAGGTGGCTGTGGCTGGTGTGGTCCCAGTGCAGTTCCTGGGCACCGAGGGCAGGGTGACCCGAACATAGGTCAACAAGGGGAAACGGCCCCTCTGGGACCCAGAAATTGTCGTTTTCGCAAGATAGGGATCTCCATGCCCCCTTGCTTGGGGCTTCCTCTTATAAACTTTCAGTCTCGGTGGTGGGCGTGCTCCTGCCCACTCCCCAGGCCCTGATGGGGGCCGTGAGTTCGACTGGGCACTGACGTTGCCAGACCAAAAAACGGGGGATTTCCTTCAGAGCACAGATACAGTCACTGTATTTCAGTCTCTCTCTTTGTGCCTTGTTTACTGTCAGTCGTTACCCACTAGAAGGTTCACCAACTGAGAGCAGAGCCCTCCACGTTCTTCCCCGAGTTCCTAACGCCTTCGATAGGGTCTGGGGCTCCATGAGTAAGGTTTAAAGGAACAAGGGAATGGGAAGGGCCAGAAATGTGATCCTACTCTCTCCTTGCTCACAAGGTTCCAGACAAATTAGTGAGAGCATGACAGAGATAGGGAGCTGGGAGAGAATTAGAAATCAGCTTTTTCTCGCCCCTGTGAACTCATCATCTATAAAAGGGATTAAAGAAAGAATCCTTTTAAGATGAAGATTTAAAGAGTTAAAAATTGCTCTGAGCTCAAAAAACTAAAGCAATATTGAAAGAGCATTGGTGTGTGTTCAGCAGCTCGTAAGTCACGAATGTGTTCCTGTTGGGGCAGGATCTGGGGAGAAGAGTGTTCCACGTGGTTCCATGGGATGATGAGGCTAGAGGTGGGTAGTTTGCCTCAGTTCACTCTGAGGAGGTAACTTGATTAAATGAAGAGGGCTGGGACTTCCCTGGTGGTCCAGTGGTTAAGACCTCTCCTTCCAATGCAGGGGGTGTGGGTTTGATCCCTGGTCGGGGAGCTAAGATCCCACATGCCTCCCAGCCAAAAGACCAAAACATAAAACAGAAGCAATATTGTAACAAATTCGATAAAGACTTTAAAAGTGGTCCACATCAAAAAAAAATCTTAAAAAAAAAAAAAAATGAAGAGGGACCGAATTTTCATGCTGAACCATTTGCCACTTTGCTGTCAACCTGGGTTCAAATCTTGGTTCTGCTATTTGGTAGCCATGGGAACTTAGGCAATCACTTTGCCTCCTTGAACTTTTTTTCACATCTGTAAAATGGGGATAATAATAGTACCTCTGTCATGGGGCTGTGATAAGGATTAAATGAATGAATGCATGGAAAGTCCTCACAAAAATGTCTACCACATAGTAGATGCTTAATAAACGTCGGCTTTATTTTATTTATTATTATTTTTTAAATTTTTATTTATTTTATTTATTTATTTTTGGCTGCGTTGGGTCTTCGTTGCTGCGCGCGGGCTTTCTCTAGTTGTGTCGACGGGCTTCTTACTGCGGTGACTTCTCTTGTTGTGGAGCATGGGCTCTAGGCGCGCAGGCTTCAGTAGTTGTGGTGTGTGGGATCAGTAGCTGTGGCTCGTGGGCTCTAGAGCACAGGCTCAGCAGTTGTGGCACACAGGCTCTAGAGCGCAGGCTCAGTAGTTGTGGCGCACGGGCTTAGCTGCTCTGCGGCATGTGGGATCTTCCCGGACCAGGGCTCGAACCCACGTCCCCTGCACTGGCAGGCAGATTCTTAAGCACTGCGCCACCAGGGAAGCCCTCAGCTTTATTTTAGATTCCAAGAATCTAAAAGCATTGTAAAGTAGTCTGAGGGAAAAAATGTGATTTACCGTCACTAGAAAAGAAAATGTACACACAGTGGTGAGTTCAGTTCCAAGAGACATGTGTTGTCATCAGTGAGTTGAGTTTTTCCCTCCTACACAGTCTTGGTAACTTTCTGAAAGTTGTGTGGTCTCTCCTTATAAACCCTAAGCTCCCACACATTAGAGGCTTTCTTGAAGTCAAGTGTGGGTGACTTCTGCTTCTCCTCAATGCGCAAACTGAAGAGACTCTCTAAAACTTAACATCTATAGCTCCATTTATTTCTTTTGAAATTCAATAAATGAAAAGTAAGCCATAGATTTATAATTATTGCCTGACAACAAAGATTATACTTTGAAATGTAATTTACTGATGGTGATCATTTGCAGTAAAAATCAACTTACATATAATACATTTTTATGTCCCAAAATTAGTAAAATAATTTTTGACCTGAAAGGGGATTGCACATATGTAAATTTTCTCTTATGTTTTCATCCACCTCACCCCATCTCTTCCAAATGCGGCAGCATCTTTTCCCCATGGTGTTAATCTTAGAGGACATTTTAATTTCTACTCCAGAACCCTTCCCACTGCCCCTGGGATTTGCTTCCCATGACTGCATGCACATAGGCTCATCTCCTTTCTAAAATTCAGCTTCCAGCTGGAGAAACCAGGAGAAACCAAAGTCCCAGGATGTAAGGACATTGGGAATCTGGTCTGACCCTCTCCCAGGAATGAGCTATAACCATATGCCTGTTTGAGGCACTTCCCAATTATTCTCCTGAAACTAAAAAAATGGGTCTCACCTCTAGGAGAAGCAGAAAGGGCTTGCTACACATACCTCACTGCCTTCTGTCTGTTAAAAAGACCAAGGCTTGCTATGGAGCTGAATCCTAGAATTTGAATTTCCTGTGTGTATTCTATAGCATTGATTCCCATTTTACAGGTGAGGAAAGGGTAAATGGCATATAGGGTTACATCCTATAGGCCATTCCTTCGAAAGGATTTTGCTTTGCTTTGTTTTGTTTTGATCACCCACTCTGTGCGAGGCCCTGCGTCAGACGCTGACGACACAATGGTGAGTGAGACCCATCTACATTTTTCTGGAACATGAGTGGCTCTATCTGTATAATGGGAATAATAATCATGGAATAATGACTTGGCCCTTTTCAAGGGGTTGTGTGGGGCTCAGATGAGCTAATGTATGTGAAAGTTCCTTATAAAATATTAAAGCACTCTATAAAATGTGAAGAATGATCAGGTATAGCGTGAAAGAAGGAGATGTTAAAAAAGAAGGCTTGGTTTACTGTACCATTTATTTAATGATAATAGAACAGCAACAAGCATTTACTAAGCACCAACTACGTGCCAGCCGTTTTACATACACTCTCGCTAGTCCTCACAACAATCCCACAAGAGTGCTTTACAATGTCGTGCAGTGGGCAGGGTGTCTTGCCCCGGGTTACAGGGCAAGTTTGTGCCAGGATTGAGGCCAGCTCATCAGACAGTTCCCCTTTTGTCAGGGAAGGCTGAAGTTAGACCTGAAGAGGAAGAAGGGATAGATGCATTTCCTTCTAGATTACAGAGGCAAAGAGGGGGCCTAGGGGCTCCAGGGAACTTCTCAGAAAGGAGAAAGGAACTAGCAACCAGAGACAATGACTTAAGGGTTTTGTAAGTTTCTAAACCCCTATTTAACCCCTATTTGTAAGTTCCTAAACTTCCTATTTGTAAGTTTCTAAACTTCCCCTTATTGGTTCTTCCATTATTCCGGCCTTTGCCATTATGGAAGAGCCTTGAAGTCTATCTTTCAGCCTACCGGTATTTATTTATTTTTTTGTGGTACGCGGGCCTCTCACTGTTGTGGCCTCTCCCGCTGCGGAGCACAGGCTCCGGACGCGCAGGCTCAGCGGCCATGGCTCACGGGCCCAGCCACTCCGTGGCATGTGGGATCCTCCCGGACCGGGGCACGAACCCGCGTCCTCTGCATCGGCAGGCGGACTCTCAACCACTGCGCCACCAGGGAAGCCCCTACCTGTATTTATTAAGCACCTACTCTGGCAGGCCCGAGGAGATGGACCTGGGACGTCTCTTCAGAGGCAGGAGGAAGGGAGGGATATTGAGGAGTCCTGTTCCACACCCACTGTGGTTGAGTATGATAACATCAAGGACCAAGGGCACGCGGCAGGGGGGGTGGCTATAAAGAGGAACGGAAAGCACACAGTCTCTAGGGCCTTCAGGGCAGAGGCAAAGGGGAACACAGGGACATGAGTCCAACCTAATCCTGACCTGGGGTGGGCCAAGAAGGGAGAGGACTGTATCACAGAGCTGAGCTAAGGGCTTGGACTGGGCTGTGTCCTCCGTGGCCCTCCAGGCCCTGAACTACTTCTTCCTCCTCCTTCCTCCCTTCCCCTGCTCCAAGGGGCCCACCCACATTCTCAGAGAATCAGAGGCTAAAAATAAACAGTTGCCACCAGACTCTGGGCCCAGGGGATTCGGTTCAACAGAAGTCTTGTGGGTAGTGGTCGGTGCTGGGCCAGGGGATGGAAGGGATGACAGCTCAAGGTCTTAGGACCCCCCAACCGGTATGCAAATAATCCCCCACCCCCAATCTAGCTATTTGAGAGCCAGGACTTCTAGCCTTCAGCTCCATGACCTTCTACGGCTGAGAATATCTGGATCCCAAGCACTGTCACTCTGCCTGCTGGAGAGATAGAGCATGTGGCAAAAAATAGCTTCAGCCCCTTGCAATATTCTTACCCATAACTGGACCCCACGAGTCTGTATCAGCCCAAAGGCGTGCTACTGCTGGAGCAAATGTGCTTTTCTGGGAAGGCAGAACTCGTGACCCCTCAGCTCAGAGAGGACATCTTGGGGCTCTCGTTACAGACAGCATTGTTGGAATCCTTTGGATGGGAGTCCAGCCTTCAGGGCAGGAGGAGGAGATGGAGGTGGGCTGATGTCCACTGACTGCGTGCATTTGTCATCTAAGGAACCTTTCTGGGTCTTAGCTGCCCTCTACTCTCTAGCCTGTGTCACTGACAAATGCCAGTCCACTCCCAAAACATACTTGATGGATTCACGAATGTCATTCCAAAGGGGTCATACCTTGGACTTTGGTTCTACAGGAATCCAGAGGCTGGGAGCCCCTCCCCGGCTCTGTGTTAACTCCATATTTGACTATATAGAGACTGCGCCTCCAGGGTCATGGTGCCTCTGATAATAGGAATAACAATGGCACGAAGCGAGCACTGCTGAAGTACGAAGCACTGTGATCATGACTTGATATGACCTTATGTGGGTTATCTAATTAAATCCTCCCAAGTTACAGCATCATACCTATTTTACAGGTGGAAAAGCATGAGGCACACAGACAGTAAGCTGTTGCCTCTTTGTACATACAAAGCCTGTACAGAGCCTAGGTCTGATTCCAGACCCCATACCCTGAGCCCTACAGGGAACATTCTGTTTCCCTTTTAAGGGAAAGGGCAAGGGAGCCCACAGAGTCAGTGGCAAAAGTCCCCAAAACATTTCCCCAGAGAGCTATCATTATGCCCTGTCTACTGCTGTGACCTCAGCACCTGCTGGTCCCCGCAGTGCATGGGAGCCACCCTGACTTCTCGGGATTGCAGGTGCAGTTCCCTCAGCCTTGAGTCTCCTCCCCTCTGCTCTAAACCTGGCCAACTGCTGCTCTTCCTGCAGGTCTCAGCTTAACCGCCCGCCTTTCCTCAGGGAAGCCTGGCCTGGCCAGGATTGTTATCGCCATGCCATGTACTTGCATTTTCCAGGTGTTAGTACGCTTCTTCTTCTTCTTCTTTTTTTTGCGGTACACGGGCCTCTCACTGGTGTGGCCTCTCCCGTTGTGGAGCATAGGCTCCGGACGCGCAGGCTCAGCGGCCACGGCTCAGGGGCCCAGCCGCTCTGCGGCATGTGGGATCTTCCCGGACCGGGGCACGAACCCATGTCCCCTGCATCGGCAGGCGGACTCTCAACCACTGCGCCACCAGGGAAACCCAGCACAGTTCTTATTGAGATACGTGTTAGAATCGTTTTGTGGTTAGGCACTGTCTCTCTGACTGGAATGGAGGCTCCAGTAGGGCCGGAACCATGTGGATCTTGTTCACCAAGGTATTCTAACAACTCAGCACAGGGCCCGGCACAAAAGAGGTGCTCAGTAAGTATCTTTGAACGAAGGAAGGAAGGAACAGATAATGAATGATTTGCTGAACGTTGATTGAATGATCCAAACAGTGATTGCAAACGGAGCTGGCTGAGAGGGAAGAGGCAGCCAGTGCACAGAGGGAGAGCTCGGATGTGGGCAAGAGGCTGCCGTGAGATAGGGAGTCTTGTGGGGATGGGGGTGGAGAGGGACAGGAAGGGACTGGATGACCTTTAATGAGCTAGATCACCCTAAGACTCCATCCAGCTGTGAAATGCTTTGACTTGGTATGAGGCCGGGCTGGCATCCGAATGTTAACCTTTCAAGGTCATGCACCCCAGGGCCCTCCATGCTTCCCTGAACAGTCAATCAGATGAAATCCCACTATATGGGTTCTGAACCTTGTGAGGAAGCAACTGTATGACATGGCTTTGAATGGGTTCTGGTGGAAGCTTCTCCCAGCCGTTAATTCTGGAGGGTGGGATTCCTGACGGCTTTTGCTTTCTACCTTACGCATTTCTGTAGATTGAATTCTTCCTTCCTCCCTTCCTCTCTCCCTTCCTTCCTTCTTTTCGTTCCAAGAAAAATGTATTACCTTTGTATGCAGAGCAACAAAGCCAAGTTACTAAGGATGTCTTCAGATATTTAGGGAGTGGAAGTATCTCTTCTTTAAGAAGTTTCTGGCTGTAGAGAATGAGGAGAAAGGAGGCAGGAGGGATTGGAAGTGAGTGGCTGAGTTAGAATGACAGGATCATTCATCACTTTTTATTTTTCTTGTTTTTAAAAATTAACATGCAATGAAATTGACTTTTTGGTGTATCTATGTATGAATTTTGATGTACATGTGGATTTGTGTAACCACCACCACAGTCAGGATACAAATCAGTTCCATCAGCCCAGAAACCACCTGGAGTTGCCCCTCTGCAGTCACACCCTTCCCCAAATCTACCCCGACAACCACTGATCTGCTCTCCATTGCTCTAGCTTTGTCTTTTCAAGAAAGTCATATAAAAGGGATCACGTAGTACATAACCCTTTGAGACTGGCTTCTTTCCCGTTCATTCAGCTGTTGCACGTAGCGGGAGTTCGTACCTTTTTTTTTGGCTGAGTAGCTTTTGGGTAGTATGGACTTGGCACAGTATGTTTATCTGTTCATCCCTTAAAGGGCATTTGGGTTGCTTCTAGTTTTTGATGATTATGAATAGAGCTGCTGTTTGTGTATAGGTCTTTATGTGAACGTAAGTTTTCATTTTTCTAGGGTAATCACCTAGGAATGGGATTGCTGCACATACGTTAGGCGTAGGCTTAACTTTATAAAAACCTGCCAAACATTTTTCCAGAGTGGCTGTACCACTTTGCACTCCCACCAGCAATGCATGAGGGTTGCAGTTTCTCTGTATCTTGTCAGCACATGGTGTTGTCAGATTCTTTTTAAGCCATTCTAATAGGTGTGTAGTGGTATCTCATCATGGTTTTATTTTGCATTTTCATAATGGCTAATGCTGTTGAATATCTTTTTATGTGCTTATTTGCCATAATGTATCCTCTTTGGTGAAGTATCTGGTCAAGTCTTTGGCCCATTTCTTAATCAGGTTCTTTGTTTTCTTACTGAGTTTTGAGAGTTCTTTGTATATTCTGGATATAAGCCTTTTGTCCAATATGAGATTTGCAAATATTTTCTCCCAGATTGTAACTTGTCTGTTCATCCTCTTAACAGAGTCTTTCACAGAGCAAACATTTCTAATTTTGATAAAAGCTTTTATTACTTTTTTATAGATCATACTTTTGACTTTTCATCTAAGAACTCTGCCTAACATTATACTTTTTTAAAACTTGATCATTTTTGGATCACTTTCTTTGTGCCAGCCTGGGCAGCCCACATTGCTTAACCCACTTAATTTTCACTGTGATCCTATTAAGTTGGTACTATTTTTATATAACCTCATATCACAGGTGAGGAAACTGAGGCACAGAGAGGTTAAATAATTTGCCCAAGGCTCCCCTGGCTTTCGGCGGCAGAGCTGGGGTTCAAATGAACATCTCCAGGTCTTCAGAGCCCACCCTCTTCACCGCTCTGATCAGGTTGAAACTCTGCCTGTGGACTCTCTCATTGGAAAGTCATCAGAGCAAGGAAACCAGTAACATTTGCTCCTTCTTGTCATTCAGTTCTTGGCTTAAATGTCACCACCTGAAGGAGATCTTCCCTGGCCATCCATCTAAAATAGGCCCTCTCTCCTCCTCCCTTCTCCTTTTCACCTCTCCTCCTTCCCCCCTCTCTTAACAGAGAATGAGTCTCTCCAAGGCACATCCCATTGTCTGAAATGTGTTAGTTTTCTTCTGTTATTTGTTTTCTTCTACATAATTTGTTACTTCCCCAGAAGGCCAGCTGGGTGAGAACAAGGACCTTATCTTTTCACCACCTTATCTCCAGCTTCTAGCTAGTACCTGGCACAGAGTGAGTGCTCACCAAATACTTGTTAGCGAGTGTTATTGGATGAATGGATGGATGGCCAGATAGACTGATGCATGGGTGGATGGGTGGATAAACTGCTACTGCTGGGGAAATTTGGCTTCTCAAGCAGGAAAGAAGTGCAACCTTGGAACTAATCAGGTTCTGGCTAGAAGAAATCAAAAGGTGTCTCCCTTATGAATGTATTCGTGTATATAGACATTATGTACAGCATTTGTGTTCTAAAAAATTAGACTATATACATGCATATGCTAGTATACGCATAGAATCTCTCTGAGAGGGCACACAAGAAAATGGTGTAGAACTGGGTGGCTGAGGTACTAGGGAGAGAGAGACTTACTTTTCACTATATACTTTTGTTCATTTGGGTGTTTTTTTTTGCTGTTGTTTTTAAATTTATTTATTTATTTATTTATTTTTGGCTGCGTTGGGTCTTCGTTTCTGTGTGTGGGCTTTCTCTAGTTGTGGCGAGCAGGGGCTACTCTTCATTGCAGTGCATGGGCTTCACATTGTGGTGGCTTCTCTTGTTGTGGAGCACACGCATTAGTAGTTGCGGCGTGCAGGGTCAGTAGTTGTGGCTCGCGGGCTCCAGAGTGCAGTAGTAGTGGTGCACGGGCTTAGCTGCTCTGCAGTACATGGGATCTTCCCGGACCAGAGATCGAACCCGTGACCCTTGCATTGGCAGGCGGATTCTTAACCACTGCACCACCAGGGAAGTCCCTCTTTTGTTTATTTTGAATTTGCTACTACGTACATGTACTGCATGTTCAGAACATATATTTCTTTTTAGAATAATAATATCAGGTTTCTCTTCCCTGAAAGGCTGGGCAGCAGAGCAAGCCAAGAGGTTAATCAGAGGAAGTTGTTCAGAAGACAATTAACACCTTCTCTCCAACCAGCAGCTTATTTGTAGGAACTGAAGCAAAGTAAGTGTTAAAGCAGGAAGGGTTTTACAAGAGTAGATAGGCAGGCAACATGTATTAAGTCATTATTAATGAGCAGGGCTTATTAATTAATTTTTAATAAAATATATGCTCATTGCAACAATTCAAACTTAAAAATGTATCTTAAGCAAAACACCCTCTAGTCTGACTCCTTTGACACACTGTAATTAGAAATTTGATTTTCCTGCTTAAAGAAGTGTTCAAGGTGATTTGGTTATGCTTATTTTTGTTTTCTGTGAAAATAGGACCAAACCATAGACATTACTCCTTGACATTCTTTTTTACTTCATGCGTTTTACCGATAATTTTAAGTTGGCACAGTATGGATCTACCTCATTTAATAGCTATGTAATATACAACTGTATTGATACAATCAAGGTGTTTCTAGGTTGTGTTGTTACAAAAATGTTGCAATGACTGTTCTTGTATCTGTCTATCTACCTATCTATTTATATCACCATCTATTATTGCTATAATTTCTGAAAGTTATCACACATTATTTTTGTCATAATATTTTAGAAAATGTTTCCTAAAAGCCTCTAATTTTTTTTACAGCTCAATGTGGGTGTTTTAGTGTTGGTTTTCTTATGCCTTCATCAGCCATGAATGTTACCAATGTTTTTCATTTTTGCCAAGATTAGGAGAGATGCAGGAGCTCATTATTTAATTTTCATTTTCCTTCTTACACATTGTTTGCTACCCATTGTCATTTCCTCTTCTGTTCACATTCTTTGCCTATTTTTTCCAATGGGTCGTTTGTATTTTTCCAGTTTATTTGGAGGAGCGTGTTCATCCCAGGCAGAGTAAGCCTTTGTTATTTGAAGTTTAAATATTTCCTCCCACACTCTCATTTATCTTTAGACCTCACTTGTGATGTCTTTTGTCATATAGAAGTTTGAAATTTTTCTGTAATCAGATCTTTCTATCTTTTCCTCCATAACTATTAATAAACACGGATGTTTGTGTAACCCAGTGGTTTTCATGCTGCACTGCTAACCTTTGGGTTTCATGGGGATGAATGCATGTAAAAGGGGTGGGAGTGAGTGGGGTTGGCTATTTGGAGCTCACCACTGCCCCTTCCTCTGTTTTTATTATCTTTCACATGCTACCAGCAACACTGTCATGGAGGAGGGCCTAGGATCTGGAGCCAGAATTATTGGACAAAGTATTTAACCTCCCTGGGCCTTAGTTTCTTAATTTCCTCATCTATGAGATGGGGATTTAGAATAGTTCCTGCCTGTGGGATTGTGGTGAGGCTTCCAAGAGCTGGTGCACAGAAAGCCACTGCTTAATTAGCACTAACCACGTGGCCAACACTGTGATGTACGCACATACATTCTCAGGCCACAGGATTATCCCTGTTTTACAGAGGAGGAAACTGAGGTCCAGGGAACTTAGGTAACTTGCCTAACGACACAAGAGTAGTGAGTAATGGAGCCAAGATTTGCACCCTGGTCCCTGGGGGACTTGCAGGCCTCGGTCCTCCTCTTATGTACTCCGCAGATTAGAGTATTGCTATTTATTGAGCACCTACTATGTTCCTGCCCGGTGCTAGGTGTTGGGGATCCAGCAGTGAACATGACAGTCCCAGGCCCTTGTTGCTTACAGTCTACTGGGAGAGGCAGTCATTAACGAGACAATTTCACATTCAGTTCAGTGCAATTATGAGCTGGGCAATGAGAGACAGTAACGGTGTTTCCTCTTTTATATTAGGGGATCAGGAGAGGCCTTTCTGAAAATATTCTATCTGAGCAGCAACATAAAGAATGAGTAAGAACTGGCCAGCTGGAAACTGCAGCACATCAAGCGGGTGGGCTCCTTGGCAGAGGAGAAAGCTTGGCAGGCCCCAAGAATGGAATAGAAGGTCAGTCTGGTGGGAAAGCAGCCTGTGCAAGAGCAGGGTTTGTGGCGGGGAGGGAGAGGTCGGGGGTGCCAGAACATGCAAGGCCCGTGTAAATTAAGATAAAAAGTCGGGACTTTATTCTAAAGCCAATGGGAAGTCATGGAGGGTTCAAGCGAGGGAATGCTGCAACCTGCTTGTGCTTTAAAGATATCACTCTGTGAACATACACATACCCTATGATGAAGCAGTTCTACTCCTAGGTAGATACCCAACACAAATACATATTTACATGGGCCAAACACAAAAATCCTGACAACTTCTCTTTGTGAAAGCCCCAAACCATAAACCACTCCGATGTCTCTCAGTGCTTGACTGAATAAATAATGATATATTCAGACAATGGAATACTATACAGCAATGAAGGTGAACAAATTGTAACTATACAGAACAATGTGGATGGATCTCTCAAACACAATGGTGTAAAATAATACACATTGTATTAATTCTTGTATATAAAGTTCAAAAAGGGGCAAAACTAATCTGTGGCATTAGAAATAAGGATGGTAGTTGTCCTGGGGGAGTAGTGGGGATGACTAGGAGGGGGCCTATAGGGACTTCTGGGATGCTGGTGATATTCTGCTGCTTTTTTTTTTTTTTTTGCGGTACGCGGGCCTCTCCCGTTGCGGAGCACAGGCTCCGGACCTGCAGGCTCAGCGGCCATGGCTCATGGGCCTAGCCGCTCCGCGGCATGTGGGATCCTCCCGGACGGGGGCACGAACCCATGTCCCCTGCATTGGCAGGCAGACTCTCAACCATTGTGCCACTAGGGAAGCCCGATATTCTGCTTCTTGACATGGTGTTGGTTACACAGGTGTGTGCAGTTTAGACAAACTCATCAAGCTTAACTGTTATGATTTGTGCATGACTCTAGGTATGTTCCCCTCAGCCAGTATGTGAGCACTGAACTGGAATGTTGGCAGGTGCAGTCTGAGGGAGACGAGGTAGGGCTGTGACAGAATCCAGGCAAGTGGTGGTTGGCCCAGAGTGGTGGTGGCGGTGATGAGAAGCTCAGAATGGGTTGGAGGGACACGTTGGAGAATCGCCCACAGGACAGGCGACGGTGGGGGCACTGACAGCTTGTGAGTGTGGAGGCGGGGAGGAGGGGGCATCAGGTTTGCCCCCGCCCAGCTTCCAGCATGAGCACACGTGTGAGGAGAGGTATCAGAACTAAGATGAGAAGGTACGGGAGGAGCAGATTTGAAGAGGATGGTAGAGGGAGTTCCCTGGAAGTTCAGTGGTTAGGACTTGGTGCTTTCACTGCCGAGGGCCCGGGTGCATTCAATCCCTGGTTGGGGAAGTAAGATCCCACAAGCCACGTGGCAAAAAAAAAAAAAAAAAAAAAACAATCATGAGCAAGACGGTGGTGGAATCCAAGGCCTTAGTTTGGGGCATGTGAAATGTGAGATGTTTCCCAAAGGCCACATCATGGGAGCAGATGGATAAATGGATGTACAGTAGGATTTTATTTGAAAAAGACTTCTGCTGCTTGAAAGAAAAAAACAAAAACAAAAACCCTGAAAGCCCCCGTTCTAGCCCTTTTTCCTTTTACAAAGCACTTTCATTTCCGTTACCTCATTTCATTTAATTTCATGACAAAGATTCTTGTTTGTATGGGAGGCGAGGTGGGGGTGGGGTGAGGGGAATGTTGTTTCTTTATGTAGGAAGTGGAGATGTGTTCACGTGTATGCTGTTCTGTGAGTGTGCTATATTTACCCACTCAAAGAGGAGGCTCTGGGATAGGAGCCTGGGCTGACACACAAGGGCGTCAGCCAGGACGAGAAGGCTGGGTGAGGCCCTGGCTCTCACTGCAGGGGGGCGAGCTCAGAGGTCTGAGATCCAAGTGTGATGGGCAGAGAAGGTTCCCACCAGCCTGGGCCCCTGGGACAGGCCGTAAGTGGCAGAAACACACTCTGTTACTTTTTGATTCAATCTGTCCCTGCTTCCCCCTGAGGAAAATGGATTGCATCTTTCCCCTGCTGTTCCCTCCAAAGCTCCCATTGCCCTCAGGGAAGAGTTCTCAGCACAGGCCACTAGGCCTGGCCTTATCCCCTGTAACCTGGCTCTTGAGCCCAGTACTCAGCGCAGGGACTGTTGCTGTCCCACGACCTCCAGACTGAGGACTGTGCCCTGCGTCGTGGTGTTCGGTGCCAGCCATGTACTTCCCTTGCCTTCTGGAATAAACCCTCAGAACCCAACCAATGAGCTTGAAGCTGGACATTCTTTTGTCCACACCCCAGGTGTCCACTGTACCCTCAGGGACTAGTCTTTACAAAATCCTCTGAAAATGCTCCAGACCTTGACTGACCCCATACCTATTTTTTCAACAGAATACTTGGACATGGTTTATAGGCAGATTGGAGTCAAAGCTTGGGCACCCCCCCACCCCAGCCCCGCAATGAGCAATGAAGGGCAAACTCACAGGGACCAGCTCAGTCCAAAATAATGTAATCCCATAAAGGTGTCCAACGACAGTGTGAACGGTGTCGCTGGAAGAGGCAGTGGTCACAAAGCATCAAGAGGGTCAAAAGTTGTGTCACAAAGCCTTAAAAAATATGAATACCTTTTGTGATAGCGATTCCATCTCGAGGAATTCATTTAGATAAAATAATGCATGGAAGCAAGATGAATTTATGAGGATGTTTACGTAGCATTGCTTATCACAGCGAAAAAATGAAAATAATCTAGATATCCAACAACAGGAGACTCATTAAAAGTAGAAATTCAGGTAATACCCTGCCTCATTACAAATGATGTTGGGCAAACTGACATGAAATTACATCCATGATACATTATGTATGTGTTAGGAGCTGTTCAGTAGCAAGTGACAGAAATCCATCTCAAAATGGGAAAAGCACGGGGAGGATTTGTTGGCCCATGGAATCCAGAGGAGAGTTGAAATTCAAGATTTGGGAAGGACCACAGTGTGGCCAGATCTTAAGATATGGAATCCTGGGACTTCCCTGGTGGTGCAGTGGTTAAGATTCCATGCTCCCAATGCAGGGGGCCTGGGTTCGATCCCTGGTCAGGGAACTAGATCCCACATGCATGCCACCAACTAAGAGTTCGCATGCCACAACTAAGGAGCCCGTGACCTGCAACTAAGGAGCTTGCCTGCAGCAACTAAGACCCAGCACAACCAAATAAATTAAAAAAAGAAAGAAAGAAAGAAATGGAATCCAGTCTCAGCTCCAGGACACTCTCTCCATCTGCCATGTTTGCCTCTCCTTGTGTACAAGACTCACTTTCTCACTGCCAACCAGACAGCAGGGGACAAGGTTTGGGACACAGGAAAGAGTCTACCTGAAGCTGTCTCTAGCCTTCAATCCAGAAATCCCAAGCAAGGAATATATCGGCCACCTTAGGTCAAGTGCCCAAATCACAGCCAGTCAGCTGTGGACAGGGCAGCCTGACACTGTGATTGGCCAAGCTGCATCAAAACCTGCCTCTGGACCAATCCACTAAGACCGGGGAGGGGTCTCCTTGACCTAACATGAGAGTTCCTGAATTAAACGTAGAAGAACACTAATAATCTCAGTTATCCTCCACATATTCATAATGGAAATGGATAACAAAACAGTACGCACAGTGAGGTCCTATTCCTGTGAAAACTTAGGAGAAAAAAGTCTGAAAAGATATTCTGAAATGTTAAAAGTGATTTTCTTGCACTTGTGCTGTGTTTGGACACCAATTATTTGTGAGATTAAATTTTTTGAAAAGAGAAAAGTTATAATTGATTCTGTGAGTTCAGAACATTGACTCGGGATATTATCCTTTATGGCTCTCTCCTTCAGCCAGCCCATGGTAGATCTGAAAAACAAATAATTCTGTGAACTGCAGACCTCATTCGTGTCTCCAGTCATCCATCCATCCAACAAATGGATATTTACAGGGAGCCCAGTAAGTGCCAGGTAGCAATATGTGCTGGACGTGCAGTGATAACGGAGGGCCGGACCCTGCCCTCGAGGAGCTCGCAGTCCGGCAGAAGAAACAGATGAGTACCTAACCAGTTCTGTTATAAGAAAATCAAAACAGGAGTGTCAGCAGCATGCTAGGAAAATATAGACCAAAGAACAACACATTCTGTTTAGGGGCCTCTTCAAAGGTGGTGTTGAGGCACTGGGCTTTGGACTGGGCCCTGAAGGTAGAGCATGCAGCAAAGGGCTTATAGGGTGAAGGAAACAGTGTATGCAGGTGCAGAGTTCACCAGCAGGGCCTGGCGGTGGCAGTTAGCTGGGTGCAGCAGGAAGTCTTGGGAGCAGCCAGTGAATTCCATTCACTAAGCGTTTAGTGAGCACCTATTACTGGTCGGGCTTTTGGCTAAGGGGTTGCTGATGAGATAGGAAGGCCATTTGGGATTAGATACCAGAGGACCTTGAATGCCATTGTTCTATCTCTTTTCCAATAAAACAAAATTGAGTTTTAAATGTGGGCTTATCACTTCTGCTCTAGGAGAGATAAAGATCTTCCCCACCCATGGGGCCTCTCAAGTGTCCTCAGCTCAGGCACCTCCACATTAGGGAAGGAACTGGGTGTGTTGGGGGCAGGGAGTGGAGGATTCAAACTCTCTGCAGCCCGAGTTTGTAATTCCACGCAAATGCCAGAGATATTGGGAAACAAGATATTTGGGGAATTTTCCCGGGGACTGTTACAGAAGTCGAGCTGTGCGCAGAAGGTCCTAGCTGGGCTTCGCAGTGAAGGCCCAGAACCACTGGCACTACCCTCCCAGCTCCCAGGCTCTGGAGGGGCTCTGGGGAAGGGGGATCACTATCTCTGATGTGTCTTTCACGCACTAAGCCGAATGACCTTGGCTGAATCGCTGAGGGTTATGTAAGATTAGGTAGCCACTTAGTCAAAAATAGCTCTCATGCTGACTCCAGCCCACAGAGTAGCATCCCAGTGAAGGGGGCACAGATGGGCCACGGCTGGGCACGCATGGGGAAATTCCCTCCCTGGTCCTCACCGCTGGAACATCATCTGGGAGTGTGAGATGGGACTTCAGAACTGCTGACGGGTGATGTCCCATGCTTGTCTGTTTGGCAGCAGAAATGTGGCTGTTTTGCAGGAGCACGGAAGCCAAGAGGCCATAAATACAGAAATCCAGTGCAAACATTAATATAAAAGTAAGAAGGTGCAGAGTGCAGAGAGGGCGCTGGACTAGGAGTCTTCAGATCTGCTGCTACCGTTGACACTCTAGAGCCAGGCACTTTCTTTATTCATTTGACAAATACCCACTGAGCTGCCACCATGTGCCAGAGACTGTGCCAGCCCTGGAAGCACAAAAGGCAGTGACAGACGCTGTTCCTATTCTCAGGGAATTTCAGCTTTGGGTAAGCAGTCTTCTACCTATCTTAATAATAAGTAACCTTTTCTGACATCTTCCCCATGCTAGGCACTTTACAAGACATTGGCATTCACAGTGAACAAGCCACACACAGACCCATGCCACCTGTAGCTTACAGTCTGGAGGAAGAAAAGAAAAATAACAGGTGAAAACAAAAAACAGACAAATTGTCTTTACAATAAAAATTCCAATAAGATTTGCTAAGGGCCCTTCTAGGTCTAAGAGCAAGACCTCTCTGTTGAATGGGACTGTTTCTAATTTGTTCAAGGCTTCTGCCTTGTGAAGGAGCATATGAAAGCCCCTGTACTGCCCCTCTGGAAGTGACATTGGGGAAAAATCATTTGGACCTGTGTGAGGAAGAGGCGCCTCTCGCACTGCTTTTCAGAGTGGGTGTTGGTCTAATATTTTTGGAGGACAACTTGGCAACATTCATTAGAACTTTAAAAAGATAACTGATATTAAGGGATTATTGAAACAAATTGTTGTATATCCGTAAAGTGCCATAAATGATTAGGTAGCCCTCTATACCACCGACAGGGAAAGAGGTCCAAGTGTTAAAATTTTTGATTCAAAAATTTGTGTGTAGAGATATTATAAAGTTTGAGTACTGTTGATGAAAACGTGAAATCGTGTAGCCACTATGGAAAACAGATTGCAGTTCCTTAAACAATTAAAAACAGAACTATCATATGATCTAGCAATCTCACTTCTGGATATATACCCCAAAGAATTGAAAACAAGTTCTCCAAGAGATATTTGTACACCTGTGTTCATAGCAGCCTTATTTACAATAGATAAAACATGAAAGTAACCCAAGTGTCCATTGATAGATAAACAGATAAGCAAAATGTGGTATATACATACAAGAGGATAATATTTAGCCTTAAAAAGGAAAGAAATTCTGACATATACTACAATATGGATGAACCTCGAGGACATTATGCTAAAAGAAATAAGCCAGTCACCAAACACTGTATGATTCTGCTTATATGAGTCACTTAGAGTAGTCAGAATCATAAGGATAGAAAGCAGAATGGTGGCTGCAAAGGACTGCGGGGGAGGGGAGAATGACGTGTTATTGTTTAATGGGAATATATTTTCAGTTTTTTAAAAAAATAAATTTATTTTTATGTATTATTTTTGGCTGTGTTGGGTCTTTGTTGCTGCGCACAGGGTTTCTCTAGTTGCGGCGAGTGGTGCTTTGTTGCGGTGCGCAGGCCTCTCGCTGTAGAACATGGTCTCTAGAGCACGTGGGCTTCAGTAAATGCGGTGCGTGGGCTCAGTAGTTGTGGCTTGCGGGCTCCAGAGCGCAGGCTCAGTAGTTGTGGCACACGGGCTTAGTTGCTTTGTGGCATGTGGGATCTTCCCGGACCAGGGCTCGAACCCGTGTCCCCTGCATTGGCAGGCAGATTCTTAACCACTGTGCCACCAGGGAAGCCCTATTTTCAGTTTTATAAGATGAAAAGAGTTCTGGAATTGTATGCTGGTGATGGTAGCATAACATTATGAATGTATTTAATACCACTGAACTGTATACTTAAAAATGTACAGGGTGAAAAAAAAAAATGTACAGGGTGTGGGCTTGTACAAATCCCACAAATTCCATTTTTTAGAAGTGGAAAAGCTGATTCTGAAGTTCATATGGAATTTCAAGGAACTCCAAATAGCCAAAACAATCTTGAAAAAAAAAAGTGTGAAGACTCACTTCTTGATTTCAAAATTTACTACAAAGCTACAGTAATCATAATAATGTGGTATTGGCATAAGGATTGTCTTACATATCGATCAATGGAATAGACTTGAGAGTCCAGAAATAAACCTGTACATCTTCATTCAACTGGTTTTCAGCAAGCATGCTAAGACCATTCAATGGGGAAAAGAATAACCTCTTCAGCAAATGATGTTGAGACAACTGGATACTACGTGCAAAGAACGAAGTTGAGCCCTTACCTCACACCATATAAAATTAACTCAAAATGGTAAAAAGATCTAAATATAAGAGCTAAAACTACAAAACTCTTAGGAAAAAAACTGTGGGCATGAGTCTTCATGACCTTGAGTGTAAGCAACAAAAGAAAAAAATAGATAAATTGGAGTTCATCAAAATTAAAAACTTTTCATTGGGATATAACTGACATATTAGTTTCAACATAATGTGTACAGCATAATGATTTCATATTTGTGTGTATTGTGAAGTAATCACCACAATAAGTCTAGTTAATATCCATCACCATACATAGTACAAATATTTTTTTGGTGAGAACTTTTAAGATCTACCCTCTTAGCAACTTTCAAACATGCAATACAGTATTTTTTAGATTTTTATTGAAATATAGTTGATTTACAATGTTGTGTTAGTTTCAGGTGTACAGCAAAGTGATTCAGTTATACATACATGCCTATATATATATATATTCTCTTTTAGATTCTTTTCCATTATAGGTTATTGCAAGTTATTGAGTATAGTTCCCTGTGCTATACAGTAGGTTCTTGTTGGTTATACAATACAGTGTTATTAACTGTAGTCACCATGCTGTATGTTACAGTCCCATGACTTATTTTTTTCAACTAGAATTTTTTTTTTCGACTAGAATTTTGTACTCTTTGACACCTTTCACCCATAAAATTAAAAACCTTTATATATCAAATTCACTACCAAGAAAATGAAAAGAATGTCACAGAATGAAAGAAAATATTTGCAAATTATGTATCTGATAAGGCTTTTGTATCCAAAATATGAAAAGAAACTGTAAAACTAAATAATAAAAAGACAAACAGCCCAATTTTTCAAATGGGCAAATGTCTTGAATAGATATTTCACCAAAGAATACATATGAATGGTCAACAAGCACAGGAAAAGATGCTCAATATCATTAGTCATTAGGGAAATGTAAATCAAAATCACAATGAGACACCACTTCACATCTACTAGGATAGATATAATAAAAAAGTGGACAATGACAAGAGTTGACAAGGATGTGAAGAAATTGGAACTCTCATACATCACTGGTAAGAATGTAAGATGGTACAGCCAGTGTAGAAAACAGTTTCATGTTTCCTTAATAAGTTAAACATACAATGACCATCTAACCAGCAATTCCACTTCTAAATATATATCCCAAAAAATCGAATGTAGCTGTGCAATCAAAAACTTTTATACGCATGTTCACAGGTGTTCACTATTCACAACAGCCGAAAGGTGGAAACAACACAAAAGTCCCTCAAATGATGAATGGATATACAAAATAAGGCATATTCATACAGTGGAATATTAGTTGGCTATAAAAAGAATGAAGTGCTGGTATGTGCTACTACATGGATGAACACTGAAAACATTATGCTAAGTGAAAGAAGCCAGACACAAAAGGTACATATGATTCCATTAATATAAAATACTCAGAAAGGGCAAATCCACAGAGACAGAAAACAGGATTAGTGGTTACCAGGGTCTGGGAGAGGGGAATAGGGATTGATTCCTTAATGGGTACAAGGTTTCCTCTTGGGATGATGAAAAATCTCTGGAACTAGATAGTGGTGATGGTTGTACTATATTGTCAATGTACTAAACACCATTGAACTGTACACTTTTAAATGGCTAAAATGGTGAAAAAAAATTGTGTGCATTCCAGAAAAATAACCTGAAGGACAGGCACTAAAATGTTAACAGGGATTATTTCCTGGTAATGGTGGGAGTGACTTTTTACTCTCTCCTTTTTTCCTTTTTTGGACTTCCTGATCATTTTACAATTAAGCACGTTTTGCATTAATAACTGGAGTGAATAAAGCCACAATGAGCTGTTTTCCCTTTAGAAAGCAAGAAGGAAAGGAAGAAAGGAAGGAGGGGAGAGAGGAAGGAAGGAAGGGAGGGAGGGAGGGAGGAAGGAAAAGAGAGCCCTTGAACGACCCCCCTCCTTGTCTCTCCCAAGGGGGTGCAGGCCTTGCTAGAGTGACTTGAGAGTTGTAAGGGTTTCTGGTTAGACGTTAAGAAGGGCGCTTTAGGTCAGTAGGGGTGAGGTCACAGCCAACAGAATTCTTTACTTGTCCTATGGAAAGATCCCCAAGATAAGTTATGTAAAAAGCAAGTTTCAGAACATAGAGTTTCAACACCCACACACACCCACACACACACACACACACATATGTGTGCACACATAATTACTGAAGGGAGGTTACACATACATTGGTAAATGCAAAGATACTCTCTGCCAAAATCAATAAAAAGTAGCAAAAATGGTTTTCCCAGGGAGGGGAACTTAGTGGCTGGGGAACAGGAGAGGGAGGGAAGGAGGCTGACTTTTCACTGTGTATATCCCTCTCTGTGCCTTCTGAATGTGGTAGCATGGACTTTCAAAGATATATACTTTTTTCCTGAGTATCTGCTTTATGTCTTTAAAAACAAAGTTTCTGAAACATAGGATAAAAAATATTTAGGTTAAAAAAACACTTTGTTTCTGCTCTATTTTATATTTACTAAATTAACAGCAGACATTACTTAACATAAATAAGACAGGTATTTTTTTAAAACATTCAAACAACGCAGAAATATTTAAAGTACACACAGAATACTCCTAGCTTACTTTCAAAGGGAAAATACACTTATAATAAAATGTATTTTTAAATAAAATAAAGGCGTCAGAGAAATGGTCATTTGTTTTTTTAACTTCCTTTTCCTTTTTTTCTAAATTTTCTATAATGACATTTATTATTTTATGTTGGAAAAGGTTTGTAATTAACTGAGTTTTTCAACCTAAAGCCACCAGTTTCAGGCCTCTGATGAAGCCGTGCTGGCCTGACCTTGACTTCCGAGCAGCCCTGGACCCTTCCCTCTGGCCCAGCTCTCTGCAGCCTCCTCAGCCCAGACTCTGGGCCCTACCTCTCCTGCTGCCCTCAGATGGCTTGCCCCACCTGCCAAACTGTTCACTTAGTCCCCATCTTAGGTCTCCTTAACCCTTGGCACTCGCTGGTGGAATTAGGGTACAGCAGAGGGCAAGGTGCTTCCAGTTTCCTCTCTAGGAGGGGCATGAGGGCTGTTTTGAAGGTGTGTTTGTCCAACAAGCACAGGGTTTTTACTTTGATGTATGTTATAGTCAAATAAAAATAAAGTTATCCAAAGAATTTTTTATTCATGCTTTGTGTTAGGTTGAGCAAACATTAATTGTCCATTTTAAACAGGGGATGTGTAGGTGTTGGTGGGAGACTGATGGAGATGAAGGAGTGGACCAGGCCCGGGACCACCCTCCCTGCCCCCCTGGTGTGGCCACAATGGGGGGAACTTGAGGTTTGGCTGCCAGTCCCCACCCTGTAGAGGAAAAAGGAAAACAAAGATGCTTCCAGCCTCCCTGTCTCCAGACTTGTTGGAAAACCTCCGTGGTCTTCCCCCATGGTCTGGGACCAATGGTTTAGAAATTTTCTCCTGGGACTCGTTTTCTGGGCCTTTCCCCATCTTGGCTTCTCTGCTCTGCTATTCCCTGCACACCTCTGAGGTGACGCTAGGTCAGATCAAAGTGAGCTGGTCAGAAACTTCCAAGGTCCTCTGGCGGCTGCTGCAACAAGGTCCTTACTGCCCCTGGAGAACTCCTCCATTGCCTAAAATTCCTCCATTTGAGAACCATCTTTTTGCATTATCAATTCTAAATTTCTGTTTAAAGATGAACAAGAAGTTCATTTTCTCCGCCTGAATTATAAAAAATAAACAACTGTGCAAAGTAGAAAAAAGTAGACCCCCCCACCTCACCCCACCAAAGCCACAAAGCATCCACACAGTCAGTACTTAAAGGCAACCACTGTAATATTTTGGAGAATTTCTTTGAAGTCTTTAGAAATAAATCTCTGAGTTGTTATTGTTGTTTTACATAGTTATAATCATTCCACATATCAATTTTGATCCTTTTTTAATAATCTCGTTTCAAAAGAAGTATTTTTTTCATGTTTCTGTAAATCCTGGCTGTGCGCTGCTATTAATGGAGCAGGAGGGAAGAGGGCAGGGCACAACTTTTGAAGGAATGACATAGTCCGAGGACATGACATAAACGGATTAGACCCAGCTGGGCCCAAGATGGTGGACAAGTTGACTTCCACTAGACCTTGAGCCTCAGTATACGCTCATTGTAACACATCAGCAAGCTAAATGACACACCCACAGGCGCCATGACAGTTCTAAGGCAACCATAAGGATCAAAAAGTGGGCGGTGGCCCAATTCCTGCAAATCCTTGTCCTTTCCCTAAATAGCTGGAATACTCCTCCCATTCATTAGCCTATGAAATTACCCACCCCTATAAATACTGACAACCCAATACCCTGGTGCCTTTCTCACCTTCTGAGATGGCCCACACTCTGTGGAGTGTGTTTCTCTCTAAATAAATCCACTTCCTACCTATCACTTTGTCTCTCACTGAATTCTTTCTGTGATGAGACATTAAGAACCTGAGCTTCACTAAGTCCTGAAACCAGGTGTGTGATCTCAGTTGGAAAACTGGGTTTTCGCCAGGTTTGAGTCCCAGCCGCGTGGGTTCAAGTCCCAGTCTGAGGTGCACGGTTTTAGCTGGCGACCACGTAGGGACAATGTTAAGGTAAGAAAATGTTGAGAGTTAGGTCTTGGTACTAAGGAGGCCCGCGGGACACCACGAGCCAGGCATACTGGGGAGGACGCTCTGCCGATGTCTGCTCATTTTAGACTGGTGGGTCAACCCTGTATGCTTATGCACATCCAACAACAGATACAGGAGAGAATTGTTAGTCGCTATACTCTTCTCCTTGACTCTGAGGTTTTTCTCCTACACTTTTGCATTCTTGTTCACTCCTACTCCCTTTCTTTCTTTCTTTCTTTCTTCCTTCCTTCCTTTCTTCCTTCCTTCCTTCTTGCCTTCCTTCCTTTCTTTCTCTCTCTCTTTCTCTCTTCCTTTCTTTCTCTCTCTCTTCCTTTCTTTCTTTCTTTTCTCCCCAGAAGACCTGTGTGACCACCAAGGTGTACTTTTTTTTTTTTTTTTGCGGTATGTGGGCCTCTCACTGTTGTGGCGTCTCCCATTGCGGAGCACAGGCTCCGGATGCGCAGGCTCAGCGGCCATGGCTCACAGGCCTAGCCGCTCCGCGGCATGTGGGATCCTCCTGGACTGGGGCATGAACCCGTGTCCCCTGCATCAGCAGGTAGACTCTCAACCACTGTGCCACCAGGGAAGCCCAAGGTGTACTTGGTCTTATTCCCCTCCCTCTGACCCGTACATGTGCTGACCTGTTATTCCCAACTTATAGCTAGACCAACTCCTGCTCATCATCAACACCACTGGGGACATCTTCTGTGCCGTTTCTTTACGACACCTCTTGGGCACTAACACCTGGTTGGGAGACTACCTTGGAAGGGATAGCATCTACAATTGTAAGTGGTGGATTTTGACTTAAGAGCGGAATTTTGGATAGCTCAGGAGTTAAAGACATCACCTTAGGCTTGTCTGAAATGGGTCAGGCAGCATCAATCCCAACCAATACCCCTCTGGGCCTTATACTCCGGGATTGGGAAAGATTTGGACAACAGAAATTAAAAGGAAAAAACTTTGTAAGCTATGTAATCAGGCTTGGCTACAATAAGAATTAAGAAATTTAAAATGGAATGAAGTACCCTATGTTCAAATTTTCATGGCCTTCTATCTAGGCAATGGAACCCAAAAGGAATTTGAGGCGTGTAGCTTGGAGGGATAACTCTAGGAAGGACATAGAGGACATTTTAATTGACCCACCCTACAGCACCATGGATCCCGAATGAACATGGATCCCTCCTCCCCTGAGGTACAGGCCCTTTTGGCTATGCATTTCATAGCCCAGTCTGCCCCAGACATCAGGTGCAAAATTCAGAAAGCAAGTGCTGGTCCTCAGACTCCAGTGAATTATTTGTTCCAATTGGCTTATTTGGTTTTCAGTAATAGGGATATGGCCAAAAAGACTGAACGCACCCAGAGAAATATGCAAATGGCCCAAATGATTGCAATGGCTTTGTCCACTCAGAGACCACCAAAGGGGAAGCCAGCTTTTCTGGGCCAATCTGGCCCTGGCAGACCACAAGGCCCATGGGTACCCATACAAGGCCAGTGTACCCTGTGTGGACAAAAGGGGCACTGGAGGGAGGATTACATGTGCCCTTTGCAAACAGCCAGGGCATTGGAAGAGGGAATGCCCCAGATGCCAGAGCGTGACGGGGGTCCCTCAGCCATTGATGGTTTTGCAATCAGAAGACTGAAGGGGTCCAAGGCCAAAAGTGGCTCTGCCTAGAGATACCATCTACATAACTAATGTCGAGCCTCAGGTGGTCATTGATGTGGCGGGCCACTTGATACAATTTCTTATAAACACTGGTACAACCTCCGTCTTCACCCAAAGGATTGGAAACCTTAGCAATCATAAGGAATACATAATGGGGTTGTCAGAGAAGAGACGCAGGCACGTTTTCCTGGAACTCCTTTTGTGCAAGATCAACGGCCAGCTGTTTTACATTCCTTCCTGTTTGTGCCTGACTGTCCCATCCCTTTAATGGGAAGAGATTTATTAACTAAGTTAGAGGCCACTCTGTTTCTTGAGGGGCAAGGGAACCACCCTCATCACCAAATGGTTCTAACAAAAAAGCAAAAAGGAACAGATAAAATCTGAAGCTAAAATAGAAGCCTTAGTAGACCCTGGAATGTGGAATATCGAGGTTCCAGGCTTGGCCAAACATATCCAGCTGGTTATTATTAAGTAAAAAGGGTTATATAGTGTCTAAATATAAGGTACAAATTTCTTAAACCTAGGGAAGATCCTCAAAAATGTTTGTATGTAGATTACCAAAATAGGAGGCCACTGGTCTGACTAAACTGACCACAGCTGATATTCAGAGCCTGATAGGAATTTTGGATAGAGGCCTTCTTCCCTAAGCTAAATGTGGAAAAGTAAAACTTTCCAACATAGGTGAATGGGTATGTCAGTCCTTCAATATCTTTGTGGTAACCACCCAATTCTTTGAAAAAGAAAACAAAACTGTCCTTGTTTTACAAATGAAGTCTTTACAGGACCAGAGGTGTGGCTCCAAAAGTAATCCAAAGCCCACCAATCCTTTTACCACTCCCCAAACCTTCCCTATTTATCTTACAGAGGCTTGTAAGTATTAAACAAAGGGGAAACAAAGTCATCCCAGGAGGAACTTGCCTGTACCTTTGAGATGCAAATGTCCTACCTGGTCTTCTCAGGAACGCTTATCTCTGCCATCTTTTTAAATGCAAATTTTAAAAAGAGGGTAAAGTAATTTAGAACTTGACTTGTCAAGGATAAATAGAAATCTTAAGTGTCTTTTCTGTAAACACTAGTAAAAAGCGTTTAAACATCTAGGTAGGTGACCTTGATTTTTTCCATCTGCTAGAAGCCCAATTTGAATCCAACCCCTTGTAACTGATGGCTATTATGTTGTACCTGACACAGGGCTGAAATTTTGGAATGGGAACTATGAGGCCCCTGTGTTTGTTTGTGTGTTCATATGTATCTATATGTGTGCTGTAGGTGTATGGTATTGCCAAAGTTTAATTCGTAAAAGAGTTCTATAATTGGTTTTTTAAAAATTAAGCGCTTATATAAATACTCAGAAAGAGAAAACAGTCTGGCCAGAATGAATTTCAGGTTCACGTCATCTGGAAAATATTCACTACTAAACTGTTATCTGGTATTGAAGGTGGCTTAAGCTTGTTGGTTTGATTAATATAGACATGTAAGAGTCATCAGTGTTGAGTATAAAACTTCTGTTGTACCTAGGTTTATTAGAGGTCAAATAAGACCTTATTCTATCTGTAACAAATTTGTCAACAAGAAAAGTAACTCAATGTGAAAAAAACTTTTAAGAAAAGTAAGATATGTGTTTTTAGTAAAAGAATGTGAAGAATGAAAAATACTGAAAAGAGTTATGCATGATCAGGATTTTCTAAGATCGGATTGAATTTAGTTGGGTAAATGGATTTTGTTAGGAATGGGCTAGAACAAGACTGGATTTGGTTTCTCCCTTCAAAGTTTTCTTGAAATCCTGCTTTTAATAACAGATAGTATGAGTTTCTTGGCCTTTAAGTGATCTGTATTTGCTTTTGAGATCTCTTGTAACTTTGGTTAAGGAATAAGTATTGTCTCATAGTGACCTATGATCTTATTTGACCAGGTGTTTTAGAACTTTTTGACAAAATTCCCAAATATCAATTTTTTTTTGGCTGCGTTGGGTCTTCATTGCTGCACGCGGGCTTTTCTCTAGTTGCAGCGAGCAGGGGCTACTCTTTGTTGCGGTGCGTGGGCTTCCTATTGCGGTGGCTTCTCTTGTTGTGGAGCACGGGCTCTAGGCGCGCGGGCTTCAGTAGTTGTGGCTTGTGGGCTCTAGAGTGCAGGCTCAGCAGTTGTGGCGCACGGGCTTAGTTGCTCCGTGGCATGAGGGATCTTCCGGACCAGGGGTCGAACCCGTGTCTCCTGTATTGGCAGGCAGATTCTTAACCACTGTGCCATCAGGGAAGGCCCCAAATATCGAACTTTAATTGAGTTTCTTTTGATTGCCACCTAACTTTGGGGTACTTTAGAGGGTCCCTGAGGTATCTTAAAGAGAAATATTTAGGATTATTTGGTATGTTAAGTTAAATGTAATCTTTCATAATTCTGGTTATTGTAACCAAGTTTCTTTATTGATTACGCTGTAATCAGGTTTAACCATGCCTTTTAAGTCTTTTGTCATTTATAGATATTTTTGTACTCTGATGCTGTTACAAAAAGTGCTTCATCATTAAGGACATGCATAGAAAGGCTATGGAAGCAGTTACAACAGTTCCACACCAAGATGATGGCTATGCGAAAATTTCAGCCCATACTGACTTAAAACAAGGAGCTGTCCTGCCCCTGGGGCCCCTAGATCAGGCATCCAGAGATTTTTACTGCCTGACAGGCAGGGTCGATGACCCTACTCAGTCCTGAAGCAGTTACAGAAGACTTGGACCATCGCCCTTCTGCTTCCCATAAGAATATGGGAGTAAAATCTCTGAGGGGGGAATGAAACAGGAGGGGAGGCGGCAGGGCACAACTTTTGAAAGAATGACATAGTCCGAGGACATGACATAAACGGATTAGACCCAAATGGGTCCAAGATGGTGGACAAGTCGACTTCCACTAGACCTTGAGCCTCAGTATACGCTCATTGTAACACATCAGCAAGCTAAATGACACACCCACAGGCGCCATGACAGTTCTAAGGCAACCATAAGGATCAAAAAGTGGGCGGTGGCCCAATTCCTGCAAATCCTTGTCCTTTCCCTAAATAGCTGGAATATTCCTCCCACTCATTAGCCTATGAAATTACCCACCCCTATAAATACTGACAACCCAATACCCTGGTGCCTTTCTCACCTTCTGAGATGGCCCACACTCTGTGGAGTGTGTTTCTCTCTAAATAAATCCACTTCTTACCTATTACTTTGTCTCTCACTGAACTCTTTCTGTGATGAGACATTAAGAACCTGAGCTTCACTAAGTCCTGAAACCAGATGTGTGATCTCAGTTGGAAGACTGTGGATTTTTTCCCGGTTCGAGTCCCGGCACGTGGTTTCAAGTCCCGATCTGAGGTGCACGGTTTCGTTAGCTATGCAAACTTGGGTGTGTTACTTACCCTTTTTGTGCCCCAGTTTTCTTATCTGCAAAATGGGCTAAATACCAGTATTTACCTTACATGACTCCTGCCAGGGTTCAGCAAGATAATGCAGGTGAAATGCTTTGCCAATAGCCCAATACAATAAATGTTAATAATTTGTCTATGGCTAGCATAGACATGCTTGATTTGGCTTTTCAGCTATCATGAATACCTCTGTGTCTGGAGGCTTGTCCACACTGAGGATTAATTCCTCAAGAGAGATTCCTGAAATGGAATTGCTGAACCAAAGGTCTAGAGCTTTTTCTTTAAAGTTCCTGATATAGATTGCTATCGACACTCCTGCCAGGAGAGGAAGAATCCTGGTTTGATTTACTATTTATTTCCAGCTTCATTGAGATCTGATTGACATATAACACTGTGTAAAGTTTGAGGTGTACAGTGTGATGATCTGATACATGTAAATATTGTGAGATGTTGCCACAATAGGTAGTTGACGTATCCTTCACCTCTCATAATTACTATTTTGTTGTTGTTATGGAGACTCTTGTTTTAAATGTAAATCTTTCCTCTGCTGGTCGAGACCTTGAGCCCCTCTTCCCAACCTGGGCACTCACAACTTTAGTAGGTGTGAGTTTAGAAGACTTCTCTCTCTGAACAAGCCTACCTGGGAGTCTGATAAGACACCTTGGCATCCTACAGCGACCTGTTAGCATAACCCTAAGCCTCTGTGTAAAAGTGGGACAAGGATCTCATCCAAGTTGTGGTGAGGAGTAATTAATGGCTAATGTCTGGAGCTGACTTTTGTCCTCCTGGTCATAAAAGACCTTTGAATTGCTTGGCCACTTTGAATTTCTCAGGAAGAGTGATAACACTAGGCCAAAGTTCGTGCCGGTTGGCCAGACTACCACCCTCTTGCGCCCTCGAAGCTGCGGGGGAGAAAGGGGGTGATCACAGCCCCATGAGTGTTGGGCTGGGTTCATTGGGGTTGATGTCACTGGGATAGAGGACATTTCCCCATTGATCCTTCCACACATCACACCACAGGAAATAGCCCCATGCTTTGTTTATCTACCGCCCCAATCCCTGACACAGCTGAAGGATGGAGGTTTAGACACGTGGTAAATAGAGGATTTGAAAGAGGTGAGGCTAAGCCCTGATATCAGGGACTGATCAGAACCATGCTTGTCCCTTCCTCTACCCCCACTCCCCAGAAAGACTGAGTCAAAATCCCCTGTACTTGGGTCTGGGGATCTGCATCTTACCAAGCCCTCCCGGAGGATTTTTATCATTGAGCCAGTGTATGAAGGAAAGGGATCTACATATGCAAACAATATCTGCATAAAAGCCTTCAAAGGCTTCCCACACTTCAGCCTAAAGCCACAGCTCTTGAGTGAGGCAGGCTGGACTTCAGTCCTCCCACCCAGTCCATCCGCCACCTCTCGGCCTCACTCACCATCCACAGTAGCCCCTCTAGGAAGTTCCTGGCATGCGAATATGCTACGGGTCTTTGGACCAGGCAACCTTGCCCTTGCTATCCTGTTAACCTGGTGAAATCCTTCCTAGCATTTAAGGCCCAGCTCCAGCTCCACGGCTCCAGCTCCAGGAGCCTCCCTTATCCAGCCGCAGCTAGAAATGACTCACTTTCCTCAGAGCTCCCATAGACCCTCCCCATCTGTGCCCTCACATGGCTCTGGTCACTTTCCACCTTATTTTATAGGTGTTTGTTGGCTTCATCTCCCCAAACAGTCTAGAAGCTCTGTAAAGGCAGCCCCACCTCTGGTTCGTCTCTGTGTCCCTAGGGCCCAGTACAGGACTTCATGTGTCGTGAGGCATGTCTCTGGGGCAGTCAGGGCCCTCCTGGCCTGGGGAGCTGAAGCCCTGCCCCAACCCCCTGAATAGCCTCCGGGATAGTGGGAGCCCAGCCCCCTACATCACTCTGAGGCAGCAGCTGCAAGTTGCTGACAGTCAGTCTCCATTTGAACTTATTGCCTGATCTGTCCTGGGCTTCTCCTGCAACCGAGGCTGTGTCCCAGCAATGGGGAGACCCAGTGGGACCCAGGGAAACAGATGGTCCAGGTCTGAGCAGCAGCTCCAGGCCGGGCCATGGCCACCCCAGTGTGTTTTCCTCCCTCAGAAACGGTCTCAGAAGCCCTAGTATAGGCATTTCAGAGCAACAGGGAGAGGAAGTCCCCAAAGCCAAGCACATAAGTTTAATAAAAATTGATCCTGTTTGCCTAACTCAAATAGATGTTTATTAGGGCTACTTGACTTATAGCAAGACCTGTTTCCTTGTTGATATTCTGTGCCTCATGTAACTTTGTCTCTTCTATAGATTAGAAAGCAAATATTTCCTTAAAGATTGATTTCATTGTCCTTTAGAGGCTTAGTTTTGGAATCCTAAGTATCCAGTTTGACTGTCTGTATGAACTTAATCCTTGGTCATAAGAACAAACTCTTCACTTCTCTGAGCCCTAGGTTAATCCAGCATATGAAATATTGGTTAAGGGCTGGAATGCAAAATCTCAGTGGAGAAGGGCTCCCATACCTGATCCTCCTAGGGGTGTGTGATTTCCAGAGTGAGATTCTAAATAAATCAACCCTGAATCTCCTATTCAACCAAGTCACTGTTCCTTTCCTTCTCTCTCTCCTTCCATTCCTCCTTCCTTACTTTCTCCTGTTTCCTCCTTTCTCCTTCCTTCTTTCTTTCCTTCCTTTCTTTGTCCTTCCCATTCTTGCACTATCCTTTTCTAACCAATCGTGTATCTATATTTCTTTCTTTCCTTCATTTCATACATCCACCCAGTTATCCTTCCCTTCTTCTTTCATTCAACCATTCATCCTACTGTCCGTTCATTCATCCATCCAACCATCCATCCATCTATTCATCCTTTACTTCCATCTATTTACTCACCTTTCCTTATACCTTCTCCCTTCTGTTACTGCCTCCCTTCCTTTCTTCGCACTCTCCCTTCCTTTCTCCCATCTCTCCACTCATCTGCTCATTTTTAGCATCTTTAATGTTTTTGTTTTTCACCGCACCACACAGCATGCGGGATCTTAGTTCCCCGACCAGGGACCAAACCCGTGCCCCCTGCAGTGGAAGCTAGGAGTCTTACCTACTGGACCACCAGAGAAGTCTCCATTTTTAGCATCTTTAACACCAGGGCTCCAATGACCTGAAGTGGCTGAGCTCAAAGCAGGTGTGGTAGGAAAAATCTTACAGTGAGGAATTGGAGTGAAGAACCCTATTTCTAATCCTCATTTCCCTCCCAGGAACCTAGTGTGAGCAGTGGTGCTCACAGACTTTTTCAGAGTAAGCCAGGCATAGTGCCTGACATTGGGGGTGAATAAAACTTGGTCATTATTCTCAGCGACAGAGAATAACAACTCAGCCTAAAAGAACCGCAGTCTGGTGAACTGTAAGGCTGAAGAAGGGAGACTTCTCAGTTGGAGACAGTTGGAGAGTGTTTCCTGGAGAAGTAGATGCCTGGTTGGGACTTGAAGGATAAGTATTTGTTGTGAGGATCAAATGAGATGGTAGCATGTGAGATTGTTTGTAAAATGTGAAATTGTCACATAGAGAGAATGATCTTTATTTTTAAGATATTATGATGCTAGGGACTTCCCTGGTGGTGCAGTGGTTAAGAATCCCCCTGCCAATACAGGGGACACAGGTTTGATCCCTGGTCAAGGAAGATCCCACATGCCTCAGAGCAACTAAGCCCATGCACCACAACTACTGAGCCTGCATGCCACAACTACTGAAGCCTGTGCTCCTACAGCCCGTGCTCCACAGCAAGAGAAGCCACAGCAATGAGAAGCCCGCACACCACAACAAAGAGTAGCCCCTGCTTGCCACAACTAGAGAAAGCCCGTGCACAGCAACGAAGACCCAATGTAGCCAAAAATAAATTAAAAAAAAAAAGATATTATGATGCTAAACAACATTTAGACTAATGACAACTGGCCCACCCAGAAAAGGTATTTGCCAGAAACACTAGCAGATTCCTACGCAATTTTTAAGATTCAAAGACAAGTTTGCTGGGATTGGAATTGGACACGCATAGAGTAGTGAGGCCAGGTAGAGGAGAGGTTCAGAGTGTGGGCTTTGGCATCAGACCTACTTGGGTCCAAGACTTTGCTGTCACTTGTTGTCCATCGCCCTTCTGTGGAACGGGAATGATAGCATAAGAAGATTAAATGAAATGTGTGTATTGGGGTTGTGCTCATAGTAAGTGCTCTGTAAACGTCAGCTACTGCTGTTCAAGGGGAAAGGACTCAAAGTCATCTGGCTCATGCTGTTGTGAATTCATGTTTTCCTCTTGAAAATATGTTTGTGTGTTTGATCTGCCACCAAATAACCAAACATGTAACCCTGGGGAAATTACTTGATTTTTCCTGGTCCTTACCTTCCTTTTCAGTAGAGCATCTTTAGATTGTTATGACTAAAACAATATCTGTCAAGGGAAAGATCTTTAAAATGGGAGCCTAAGCCATGAAGATGTTCACATTGGCATTGTTTACCACCAGGAGGCGGAGAATTGGAAATAACACAGAGGTCCAAAAAGAGTTGACTTTTGAAGTAAATTTTGAGACTTCCTTCATCAGGAGTGTAAATGGTGAAAAATAATAGGTCCCATGAGAACCAAGATTTTTTTCCTCTTGTTGAATGAAGAATCCCTCAGCACTCAAAACAATGTCCATCATATAAAGGTGTTTGGTATTTATTGCAGGAATGAATGAATAAATAATTCCGTCAAATTAATTTCCAAGGGGCAACCTTGAGGAATGCCATCTGACTACTGTTTTGCTACATGGCGTATATAAGTAGACCAGAAGGTCTACTTGTGTATGCCAAGTAATGTATACAACCACCACTAGTGGTGGTTTTTGAGAGGCTGTGTTTGGGGAGCAGGAAAGTCAGACTACAGAGAGAATGGAGCTATCAAGTGGGGTGTCTGAGAATGTTTGCTGGATGGTGAGCAATACAACTCTCTCTTCCACAGCCCACAAAGTCTTCAGTGATACAGTGCCTGCCGGTTCTTTTGGGATTGGATGTGTTTTTGAAGGGTGAAATAAAATACAGAGACTGGCCTCAGTTGGAGAATACCCATGGGTATCCAGTCACATCTGAGTATCCTAACGTAGAAGAAAATGTAGTGACGTGGAAAGACGTTCGCAATATATTGTTAGAGAAAATAATTGGGTGCAGGAGGGAATGTGCGAGTGCAGTCTCACTTTGATTAAAATAGAAAAACATCTGTTCATGTCGGAATGGTGAGATTAAGGAATTTATTTTTCCTTTTTGATTATTCATGCTTTACATTTTCTTTAATGAACATGTACTGCTTGTGAAATTGAAATTGTGAACTGTTTGATGAGTTTAAGCTGTGCTTACTGTGTCTGACTGGTTGGTAAAAAAATTGAGCTAGAGGTGAAGTGACATTGTCAAGGTCAAGCCAAGATTGAGTGAGTGAGTAGCGCATTGATTCACAGCCAGCTCAGTGACCTTTCTGTTTGACTGGAAGGAAGCACCTCCCTAGTAGTGTTTTGAGTGCTTTGGACACACAGCATCTGAACCATCTGAAAGGCTGGACCATTCCCTCTCCTACTCGTTCCTTTTTGCTGGATTCCAGGGAACAATCGTCGTCCAGGGGAGTGTCAGTGGCTATAAGTGCATTCCTTCTTTTCCCATTTCAAAGGACACTCACCAGGTTTTCTTTTGCACTTCAGGTCAGTAACATGACTCTCAAGCTCTTCTGGGCAGAGAATCATGTCAGCAGGATGGGCTGCGAAGCCTCCTGCAGATTGAGCCAGTTATAATCTGTGACTCATATCCTCAGATAACAATTTTCTATAAAGGTGTCTGCTGAGTGAGAGGGGCACACAGAGAGACGAAGCTAGAGGAGCAGCCTGGAAACATACCTAGAAGCATAAACCTACAA
The DNA here is from genome assembly GCF_005190385.1 of Monodon monoceros. Taxonomy (NCBI): domain Eukaryota; kingdom Metazoa; phylum Chordata; class Mammalia; order Artiodactyla; family Monodontidae; genus Monodon; species Monodon monoceros. The sequence goes on from NW_021703768.1 coordinate 125,907,960, forward strand.
CCCTGGAACTGAAAGGGTCCTTCGAGATCTGCCTCATCTCTGGATGATCTGGAAACTGAGGCTCAGGTTACACAGAGCAACAGCACAGCCAGTGCCGGAACCCAGGTGGTTTTGGCATCGAAAACATCTCTGCATTCCATCCTTTCCTGCTCCTCCTGCCCACTCCAGCCCACAGGATACCACACACCTCCCTAGCTGATCTTCCTTCAACTCAGGGCTATGTCACAAAGGGCCCTGGGAACCATGCTGAGGAATTTGGACTTTAATCTGGGGCAAGGAGACACCATGGAAGAATTTTTAGAGTCAGATCTGAATTTCAGGTGGCGGCTGAAACCCTCTGAATGCTATGTATAGAGTGGAGCCAAGAAAGTTCAAGTAGGCTCATGGAGACCCATGAGGAGGCTGCTGTAACTGTCCAGGGTGAGAGGCAATGGCAGCCTGAACCAAGGCTGTGGCGATGGAGATGGAGAAAAGTGGGTGGTCTGCCTGACTCCTTCAAGCCCTCACAGATCTCCTCCTTTGGCACTTATAGTCAGTATCACCCAATTTAATACCTAGCGATGGGCTTATATGTGTTAGGATTCTTTTAGGTGTGACTGCATAGAAATTGGACTCAAACTAGCTCAAGCTCAACACTGTTGAGCCTTGCCAGGCTCGTGTTAGGTGTTCAGTAAATGACAAATAAATGAATGAACAGCTCTTGACTCCTAAACCACTGTTCTTTCTACTACACATTAGGCAATACTGACTTAAGTCTAAATTCCATAACTGTAACTGGTCTAAAGGCCATCTCTTCTGGGCTTGCACCCAACTCAGGAATCCCTTCTACAGCATGCCTGACAGATATCCATTTGGTTGTTCTTTGGCATTCTCTGGGGACGGGACACTGCCTACTTCAAAAAGCCAACCATATTTAAAAACAAAAAACATGCGAATCTATACATGTTTTAAAAAATAGCTTTACTGAAGTATAATTTACATACAATAAAATGCACCAATTTAAGTATAACATTCAATTAGTTTGAGAAACATAAATAGTTATGTAACCACTGCCACACTACAGTTTAGACACTTCCATCAGGCCCAAAAGTTTGCTTGTCCTCTTTTTAGTCAATCAGCTCTCCCCACCTCTGCACGTTACTTCCTGTTACTATAATTTTGCCTTTTCTAGAATTTCATTTAAATGGAATTATATACTCATCAGTCTTCTGAGTCTGGCATATTTCACTTAGCATAATGCACTTGAGATTCATCTATGTTGTTGCGTATGTCAGGAGTTTGTTCTTTTTTATTGCAGAACAGTATTCATTGAATAGCTATTACCACAATTTGTCTATTCATTCAATTAGTTTAGTCAGCCTGCCATTTGGATGTTTTCTAGTTCTTGGCTATTGTTAACAAATCTACTATGAGAATTCACCTATGCATCCTGTGTGGACATATTTTTTTTTTAATTTCTTTTTTTTTGCGGTACGTGGGCCTCTCACTGTTGTGGCCTCTCCCGTTGTGGAGCACAGGCTCCGGACACGCAGGCTCAGCGGCCATGGCTCATGGGCCCAGCCGCTTCACGGCATGTGGGATCTTCCCAGACCGGGGCACGAACCCACGTCCCCTGCATCGGCAGGCGGACTCTCAACCACTGCGCCACCAGGGAAGCCCTTTAATTTCTTTTGTATAAATACCTAGAATGAGATTTTTTGGTCATGTGGAAGGTATATGTTTAACTTTTTAAAAAATTGGCAAACTATTTTCCAAAGTGGTATCATTTTGCCTTTGTATTATTTTGCATTCATGTCAATATTGTATGAGAGTTCCAGTTGCTCCACATTGTCACAAATGCTTGTTATGGCAAGTTTTTAAAATTTTACTCATCATAGAAAAGGAGTAGTGGTATTGCATTGTGATTGTCATTTATGTTTCCTTAATGATCGGTAATAATATGGAGCATCCTTCCATGTGCTTATTTGCTATTCATATAAAATAGATCTAATTTTAAAGCAATACTTTTTGCTTTTAGAAATCTCCAAGCTCGGGTCTTCCTTGGTGGTGCAGTGGTTAAGAATCCACCTCCCAGTGAAGGGGACACAGGTTCGATCCCTGGTCCTGGAAGATCCCACATGCCGTGGAGCAGGTAAGCCCGTGCACCACAACTACTGAAGCCTGCGTGCCCTAGAGCCTATGTGCCGCAACTACTGAGCCCACGTGGGCAACTACTGAGCCCATGTGCAGCAACTACTGAAGCCTGTGTGCTCTAAGGCCCATGTGCCACAACTACTGAAGCCCACACGCCTAGAGCCTGTGCTCTGCAACAAGAGAAACCACCACAATGAAAAGCCTGTGCACCGCAATGAAGGGTAGCTCCTGCTCACCGCAACTAGACAAAGCCCGTGTGCAGCAACAAAGACCTAACGCAGCCAAAAAAATAAATTAAATTAAATTAAAAAAAAAAAGAAAAGAAATCTCCAAGCTCTATGGGTTCAAGTCAGTTTAACAAATATTATCTACTTACTCTATGTCATTTACTGTGAGGGCTGATGTATCTAAAATTAAGAATCAGTCCCTGGCCTTGATTTGCTCATGGTCTCATGGGGGGAAACAGATACTTAATAGAGAAAATGTTCTCACTCAAGGTGTTAATGCATTAAGAGAGGTAACCCCAGGATACGGGGAAGACCACTCTCCAGCCAGGTGTGATGGCAGGTGGAAGACTTGAGGCAGGTAGGGCAGGGAGCTGGGGACAATTTCCACCCTAGCTCTAACTCTGTCATCACAGAGATGCAGGCATGTTGCCATTCATATATCATATTCAAAAAATATATTTTTTGAATATTATATATCATCTATATCACATATATAGTGTATACATATTCAAAATACATATATATATCTACCTATCAAAGAATTGCTAAGTGATTAGGAAACATAAAAACAGATAGATTTATGCTAATTGTATATACTATGGAATTTTACTTTGATATTTCATTAAGGTGTCTTTCATTTAAGATATATATATATATAACATTCAGTTCTTCCACAGGGTTTACCTCACTGGGTCCACACGATCAATGAGAGAGGTTAGGATTGTTATTGTCCTTGAAACTGAGAGTCAGAGAGCTAGAAAACTGGCCCAAAGTCACTCAAAAGTAGAGCCAGTCTTTGAACCCAAATCTTGGGACTTAAACTCCAAATACTGCTTAGAATAGTAACTGAGTACCATTGGCATATTTGTAGCACAATTTTAGGACTAACATACTAACTATAATCAATTAAAGTTAAGGTCCAAGGGATTACGGTTTGGGTTATTCTCCAGAATTTTTCAAGTATTTATCCAAATCCCTCATTTAACCCGTGAGGCCACTAAGGTCCAGAGGGAAGGGCCACATAGTGACCCAGAATTCAAGTCCAGGTCTCCTGACTCCATGCTGTCGTTCTGTGAGAGTGCTGCCTCTCACTGCTCACAAACTTGCTTGGTCAGTCTCTGTTCGGAGCAGTCTGCACTGCTGTGGGCAAAGGAGTGAGCTTTGATAATGGGAAGACAGTCTCAAGAGACCTAAATTCAAATCTCAGTTCTGCCACTTCCAAGCTGAATGACTTTGGCAAGTAACTTAACCTCTCTGAGCCTCAGTTTCCTCATCTGTGAAATGCGGATAACACCACTGACATCATAGAGTTGCTGGGAGGCATCAAAGAACAAAGCATGGAAATCCCTCCCCTTGAGCTCTTGCTATTTGTTGAATAAACAAAGCAACGCAAACACCTAGTTCTCTGCTGGGCTCATAATACCGCTGGATAAATTACACAATGACCAGTTTTCTAGTTAATAATTGCACTAAACTTATTTTTTATGAAGATCGAATTAAAGGAAATTTGAGTAGAGTACATTTTCACTAAAATCAAAACTCAAATACACAGTTTTCATTTCTCCATGTTTTCTTCAAAACTTAATCCCATTTGGAAATTGCATTAAAATGATTTATTATTAAGAAGCTGACAACGACACTAAAGAAATCCTAAAGGTACATTTGTAAATAAAACCCACCACCCAAATACACTACCAGTTTTCATTTGTTTGTTGTTCACAAACTTTATGCTTATGAATTCTAATGGCTCCATACTATTCTACACAGTAGAGTCCTTCCAATAACTTACAGAAACTTAACACCTGCAGGAAATTATACCATATTATCATATAATATTATATTCCACAAAATCACTAAATGTTTGCTATGTAACATTTGAGCATCACCACAATCCTGTAAGGTAAGTATTCAAGTTATACCATTTTACAGATGAAGAAACAGAGGCTCACATTATTTTAATAATTTGCCCAAATTCAGGTAGCTATTGCTGTGTAACAAATTGCCCCCAAATGTGATAGCTTAAGGGGACAAGGACCATTTGTTTCTTCATGATTCTGCAATGTGGTCAGGGATTGGTGGAGGTGAGTCATCTCTTCTGCACACAGTACTGACTGAGGCAACTTCACTGGAGCTAGAGGATCCAAGATGGGTTTATTCAGATGTCTGGTGCCACAGCAGAGGAGGCTGAAATGGCTGTGAGTCAGCTGGTTTCTGTCTTTGTGGTCTCTCATCTTTCAGGGCCTCTTTCTATCTACGTGATCTGTCTAGCATGTTAACAGGACTTCTTTACACAGTGGCTGGCTTCCTGGAGAGCGAAAGCAAAAGCTCCCACTGTCCTGACACCTAGGCCTGGTACTGGCATAGCACCCTCTCTGCTGCATTCTCTTGGTCAAATCAAGTCACAAGGCTAGTCCGAAATCAAGGGGAAGAGCCAGACCCCATCCTTCATGCTGGAGGAACAGCATGCACAGGGGTTGGGCGGCACTGTTGGCCACTCTTTTGATAGTGGTAGAGCAGGGCTTCAAACCCAGGCCTGCCTGACTCTACGCTCCAAACCCAGCCTCCCCACCCCCAGTCCACCTCAGTGAATATTTTTGCCTGGCTAGCTTTTTCTCTTCCTTTCACTCATTTTTAAGGTGAACTCCCAGGGACAGGGAGACCTGGTCAAAGGGCAGGCATATTGCTGGATTCTATGCAGGGCAGTCGGCATCTGCAGAGCAAAGTGATCTCATGAGCTTCTCCTCCTTCTCTTCACAAAGGAAATCCAGGTTTAATTTTGTTCATTCTACCGTTGCACCTACTTCCACAGAAGAAATCTTGGCTTCCGCTATGGAGAACCTTCTCAGGACTTCTGGGGGACAGTAAAGTCAGCAGATTCGTGATGATCAGCTGCTCCTGAGCTGCGTAGGTTAGTGTTCCCTGTGGGGCAGAGGCATGTGGGGAAAGTAATTTGCTGACCTTGACTTTTCACAGAACTTCAGATTTAGCAGAAAGAACATGGCTTACACTTGCCAGGGTTTAGTCCCCCTTCTGAAGTGTGACCAGGTGTCTTTGTTTGCTGTTTCAGTTTACACCTGCTATCCCGTGTCCTGTTCAGCTTAGCATGTGTCCAGGGTAAAAACCTTCCAGGCTGGACAATAAGTTATGTGCTTACCATACCTGCCACAGAAACTTGAATAAGTCATTTCTCCTCCCTGCGCCTCAGCTTCCTCCTCTGTACCACAGGCCTGGCTACCAATTTCACAGAGATGTCGATCACTCCTCATTTAATAGCATCCTTCCATGTGGGAGGAACTGTCCCAGATCCTGGGGGACACTGTGGGTAACAAGACACTATTCCTGCTCTCCTGCCTTGCTTGTCTTATAAGTAAACAAGCAAGATAATTTCAGAGATTTAATTTAGATCAGATAGTCAGGGAGGGCCTCCCTGACAAGGTGAGATTTGGGCTAAGGGCTGAAGAATGAGAATAAAACACAAGGGGAGCTGAGGGAAGAGCACTCCTGGTTAAGGGAACAGCAAGTGCAAAGGCCCTGAGGCAGGAGATTACTCATCACAAGGAGTGGAATGGAGCTCATGAGTAGGACCATGCTCTATGAACTGTAAAGAGTCCCAACAGTAATTATTCTACTAGAGGGTTTTAAAATACTCTCACATCTTTGTCTTAAATGGTCCTCAAGATAATTCTAAAAGGGTTGGAGAGTGTCACAGAGAAGTATTACTAATCCTGGTTTATGGAACAAAATATTCTTAAGAATTATCATTGCATATTTTAAAAAAATGGTCCCACTAACTTCTATGCTTACATTTAATTTCATGTATCACCATTGTCTTTCATTGTTTTTGATGATGGAAATCCTTCGAGAATGAGCGACATCTTTATACACCTCTTTTCATTATGATATTTAATTCTGTGGTTAAGTCCTTACGTGTACTGCTTTTTCTTTTTTTCTTTTTTTTTGGCCTTGTGGTATGCGGGATGTTAGTTCCCCAACCAGGGATGGAACCTGTGCCCCCTGCGGTGGAAGTGCCGACACCTTGTCTAACTGGCTTAGAGGCAGGCTCACATCTGATTCATCTCTGTATCCCTTTGGTGTGGACATCAGTTGTTTCTGCCTACTCAGCACCTTTTCCTCTTTCTCTGGCAAAGGCACCTGATTTCCTTTTAGGGAGACACCCCTCCCCCATACTATATCTAGACCTTTTTTGTGTGCTATGGACCCCTTGACAGTCTGTAGAAGCCTATGGACCCCTCCTCAGATTGATGTTTTTAAATGCTTAATATCAACTACAAATGATTTAAAAGAAGTCAATTATATTGAAATAGTTATCAAATGGTAAGAAAAAGAAATTTTGATATAATAATATATATATATATATATATATTTTTTTTTTTTTTTGCGGTACACGGGCCTCTCACTGTTGTGGCCTCTCCCATTGCGGAGCACAGGCTCCGGACACGCAGGCCCAGCGGCCATGGCTCACAGGCCCAGCCACTCCACGGCATGTGGGATCTTCCCAGACCGGGGCACGAACCTGTGTCCCCTGCATCGGCAGGCGGACTCTCAACCACTGCGCCACCAGGGAAGCCCAATATATATTTTTTATCAACACACAAGATCTAGTTGGTCTAATAGCTACTGTAATTTCAAAATAGTGATGAACACAAATGATATTCTGTGATATGATATGAAATATCTGTGATTTCTATTGGTGCAAAAGTTATAGGAACTTTTAATACCGCTGTGCTTTGTTTGCTACATTCATAATAGAAGGAAATGCTAAATTTCAGTTTGAAGTTAGTAAAAAGGATGTAATTATTTTCCATTCAAATTAATGGTGTCTTGTTAAGAAACCTTGGTTTGGGCGTTGGGGGGGTTGCATGAAACAGCTTGACTCCTGGATTCAGAGGTGGGCATGTAACCCAGTACTGACCAATCAGAGCAGGGATTGGCTTAGTGATGGGCATTTGAGCCAAACTGATATAATCAGAGTGAATCCTAGTCTTTTGCTGGACAACTGGGACAGTTCCTTTGCTGGACTTGCTAAGAGGATTGGGTTTGGGCCTGGAGCATACCACCTTGCCATCACCAGGAGAGAACCTGTCTTAGAATGAAGCTGACACAGAGGAAAAGAGAGCTGGGAAATGAACTTCCACATCTTCCTGGCAACATTCCTCCTTTAAATGTGTTAATTATGGAAGCCAATACATTACCTGTTAAAGCCAGTTTAAGTAGGGTTTTTTGTTATTTGCAACCAGAGCAGTCACAACTAATACTGTATAGTCCCACAAAGTTTAGCAGAATACGTGGCACAAAGTAGTTTGCTCATGAAGGAATGATGAATGAATTTCAAACAATGTAGCAACTTGACTGATATTATTTTCTAAACTATGCATATCTGGCTTGATTGTGTATTAAAAGATGAAGGGTATACTCAAAGTAAGCATTCCACAGCCTTCTGTTGATTGAATGAATAAAGGAATGCATCCATTGTCATTATTTTCTATCCCCAGATTTGCATATTCTTTAGTGATATAACCAGGACCATATAACCTGGAGAACATAAGTCTAGAAACATGATGGACCAACAGTTACAAATCAAGTCCATGGCACACTCACCCTGGGGAAAGCCATGCATCAATTTGAAGGAATAGGTAGATCTATATGTACTGATATGGAAAGACCTCCAAGACACATTAAGAAGGAAATTACAAAATAGTAATTATTATAGTAGGATTCCGTTTTTGTTTAAAAGTCTCAATGAAACTTTGAGGGTTTCTAGTCTTATAATGAGTATATAAAACAAAGAAAAATACACTTTTTTTTTTTTTTTCTTTTCTGGAAGGCCATTCATGAAATACAAACAGTGGGCACCTGTGGGGAGGGAGTGGTGTTGGGTGGGTTGGTGACAGAACCTTGTCCTTTATTTGTATTGTTTATTTTTTTATATATACAAGGATAAAATAATTATGTAATTTGTAAGTTAAAATAATTTATAATGAAAAAATAATAAAATAACTCTGACAGAAGGTGGAATATTCCCTTTCAACCAATTTTTCTTCTTTTGAGTTGTCTGTCAGTTTTCTCAGGGAAGCTGAAGAGAGCAGGGTTGCACCCATCATGCTGTACCCAGGATGCTCTGTGGCTCCCGTGATGCTGTGCCCATGATGCCATGCTGTGCCCTCTATGCCTTGCCCTGCCGGTAAGGCCATGCCCTTTCCCTGGGATTCTGCCATTCTGGCTGTTCCAGGAGCCAAGGAGATTTCACCCCATGTAAAATACTCCTGGGGTCGCCTACTGACCTGGATTCTCCTCTCAGTATCCTTACTTCAACCGTCTCTGCTGCCAAAATACACATGGACCGGATGATCTCCCCTGCAAAGGGGATAGGGAATCAGAGCATCTCACCGTCAAGGCAGAGGTCTCGGCGAGACACCCATCCAAGGCATGTTTGGGGTGGTTGATCCAGTCCAAGCCCACTGGTGTGCAGACTGGGAATTTGAGTGTTAAGTTGGAGAAGAGATTTGTCCAAATGTGAGTTCAGTGCCAGAGTGGGACTCCGACCTGACTTCCAGTTCAGGCCTCATTTTAGGGAGGCTTCCCAAAAGTTCCATCATAGCTACTCCTTTACGTTGAGATCTTGAGTCTCTGAAATATCTCTGCTACAATGCATATTTGTTACTTAAATAACACAGCACTCAGCAACATAGTTTATCAGAGGAGCTCGTTTTTAGTATAGAAAGCAGACAGCAAGTTACATTTTATTTCATTTATTGTAAAAACAAAATTGTAACAACACAAATGAAAATATTAAAAGAAATTATTTCTGCCATCCTAATCACGTTTCATTTGTTTACACTCCTTATGTCACTTTAACATACACACTTTACATGTACATTTATGCATATAACTATAATCACTTTACAAACATTTTTATAATCCTGTTTCACTTAATGTTATACGTGTTTTCCTGTACATTTTCCATATAGATTTCTACCTTCTGCAGTGTATTTCAAGTAAATAAACCACTATTTATATAACTACATCTTCATTGTTTTTGTATTATAAAATATTTCAAACATACAAAAAAGCACAGGGAACAATACACTACATAGATTTAACAAATACTGATACTTTAAAAACATTTTTGAGGGCTTCCCTGGTAGTGCAGTGGTTGAGAATCCACCTGCCAATGCAGGGGACATGGGTTCGAGCCCTGGTCCGGGAAGATCCCACATGCGGCGGAGCAACTAAGCCTGTGCACCACAACTACTGAGCCTGCGCTCTAGAGCCCATGAGCCACAACTACTGGGCCCATGTGCCACAACTACTGAAGCCCACATGCCTAGAGCCCATGCTCAGCAGCAAGAGAAGCCACTGCAATGAGAAGCCCGCACACCGCAGCAAAGAATAGCCCCCCGCTCTCCACAACTAGAAAAAGCCTGCGTGCAGCAACGAAGACCCAACACAGCCAAAAATAAATACCTAAATGAATTAAAAAAAAATTTTTTTTTGAGATTAAAAAAAAAAATCACAGGTACAATTGGAGCTCTCTCACATACAATGTACTCTAATCCCGCCAGGACAAACTACATAACTTGCAGGGTCTGGTGCAAAATGAAATGTGGGAACCCTTATTCAAAAATCATTATGAATTTCAAGATGGCAACAGCAGAGCATGCCCAGGGCCAGTGTGACTGCACGCATGAGGTGGCACACCCACGAAGCCAGCCCTGGATCCCTCTCTCCTCTCCTTTCCTAAAATGATCTGTGTCTTTGCTGTCCCGTGTTTATGCTTTTACTTCATATACATGCATTGACCAGCGTTATGGAGTGTTATTTTGCATATTTTAAAATATTACGTAAGTGGCATAATACTGTGTGTATCCTTAGGCTGCTTGTTGATCTCACTTATTGCTTTTGTGATTTATCTTTGTGGATTCATGCAGCTGTTATTGACTTTCACAAGTATCTAATATTCCATTGTGTGATCTCACCCTACAGTTCATTTTTCCTGTAACCTCTATTTTTACCATAATTAACAATACTGCATTGAACATCCTTGGACACAGTTCTCTGTGCACATGTGTGAGCTTTTGTCTACTGTCTGTAACTAGGTGTGGAATTGAACTGTCTTACTAGATGTTGAGGTTCTTTCCAATTTTTTGCTTGGCATCAATGTGCCCCCCTTGTATGTCTCCCCTTGAACATCCCACAGTCATCTGAAAATACTCCTTAGGAGACTTCCTTCTGAGCTGCCTCTCTTCTAAGACCAATCATCCAGTGAAGCCAGAACCTGGGTGTCCTGACCATTCCCTGTAATTCCCCCACCATTTCTTACCTATGGCCAAAGACTATTGATCCCTCCTCTAAAATATGGCTTCAGTCCACCCACTCTTCCATATCCCTCCTACTACTTTCATTGTCTTGGCTCAGATCCCGCCTCTCCCCTGGACTCTTCTCCCAGCCCCACCCAGTTTTCAGCCCCCCAACTTCCTCCATTAAGGAACTTATTACACCCTCCCTAGCAAGCTGCAGGCTGACTAGTCTCTCCCCTGCGTGTTGTGGAGATCAGAGCTGTGAGTTACGCAAGAGCAAAGATTGTATTATGGTTACCATTTGTGGGCCTGTAGCACAGGTCTGTAGCACCCAGCAGGTTCTAAAAATATTTGTTGAATCTATCTATCTATTTATCTATCCACATAAGCATCATGCTGTAGTGGTCCCAGCTTTTGAATAAATTTCCAAAGGAGCATTACTGATGATTTAGGATTGTGAATGTAAAATTCAAAGTCCTTTGTAAGTGAACTTGATCCACACAAAATTCTAGGTCAGGTGGGACAGATAGGTTGATCTATCTATAGATAGATATAGATATATAGGTAGATATTTATATATATATATATAATAACCTGGTAGAATTTACATCTCCGTAAAAAAAAGAATAATTCACATCCCTGGGCCTTTGTTTCTCCATCTGTCAAATGGACATAAGGAGGGCCCATTTATCCGTCACACATGTCTGGCGTCATTTTGATCTGTGGGCAGATGGGGAAAAAGCAGGTGTTTCTCTTCCTGCCCCGCTTCATGACTCCCATACTTGTGCACAGTCATTAACAAGGCAGAGGAGGGTGAATGAAAATCTGTCCTTTCAAAACTGCAAAACAGTCATAGCTGACTTCACAGCTGTTTACTGCCCTCACTGGCTGATTTGGAAACCCTTTCATCATTTGTAGTGTGTCAAAGAGAAAGTGATCTGGTATCTCCCAAAGGTATTGGTGAGTTTATAAGTTAGCCCTACAGGAAGAAGAGGGCAACACAAACAAGTGCCTTGCTTATGATGGACTTTCAAGGGCCAGAAGCCCCTGTCCCCAGTTCTGAGACCCTTGACTGACGCAACTGGATGATGTCTTCCACAGCCTCAGCCCTGAGAAGTTTGTCCTGTGAAGACACCTGAGCACTACCCAATCTGGAGCTCTGGCTACTAGTCCTGGCTCTGCCCCTGAAGGGTTGTATGACCTCCGCCACATTCTTCTACCTGTACAGCGAAGCTGGTAGATAACATACCCTCCATTGCCCCTCCACAGTTCTCAAGCTCTACAATTCAATAGAAGATGGAGCTGGCTTTCTAAATTAGCAATATAAACCAGGTAACTTTTTAGTTCCTCTTGGCTTGAGTCCTTGCCCCCTGGGACTGGAGAAATAGGTGGGAAATAGGTGTGTGTCTGACTCCCTGGTCTGGGTCAGAGAATCAGAGTTATGGGCAGCTGGCAGGAAACCTCAGTGATTATCAAGACCCATGTCCTATCTCCCCCATTCACTCGACAAAAATTCACTAAGCGGTTGTGTTGAATAGAATGTGGGCAGGGGTGGCAGCTGTTGTGTTCACTGATCACACTGGCTGGCACATAGTAGGTGCTCATTAAGCATCTATTGAATGACGGGTAGTTTCCTGCAGCAGAGTCATTTAGGGGAGCCTATGAAATGCAGATGCCTGGGCCCACCATAGACCTATTGAATTGTAATCTCTGCTGACGGGGCCCAGGTGACTGATATGACTCCAGAGTTTGAGAATCATGGCTGTAATATCTGAGTAAAGCATTCTCCTATTATCAGAAGGGAGAAAACACTGATGTTTTTTACTTTTGAGGATTTGTTGGTAGTGACTAAAATATTCAAGTCAAATAGGTTCACTTTGCTGTAGCCATTTCCATGGAGCCTGGAGCGGTCTGGGCTTTGCCCAGGGTATGGGCAGGGCAAACTTTCACTAATCTCGGGAGAGGCAAGGCCAATAAAAGGCAGAGGAGATAGGAGTTGAGGCACTTGAAGTCCAAGTTTGGCATGATTATTGCCCTTCACCTGAAAGTCATAAAATAGGAAATGTGCCACCATTCCAGCTTCCCGGGAGGGGTTGCTGGTGTGAGGTTTTCCTCAATCCCTTTCAAGCATCTGTGGCTTAGACCATGCACAGAGCTGGCTTCAGATCTCAGCTGTGTCTCTAACTGCTTGGTCTTGGGCTAATCACTTTAACCCCTTTTAGGCTTTTGTTTCCTCAGTCATAAAATGGATATCACACTGCCGACTACTCAGGGCTGCTGAAGACAATCTGACATGATATAAACTCAGGTGTCTGGCACATGCACAGTACAGAAAAGCTGTTAAGTTTAGGTTGATACCTATAAACTGCCAGGATATCTGGGCTGGAGTGTTCAGTTGAGGTTGGTTTAGCCTGACCCTTTTGTTTTTACAGGTAGGGAAGCAGCCTCAGATACTTGAAGCTAACTGCACAAGATCATCTAGCTTGTTAGGTTTCTTGAGGGCTTTTAAGGATCAGAGAAGGTGATGAGGTTGACTCTGTGGTTGGCCCTTGATAAAGGAATTCCTGGGATAAGGTGTTTTTGTAAAAGAAGCTGGATATCTCAGGTGAGGTGCCTTTTCACCTGAGTTTCTTGCCAGCCAGAAGCCCATTCTGAGGACACAGGGGTTAGTAAGAAACGCCCTGAAGCTGGGCAATTTGTGGCTTTTCTATCAACATCAGGGTTTTAAAGACAAAAGCCATTGGGTGAGCGTTGAGGGCTTCCCTGGGAGGCCCTGTCTGGCACTGCAGCTCTGCCAGGCCAAGGCTAGAGATGGCTGGCCTTGGGGACCCTCCAAGAATGGTCCCTGGGTTATAAGGGGCACAACACCAATCGGAGGCCAGGCTGGATCTGGTAGGGACACTTCTTGGAAACAGAGTCCTGTGGGGCTCTGACTCTGGTGTCTATGGGCAACAGCAGAAAAGCGGGGCCTTAGGAGAGCTCACATCCTTAGTGCTAACGCTGACGACACTGGTGATGGTGGTGACGATGATGAGCGTGAGAATTAGCACTTCCTCTTTGCCAGATGCAGGGCTAGGCAATTTATTTTACACACATTGTTTCATTCAATCCTCACAAGATCCCCACCTGGAGGAAACTGAGGCTCAGAGAGGTTAAGTAAACAACCAACGGCACAAAGTTAGTGAGCACCAGGATTCAAATCCAGACCTATTGGAGTTCAAGGTAGCCAGCAACCTGTAAGCGCTGGAGGAAAGGAAAGTAACATTGGCCAGGGCCTCCGAGAGACAAATATTTTATCCCCATTTTTACAGATGAGGAAACAGAGAACCAGAGAGGTTAGCATTTTCCCCATGAAGTCAGGTACTGTGCCGAACACTTTCCATATGTCATCTCCTTGATCATCATAACATCCCTATGAAGTAATTCTTTTTTAAAAAAAAGTATTTATTTATTTATTTATGGCTGCATTGGGTCTTCGTTGCTGTGTGCGGGCTTTCTCTAGTTGTGGTGAGCAGGGGCTACTCTTCGTTGCGGTGCTTCTTATTGCGTTGGCTTCTCTTGTTGTGGAGCATGGGCTCTAGGCGTGAGGGCTTTAGTAGTTGTGGCACACGGGCTCAGTAGTTGTGGCTTGCGGGCTCTAGAGTGCAGGCTCAGTAGTTGTGGCACACGGGCTTAGTTGCTCTGCGGCATGTGGGATCTTCCCCGACCAGGTCTTGAACCCGTGTCCCCTGCATTGTCAGGCGGATTCTTTTTTTTGTGTGTGTGGCAGGCGGATTCTTAACCACTGTACCACCAGGGAAGTCCTGAAGTAAGTAATTCTATGATCTCCATTTGTGTAGATGAGGAAACCAAGGCCTGAGACCAAATGACTTGCAGGCGTTCAAAACCAGGCAATCTGACTAGAGGGCCCATGCTCTTAACTCCCTGAGTTGCTCAATATTGGAATGAGATGTGGTGGGCTGGACCAGAACCTGGGACTACTGACTCCAGGCTAGTGCTCCAAGGTTACATGTAGGATTTCTCTCTCGTTTTTTTTTTTGGCTGCGTGCCATGTGGGATCTTCGTTCCCTGACCAGGGATCGAACCCGTGTCTGTTGCATTGGAAGAGTGGAGTCGTAACCACTGGACCGCCGGGGAAGTCCTAGGCTTTCTCTTGGGATTCATTGTCCCTTAAAAGCTCACTGGTCTAAAGCCCAAAGAGTGAAATCATGCCCTGCGGTTCTGGGAACCTCAGGCTGGAGAAGAAGGAAGCTCTTGCCCTGGTGTTCAAGTTTGAGCAGGTGTACTGTGGACCCTCCCTGTTTCCTCCTCTGGCTGGGAGGGAGCCCAGGTAGGGCAGGCAGGGTGGGTCAGCCCTTGTGAGTGCAGGGTGGGAGGAGAGCAGGAGGCAGGAGGGCCCAATAAAACAGGCCTAAATCTTCCCGCCTTCCTGCCTTTACCCAGGCGGTGCCCTCATCTCCTGCCTGGCAAACAGCAGGGCATGATGATGAGAGTTCAAGGTTGGCGTCAGGAGACCCGAGTCCTGGTTCTGGCTCTGGCACTCACTCCATGTGCACCCTTGACTCTGGGCAGTTTCCTTATCTACACAATGTGTGGTGGTGGTAATGGGGGATCAAAATCCTCTGTGATTTTTAGTTAACACATTATTTATTAAGAACCTACTATATGCCAGGCACTGGAGACATAGCATGTGCCAAAGCAGATTCAGGCCCTGCTTCCGTGGGTCTTAGAGTCTAGTAGGAAGAGATTCCAAGATCAAATCTTCCCTGAAACTAATGTAAAATGACAACTGTTAACCAGTGTTTTAAAGGCCTGCAGAACTAAGGGAGCCCAGGACGGTGGGAGTAGGGGGAGAGGGAATGGGTTGACAGTCTGAGGGGCAGCAAGGAAGGATGCGGTGAAGATGTGGTTTACTAGATGAATGTCTGCTGGCAGGGGACAGCACCCTGTTGTGAGATGGTTCACCCAAGAAACTGGGAGGAGGCCAGTGGGCCTGGGGAAGCATGCAGGAGGCTGGCCATTTGAAGACATTGTGGGCCACGGTAAGAGAAGTCATTGAAGTTTTGGGGTTTTTTAGGGGGGGTTGGGGGGAATTAGGGAGTGAGGGGATACTTAAGAGAGAAAGAGGGTTACATTTGGAATATGGGTCAACGCATCTTCTAAGGAAAAGAATTTTTTAAAAGCCACTCCCTCTGAGGAGCCTTCCCGGATTTCTACACCTTTGACCTATGGTATCCCTCCCTTTCTGGCCTGCAGCCCGGCATGACAAACTCAAGCCTCCAGGGCAGCCAGACCTGGGCTTTGTCTTCCTGCACTGAACTGCACTGTGGCTTCAAACGAGGTCCTCTACCTTCCCAGACCTCAGTTTCCCCAGCTGTGCCAAAGCAGGTTGTCTCGAAGGACCCGCCCAGTGCTAACGCAACGTGATTCGCTCTGGCAGGAGCGGTGGGCTGCCCGCATTGCTGCGCAGGCATCGGACTGTCGGCTTGGGCACCGTCACCAGGCTACGGGCGCTTTCCTCCCGGGCAGGGGGCAGCGGGCGAGGATCGCGGCGCCAGACGTTGCGCAGGAAAGTGGGGGCGCGACCCCCTGCTCGAGCGGGCACCGCGCGGCCCCGCCCCCGCAGCCAGCTGCCCTGCGGCAGCCGGGGCCCGAGCTCCGCCCTCCTCCTCCCGCCGGCCTCTCTCCCTCCTCCCGCCTCCCTTCCTCGCTCGCTCGCTCCCTCCCCCCCGGCCGGCTCGGCGCTGACTCCGCCGCACGCTGCAGCCGCGGCTGGAAGATGGCGGGGAACGACTGCGGCGCGCTGCTGGACGAAGAGCTCTCTTCCTTCTTCCTCAACTATCTCGCCGACACGCAGGTACGGCCAGCAGGGGCCACGGGCCCGGAGCCAGGGCTGCTGAGCTGCGGGGGCTGCCGCCGCAGCCGCGGAGGCCGGGAGGCAGCGGTGGGCGTGTTGGGGGGATCGGGGGTTCCAGGCTGCAGAGCCCCCCTTCCGTGCACCCTGCGATGCGCTTCGTTATGGACTGGGAGCTGGAGGTCCTCCCGCGCGTGCCGGAGCGTTGGGGGCGCTACGGCCGCTGGGGAGGGTCTAGACTTCGTTGCTTGGAGTCCGGCCCCCACGCCCGCAGAGCTGGGGGGTTCTGCGCTTCCTTGGGGAGGTTGAGCCGCGCTAAGGTGTGGGGGACCCTTACGCTGGCTCTGGGTGTGGGAGGCGCGCCCTCAGGCTCCCGGCACTTGCTGCCGTACTTTCACGTGGACTTGTGGCCCGGGCACAGGCGCTTGCCCCGGTCCCCGGAGTCCCCTGATCCTCCAGTCTCGGATACCCCGCGTTCTGCTGCTGCCCCCCCCCCCCGCCAAGGCTCCCCCAAAGCGCCAGCAGCGCGGAGTTTCCTGCCAGTTGCCCGCTGAAGCCATGGGGTCTGCGGGGCACGTGGACATGCGGGCGGGGATAGAACCTTCCTGGTTTCGCTAACCGGCGGAGCCCCCGGGGGGAAAAGCACGGCAGGATGGGGGCGGAGGACTGTCTGGGGATGCCTGGGTCCCCCTGCGGCGCGCGGCCCCGGTGCGCGCTCGGCGATGCTGGGGGAAGGGAAGGCGAGGCGGCGTCCCGGGCTCTGGCGGCGCCTGGGAGCCCCACCGGAGACACGCGCGTGACAGGAGAGGGTGCCCTGGTGTGCCGGGAGTTGGAGGGGGGGGCGAGGAAGCTGGTGACTTGGAGACAGGGGCGGGGGGCATTGCTGCTGGGATAAGCTGCACTGAAAATGCCAGCACAAGGCGTGCGCGCCCCCCACCCGTTCCCTAGTTTTCCCCACCCCATGCCTGTTGCAATCATAAAGTTTGGCCCCATAGTTAGGGCTTTTTCTACGGCCGCCCCGCTGCCGGTAGCAGGGCGGCTGGGGATGCGGCGGAGCCGAGAATGAGACCCCGGATGCGGGCGCATGCCTGTGCTCCGAGAGGGGCCGCTGGGCGCTCCCGGGCGCGGCTCGCTAGGGCTGGTTTGGTACCTGGAGTCGGAGCGCCGTTGCCGGCTTGTTTTGCATAACAGTGGAAGGGAGGGGGAAGTCGGGGGGGGGGCGGGGTGGGGGAGGGGAGAGAGGGAAACTTTGCTTCTTGTTATATCTGCCTGTCTTTGGGCGGCAGCAGCTGTCATGGGACCGGGTGGGCGGGGAGAGGCTTGCTAGCTGACTTCTTGCCTTGAGATGCGACTTGGAGGGGACGCAGCAGCCGAGACGTTCAGCTCTGGCGGACCCTGGGTGGCGAGTCCCGGCTGGCTGCTGGAACCGAGCGGCGTGGCGGGGTGTCGCCGAGAGGAAGCCCGCCACGCGCAGGAGAAGGCCGGTCCTCGCCCGCTGCGGACGTTCATGCGTCAGGGAGCCGCGGGGCCTCGTGGTCGGTGGCGGGCCAGCTTGGGTGGGTTCCGGGCAGGGGCCGAAGAGGCTGGTGGCGTGTGATCGCGCTTCTCCAGGCCGGGGGAAGAGTGTGATGAACGGTCTGCGCGCGCGGGTGTGTGTGTTTGTGTGCACACGCCGCGCGCGCCGGGCGCGTACCTTTACCTCTGACGAAACTGCAGTGTAGCTCCCGCGGCGGTCACCGGGCGCAGCCACTCGCCCCGCTCCCATGTCTGCTCCGAAGGCCGATCCCAGCCCTGGCACCACCACGGCGCCCCCAGCCCCCCAGCCGACAGCCTGGGGCCAGGGGGACTGGATGCGGGGTGGATCGAGTTGCCGCTAGGAAAGTTCTGCCCTCGACCCCCTTACTTGTCTGGGGCTGACTCCAAACCTCTCCCTACGACGCGAATGAAGGAGGCCTGAAATTGCCAGAGGCTTGTTCAGAGACCCATAGCAAGAACTTTCCGTTTTGGGTTTAACTCCATCTTCTGTGTTCTTTGGCTGACCAATAATCTTTTGCCCTTTTAGCCGTCCGGAGTGCGTACCCAGCAGGGATATTTCACCTAAGGAAACTTGAAAATTGGGTAATCAGGTATCAGCAGAAGCAGTGCAGTGAAAGTTAATCCGGGACGTTTTGCTTTTTTTATTTAACCACGTGATAGGCTGAAGCTCTTCTGGTGATCTTTGCCGGCCCAACTTGGGAAATGTAATTGATAGGGGAGAGCTTTGCAGCCGCCCCTAGAAGGCTCATAGAGCCAACCGGAAGAGGACCTGGGCGGGTCATTGCGTGCCTCCTCATTTTACAGTTGGGGATAGAGGCTGTGAGGGCTGAGCGGCTGGTACAGGACCACGCAGCCAGTGGGTGACAGAGCCATCCAGGGCTCCTGACTCCAGGTCCTGTGTGTTACCTCGAAATAGCACTGGACTTGGAGTCAGAAGGCCTGAGTGGAGTCGCCTTCCCCACTCTCTGGCTGGGTGACCCTGGAGCAAGCCATTTTAACTCTCTGAGCCTCCTTTCCTCCATCTGTCAAATGGGGTTGGTGGCGCCGCAAGAGAAGGCCCTCGGTTGCTTGCGGTGAGCACTGTTTGCATGTGAGATGTCTGTTGTTCCTGCAACTTCCTCTCCTCCCCCCAGACCCTCCCTGGCCCTCCCCTCCTCCCCTCCGCCTTTGGAAGAGGTGGGAAGAGTGAGTAAAAGTAATTTATCGGCTCTATCCCAAAGACTTGTCTTTGGTGGCTAACCCAGGGTTAGACAGAGGGAGGGCTCCTGTTTAGGAGACTTAACTTTTACCCATTCAGGGCAAAGTTCAGAAATTCGGCAGACCAAGGATTGTGAAAGTTTTTTGGAAAGGTTTGGGGCATGTTCCCAAAGGACTTTGGGTTGGCTTCCCGTTGTTCAGGCTGTGCCCCTTGCTTGCAGTGCCCTCACCCACCATTCCTGCATGGCCCTCAGCTCTAGCAGGCCTCCCCAACCCGGCTTGCCCTGCTTTCTCTAGCCTCTGGTTTTCTTAGTCTGTGTTATACAACCAAGCACTTTGTGTGTGCGTTCTGTCCCAGTAAGATTCTGGAACTAGAGTTGTGCCTTTCATCTCTTTGTGCCCCGTGGCACCTGTCACCATGCTGAGCTCCTTTGCTCAGCTCTTGGCTAGGCACAGGAATTACAGACAAGGGAAGCACTCAGGCTGGCTGGGGAGACAGCCGGGCAGAGTACGGAAGAGAGGAATGCAGAGGGCTGCAGCTGTGGGCAATGACTTAGGCTCCAAAGGCCACACAGTAAGCCCACACTAAATATGGGTTGTTCGAAGTCACTTGGGGCATCAATCATAGGTGCCCAAAATGTCAGAGTTGGCAGGAACTTTATTTTCATTTATTTATTTAAAAAAATTCTTTGAATTTTATTTACTTTTTATACAGCGGGTTCTTATTACTTATCTATTTTATTCATATTAGTGTATATATATATCAATCCCAATCTCCCAATTCATCCCACCACCACCACCCCAGAGTTGGCAGGAACTTTAAATAATTAAGTCCAACCTGTTATCATTTAAAAATATTTAATTATAGAATTGTTGGGAAGTACTGGCATGCATAAAGAAAAAAATTGAAAATATGTAATCTTACCCAAACATAACCACTCTTAATTTTTATATATGTTTTCCGACTTTTTCCTGTTGATTCCTATGGATTATATCTTTTGTACAAAAATGGAGTCATTCTTTACATACTAATTGTAACTTGGAATCTCACTGTTGTAGCTTGCTTTTTTTTTGTCCTCCAAACAATATGCTGTCACTGTCTTTCCACATCAACAAGTATTCTACTTAATATCTTAATGGTTATATAATATTAAGGGTTGAACCATAATGCATTTAATCAATCCTTTATTGTTAAGCCATTTAAGTAGTTTATAATTTTTTTTTTTTTGCTCCTGTAAGCCATGCTGAAATGAATATCTTTGCATATGCCTTTTCTTCATTTGAATTCCTAGAAATGAAATTACTCTGTCAAAGGAACTATGCAGGCGTTTAGTAAACACATTTCTGGATTGCCTTCTAGAAAGATTGTGCTAATTTCACACCAGCATTGTGTGGGAATGCCTGGTTCCTCATACTCCGGTAACTCTTGGTATTTTAATTGTTTTTCATTTTTACCAGTCTGTTCATCAATAAATTTTGTCACCTTATTGTTTTAATGTGCATTTCTTTGATGACTTGTGATGCTGAACCTTTTTTCCCCATGTGATTATGGGCCATTTGTGGTTCTGTTCTGTGAAATGTTGTGTTGGTGAACTTGGCCCATTTTTCCATTGGTATTCTATCTCCTCATTGTTCTAAGACTGGATCCGAGCACCAGAAGGGGCTCATGCTACATGGAGAATTGGGGAAAATGGGTTCACTAATGTTGACTTGCTAAATCTGGAATATTGCTGCCTCCACAGCCCCTGAAGCCAGGGTTAACTTCTTTTCCAAGTCAGGGTTCTGGCCGTCTATAGGGGCAGGTTGAAGTGAATCCTTCACTGGGTGCCTTTACCTACTGTAAACCTGTGTGAGACCCAGGGGAGTAACTTTTTCACCTGAGCCCAGAAGGGGACACGTTTGCTGGATTTGTTTACCAGAGGCCCAGGGTTCACTTTCACTGGGGCTTCCTGGCTGGTGCTAATGATCAGGATGCCTGTGAAACCCAGGAAAGGCAATGACCCAGCAACTGGGCCCTGGGGGCTTATATTTCCCCTTCCCCCTAGGGTCCTCCTCTCCCAAGCTGGTGCAGGCCAGCCAGAAGCTTCATCATTGCCAAAAAAAGGTGAGTCACCCTTTTTTTTCTGTCTCTGGAACAATAGAAGGAATACTGGTTTGAGTCAGAAGCAGCCTTGCAAATGGGAGCTTGGATTTGGGCTTAGAAGTGAGTCCCTCATACGAGCACTGCAGTATTAATGGCTGTCTCCTAGGACGATGCATCATCGTCATCACCAATGCAATTTATTGAGCATCTGCTATGTGCTGTGTGCTCTGCTGAGCCTTCTATTTGCATTATTACATTTCATTCTCATAAAGATTCTACAAAGTGTAGGTGCTATTATTCCCATTTTACAGATGAGGCATTTACAGTTTCAGAAAACTCACTGACTTGCTGAAGATGCTCTACCTACATTACCTTGGAGAGTAAGTGGAAGAGCCAGGATCAGTGGGCAAGGTCCCTAGACCTCTTGACTCCAAGTTCCATGAAGACAGGGACTACTCTGTTTCTGTTCATAGTTCTGTTCTGTTCATAGCGCCTTGAGCAAATGAAGGCCAACTGTAGAGAAAGAAGGCAGAACTCATAAGTCCCTCTGCTTCTCTAGGCCTCTGTTCCTCAGTCTATGAAATGGGGATATTAGGCCCTAACTCTCAGGTTTGGGAATTAAATAATCGAATGTATATAAAATGAACATCCAACTGCTGTTCACAAAACTTGGAATCTTTCTCTCTCTGAAACACTTTAGAAGGGCAAGAGCAAGGATGGAACTAACTCCCGCCCAGGCAATCTTTTCTCTGTGGGAAAGGGAAGCATAGTTCTTGTGATATAAGGGTGGAGGGAACCCAAATACAGTCATTTAGAAGAGAATGAGCAGTGTTGTTTACTGTCTCTCCTCTTCCAACATAGTTGAATGTCTCACATGCGTCCTGTGGACACTCAGCTGATGAGGATTCAATTGGATTGGACTGACCTTTCTGTTCCTCTCTCCGACTCTGGTCTAGGTCCTTGTCCATTGACAACTGGATTCCTGCATTTACTACCGAACGGATCTTTGCCCTCTCCTACTTGTCCTCAGCCTTGATGGCAGCTCAGTCCTCCTAGAGTACATGTCTGATGTCACTCCCTTGCTCACACATCACCCATGGCTCCCCAGTACTTTTAACTTAAAGGCCAAAGTTTAGCTTCATGTGCAAGAACTGTCCAACTTCAAGAACCTGAAGGTTCTTGAAGTTGGAGAGTTAGGCCCCTGAGTTCATCCTGAGTTGTCTGCTTTCCCTTTGGGATCCTGGTCTGCCCCAGGCTATGTCATGAATCTTCTTCCAGGAAACGTTGGCTCACGCAGCTGCTTTCTGTCTCCTCTGTCTCCATTTCCACTATTTCCATTATTTATCCTGCAAGATTCAACTCCCATGCCATCATTTTGGTGACGCCTTCTCACCTCCAGGTACCACTACTCCATCCCACGTGTGGCAGGGTGCACTCTGAAGCCTGGCTGGGTTTGAGTCCTGGTTCTGTGATTTACTAGCTGTGAGACCTTTGGTGGGTCACGTGATTTCTCCAAACTTACATTTCCTCATGTGTAAAGGTAACGATAAATAGTACTTCCCTGATAAACCTGTTTTGAGGAGTCAATGAGAATCAAAGGACAAAATGGATTTAAAGCACCCCACACAATGCGTGGCATAGAAGCACCCAATAGTAGATGCATCTCTTCTAACATAGGTCTTGTTAAGTGTTTAGGAAATCACTCCAGATTGTTAAGCTCTATGAGGGCAAGGATTTTTGTTCACTTCATTGACCATTTTTTCCCACAATGAATAGACAAGTGCCTGGAACACAGTTCAGAATCCTCACTGAGTGAGCAAATGAGCTAGACTATGAGCCTCTTCAGAGCATGTGTCCCTGAGAAGAGACAGACTAATAAAACGCTTGTGGAATGACCTGAAAGCTCCTTTCCAGGCCTCCATCCCCACCATTTTAATGTATTCATAGCTTACCCGCAATTCAAGCCCCAGGTCACACCTGACCGCTCTGGAAGGCCTGTGAAGCACACTGGTGCCACTTACTATCTACTGGTGCCTGCGTGCTTTTTTTTTTTTGGCTGCTTGGCTTGTGTGATCTTAGTTCCCTGACCAGGATCAAACTTGTGCCCCCTGCAGTGGGAACTCGGAGAGTTTTAACCACTGAACCGCCCGGGAAGTCCCTGCCTGCATGTATGCGTTTAACCCTACAACTAGGATGACAGCTCAGGGAGGGCAAGAAAAAATAATTTTTATCCTGGTCTAGCATTGTGGTTACCCATTAAGCAGACGAGTTTTTGAGCAGAAGAATGTTCTGTATGATTAGGTGTCAGGTTCTCTGCAAAGAACTTTGTATTTTAAACATTTTACGATGGAAAATGTCGAACATACACAGCAAAAGCCAGTGGTGGGAAGGGAATAGGGAATCTCCATGCCCCCGACACTCAGATTCAGCCATTTTGGACCAGGGGCCACTCTTATTCATCCACCCACAGAGCACATGTCATCTATGGCTGTTTCAGTGTGTATCTGTGAAGAGACTTGAGTACTGTTGCATGGGTTTCTTCCAGTAATGGTGAGTTGGCTTCTGTTTCTCCCGTTTTGTAAGTGATGAACTTGAGACACAGGGGTTAAGTCATTCAGGGTCTTGGAGCTAGTGAGTGTCTAACCTGGGATTTGAACATTGGTTCTTAAGCAGCTCCCTCTCCTCAGCTTGGGAGGGATCTTAGAGTGCCTTTCCCAGAAGAAGGGACACTGGGGCACAGGAGAAGAAGCCATCTTGCTGGAGGAAGCTCAGGTCTCTGACTCTCTGACGAGTTCTTTTCCAGTATCAGGACTTGAGGGGAGGGTGGGTCTTGGCTCTCAGAGAGGGACAGGGTGATAGTCCTTGGAGAGACACTGCTGCCCAGGGTGGCTGGGCTTTGTGGTGGCTGTAGGACCCTGGGGTGCAGTCCACGACCACCCTGGGCAGGCTGAACGTTCCTCCTGCTCTCGCTGTTCCTAAACCCCAGGAGCCTCACCCACTTCCCTTGCAGTTGACCTTGGTTTTCTCATTAGATGCCGAGGACCATCCTTTGAGGGAGACAGGGCTGCAGGGTTAGGAGTTGACAGAGCTGAGAGGAGGGGCCTGGCCTGGAGTTACATAGCTAGGCCATGGTGGCAGCAAGACTCCTGGGCTCCCCGCTCTGCTCTTTCCTTAGGGAAGAGCCTGAGTTGCAGCTCAGGTCTAGAGTAGGAGACCAGAGAGACTTTTACAAGTCATTGGCAAAGTCATTGATTAATTATCCCCAAAGGCCTGTAATTACTGCTCGGTCTTTTAGGAAAGAAAACAAATGTTTTCTCTAATTATTTGTTTCAGTGGCTGAGAGGGCTTTGAATCCTAGGATTGTACTATGCTTGGGGCAAGCCCTGTGGCCTTTGGCACAAAATTTCTTTGTGCCTCAGCATTTTTATCTAGGAAATAGGACTGATAGTAGCAGATACCTTAAGGGGTTTTAGGAAAGGCTACTTGAGATGATGCCTGTAAAGTGTTTCGAAATGCCCAATAAATGGGAGCCATTGTTAATAATAAAAACAGGCAAATATAATTCAAATCTTTTTTTTTGCGGTTCGCGGGCCTCTCACTGTTGTGGCCTCTCCCACTGCGGAGACTTCGGACGCGCAGGCTCAGCGGCCGTGGCTCACGGGCCTAGCCGCTCTGCGGCATGTGGGATCTTCCTGGACCGGGACACGAACCCGTGTCCCCTGCATCGGCAGGTGGACTCTCAACCACTGCGCCACCAGGGCAGCCCATAATTCAGATCTTGCTACTTATCTTCCCACTGAACTCTTGGTCCTTGATCCTGTCTTAGCCCTGAGGTTTCTAGTATTATGATTTCCTTTCCCCTGTACTTCTGGGGGGACTGAAGAGGAATCCCATCCAGCCTTAGCCAGGTGTTCCAACGTGACTTTTAGGAAAGCGAATCCAGTTAGATGCTGCTTGAAGAGAGGAGAGGAAATATCAGATAGTGATTAAGAACTCTGGGCTTTGGAGTTTAACTGCCAAGGGTTTAAATCAGCATTCTACCATTTACTAGCTGTGTGACCTTGAGCAAGTGTCTTAACCTCTCTGACCCCAGTTGCCTCATGCAAAATTGGGGATAATTATAGTATGTTCTTAGGATAACTGCAGAAGATAAATATGCCTGCCACATTGCCTGACATATAGCAAGCACCCAATAAATGGTAGCCTCTGTATGGTAATTATGTATATACACCAAGGTAAACTTGAGCTTTCAGGGAGTTGGGAGTGCCTTAGAGACCATCTTGCTCAATGCCCTTACCTTGAAGTAAAGAAACAGGGAGCAGACCAGGGAAAGCCTTCAGATCACCCAGCAGAGGCAGGACAGGACCCCTGGCTGCTATCTGCTTGGCCAGGGCTGGCTCTGCATAGCAGGGACTCAGCTGTCTGGGACCCACTGTCTGGGAACTCAGCCGGGAGAGCCCTGCTTGGCTGAGATGGATGCTCCCCGGCAGCTCTGCCGCCGTGTTTTTTCCTTGTGCTTGCCTGGCAGAACAGAGTCATTTAGCAGAGGGAGAGCGAGGAGACGTTAGAAACCAAGCCCTGAGCAGTTGCAGCAGCCGGCCCACGAGTGGCTCCCTGATGTTGCCATGGCAAACAGCCTTGGCAACGTGGCTGCTTGAGCCTTTATTTCTGGTCTCAGGCTCCTCTCAGAGAAGTGTGGTACCCAGGACACTGGGGAAGGCCCTGACCTGGTTCTTTGGCACTGAGGATGGCCCAGCCTCCATGCTGCTAGTAACCCCAGGCCCCAGCAGCCCCTGCTCAAAACATCTGCAGGCCCACCCTCAGTGACCTGCAGAATCAAGCTCCTTGGTATGGCATTCGGGGCCTCAGATGCCTACCCATTTATCCATCATTCCATCCATCCATCCGTCCATTCACTCACCCGGTATTATTGATCATGCAACACTGTACCCATTGCCACAAGAGTAGAACAATATATTATTTTTAACGTGGATCCTGATGTTAGGTGTTCCTAGGCCGCCCTCCTCTTCAACCATATCCTTCAGCCGTGACGGTGATGAGGACAGTTAACGACTGCTAACCCTTTTAAGCAACAGCATTTAATCTCAGAGGAACCCCATGAAGTGGTCCGTGCTGTTACCCCCATCTTACAGTTGGATAGACTGAGGCTGCCTCCCCAGTTTGAGGTGCTGGCACTGTTCTGCAGTTCCTTCCCTATACCTGGTAACCACTAGGGCCCCTACCATGAGGTATCTGTTGCCCCTCCCAATCTCCAACAGCATCCTTCAAGGCCAGCTTGAGTGCTGCCTCCCCTAATCCTTCTCTGAGAAGTGCCCCCTTTTTGCTCTGTGATCCCACAGTCTATGGCAGACATTTGCATGTCCTACCTTCACTCTGTATTCTGTCACCCTGATTCGTTTATATCTGCCACTCAGCCACTCCAAAACAAAACACACAGGGAAACTGGCTGTAAGGGAGAGCTTTGAATGTCCTGGTGAGAAGTCAGCAAAGGTTTTTGTTAGTAGTATTATTTATAACAGTAACCATAGAAAATAGGTAACATTTAATGACCACTTACTATGTGCCAAGTACTAAGCTAGGACCTTCAGGTACATTGTCAGGTAAAGGAGTCTCAGCTACCTGGTGAGGTTGGTCCTATGACAAACCAGAAAACTAAGGGTATAAGAAGTTCAGTGACTCACCCCAATCACCCAGATAAGTAGTGGAAAGGCTGGGATTTGAGCCTAGGTCTGCCTGGCTTCAGAGCACATGGTCTTAACCACTGCAGTGTGACTAATCTGGCTGAGCGTATAGAAAGGACTGGAATGGGGGTGATGGACAGCAGGAAGGAGGCATCTAAACTTGCCCTCAACCGGGGGGCTCAATGGAAGTGAGTGGATGTGGGAGAGAAGTGACAGAGTACAGGGGGCTCAGAGTGGCATCCCTATAACTGAGATGGTGGTAGGGGGTGGCAGAAGAGAATTTGCTTTGGGGGAAGATTTGTATGGGGAGTAGATACCTATTTATTCTGGGCCCACCATGTGCCAGGTTCACCCCCATCTCTGACCTTCCCTGGCCTTCTCTGGAGCTTGTTAAATGCAAAACTCTGGTCCCAGCCTGTGATAACCTTTGTGTATGTGTTTATTCTCTACCGTTCTCTCTTCTGTAACCAGTCAG
Source organism: Monodon monoceros (assembly GCF_005190385.1). Lineage (NCBI taxonomy): Eukaryota > Metazoa > Chordata > Mammalia > Artiodactyla > Monodontidae > Monodon > Monodon monoceros. The sequence goes on from NW_021703768.1 coordinate 125,935,485, forward strand.
GACCAGAGCTCCCTAAGGAGAGGGGTCTTGTCAGGCAGGTTCAGCATCAAATCCCCCAGTGCCTGAACAGTGGCTGGCACACTGTAGGCCCCCAATACATATTTGTTGAATGACTAAATGAATGAACAAATGCTGTTTGATCTTTCAGGAAAGTCACCAGTCATTTGCCTGGCCCCAGAAGCTCCTTCTCTGTGCTTGGAGCTAGAATGTGTGGGTGAGGGGTGTGTGTGGTGATTGTACTGGTCCCCACAAGGGCCCCACTGCCGTCATCTCCAAGATAAGCCTTGCATACAAAGGAATCAAAGGCAAACATTTTTTTTGGAGCCTCCAGAAACCCCTATCAGAACGCACCTCCAGTGGGCAGGTCTTTGTGGAATGTTAAACCACAGGTTAGGAATCCAGTCTGTTACAGGGCGTTGCTCTGGCCCAACTCAAAGCTTTAGGAGTCTCTCGTATCTACAGGGAGGGATTTGGTCAAATGTCCCTACGCCTTCCAGGGAGATTGAAACCAACACCTTACACTGGGCCTCATGTCCATTGCCCAGCCGCTTTTTCCAGAGGGACTGGGCAAGCTAGCCTCCACTATGGAGGAAGCAAGTGGGGAGGGAATCCAGGGAGGTAAAGTGGGGGAGGGATCACTCAGGGACCAAGGACTGTGCTCTCCAGCCCAAAAGGATTAACTCTAAGCCATATGCATCATTCCTTGCTCAGGATCCCCTCAAGACTCAGTCTGTTCCACAGAAGATCACTCCTTACCCTTCCTGCCTAGGGCCAATTCACTCTTCCTTTACACACAATTCTTACAAGCTTGGCAGTCTTGTCCATGCCTCAGGACATTAGAAACAGCAAACCCGTTTTGTTAGCATGTGTCTGTGCAAGCGTTTGGTTCCACCAGAGACAGAAATACGTGGACTCAGCACTGAAAACCACTTGGGGCCTTTTAGTGAAGGCGCGAGGAGGCCCCTTGTTCTTTTTTTTTTTTAAATTACCACTATTTATGGGTAATTTAATGATTTTTTAAATATAAATTTATTTTTATTTTTGGCTGCGTTGGGTCTTCGTCGCGTGCGGGCTCTCTCTAGTTGTGGCGAGCTGGGGCTACTCTTCGTTGCGGTGCGCGGGCTTCTCATTGTGGTGGCTTCTCTTGTTGCGGACCACAGGCTCTAGGTGTGCGAGCTTCAGTAGTTGTGGCACACGGGCTCTGGTTGTGGCTCGCGGGCTCAGTCGTTCTGGCGCACGGGCTTCGTTGCTCCGCAGCATGTGGGATCTTCCCGCACCAGGGCTCGAACCCATGTCCCCTGCATTGGCAGGTGGATTCTTAACCACTGCGCCACCAGGGAAGCCCAGGCCCCTTGTTCCGAATACATTACTGTACAAAAGTACAAAGCTCTAATGCATGGTAGAGACAGTGTGTCATCCCTGAGGAAAGGTATATTCTGATCCGTGTTCTCTGTTCAAGGGAGTAAGAAAGTGAAATGTATTTTGGTGTTACCGTCTAAAATAGGAAGTCTGTCAAAAGCAGGAAAAGTTTCCAAGTTATCTGTTGATACAAACCCTGCTTATTGTGAGCACATGTTATTTCTCGATAATGCCAGATGAAGAAGGGTTAGTCTAGCCATAAAAGTTTCTTTGAAAGTTGGTGCCGTCTCCTCTGGTGAGATGTTGTCTTTTGGGTTTCCAAGGCTGCATGGAGTAGTAGAAAGAGCCTGTGACAAACGCTGCGTGGCTTCAAGAAACTGTGTAAACTCGTGATGAATGAGAGCAGACTGTCTGGTTTAGATCTTAGCTTTATGACTATTAGCTGTGTGACCCAAGGAGTTAGCCGCTCTGTGCTCTAGTTAGCCAGCTCCCAGATGGGAATAATAATAGCTTCTACCTGCCAGAGTTGGTAGAACTAATCAGTAGTTCTCAGCCATGAGTGCATATCAGAATCATCAGTGTAGTTTTAAAAAAATAATAATTATACGTCTGAAGCCATCCCAGACTTACTGAATGAGGATCTTTGAGAGCAAGCCCTTAAGCATCTATGTTTCTAGAAAGCTCCCTGTCATAGCACCCCTGCCTTGGGCCTGAACAATCAGATACTATTTGTAGAGTGTCTGGAATTAACTCTGTTGTGACCTCCCTTCTCTGTCCTTCCTGCCTTAGTCCAGAGCACAGGATACAAATGATGGAGAAGCAGATAGAAGGCCCCTATATGATGCCTGTGTAAAGCAGGGCGGCTTCCTTATCTGACATTTCTATTTGACCTTCACATCAATCTCGTGTCATAGGCAAGAGGAGAGCAGATTTCCCATTTTACAGAGTGGGAAGTGGAGCCCCAGAGGGTGATTTGACAGGATCCTGCAGTGAATCAGTTTTCAGATATTTGTCTTCATCCCTCTGTCTGTCCTCAAGCCTCAGCCACACACACACACACACACACACAGACACACACACACACACTTCTAGGGCAACTCAGGAGGTGGGGATCGTGATGACTTTAAGAGGGGGGTGGGTTAGAAGAGGAATAAAGGAGGGAGCCCAAGGGAATGCAGGTTATCTACAGACCCTTAAAGATCAACAGGTGCAGGTTGTCATGCCAGGCCATATTGGTGGTTTAGAGCTAGAACCCACTTCTTCTGATGCCCAGTGAGTTGTCCTCCCAGCTATATTTGCTGCTTCTATGGAGAGGACAGGGTTTGGCTCCAGTGATAATAGGAGTATTCTTCCAGCTAGTGTAGTGAGGCCTTTGCACATGCTGTTCCCTCTGCCGGGAATGCTCCTCCCAGGCATAACCATGGCTTGCTGCCCCCTCACCTCCTCCAGATCTGCTGAGACATTCCTTCTCAGAGAAGCCTTCCCCGATCCCCCTGCTCTGTCCACTTTCTGTCACAGTACCATGTTCTCGTCTCTTTAAGGCATTTAAGTATCCCAGATACTTTTTTCTCTCTTTTTTTTTTTTACATCTTTATTGGAGTATAATTGCTTTACAATGGTGTGTTAGTTTCTGCTTCATAACAAAGTGAATCAGTTATACATATGTTCCCATATCTCTTCCCTCTTGCGTCTCCCTCCATCCCACCCTCCCTATCCCACCCCTCCAGGCGGTCACAAAGCACCGCCAGATACTTTCTTATTTATTAATTTGTACCTCACTGATTGCCTGTTGCCCCTATGGGAAAGGAAGCTCCACCAGGACTGGACATTGCCTGTCTGGTTCCCACTGTACCCCCAGAAGCTAGCCTAGAGCCTGATGCATGGTTGGCATTCACTGAATATTTCTTGAATGAATGAATTCAATTTTTGTTGAGCCCTTAATCTGTACTGGCCACTGTGCTGAGTTCACTTAACTCTCTCAACAACCTCAGGAGATAGAGCCCCAGTCTTCAGATGAGGGATGTGAGGCTCAGAGGGTGAGTGTGGGCTGGGGGATTAGCTCCTCTGCTGATCAAGGCAGGCACAGGCCCCTAGAGGCCCCCCGGCAGTGCCCTGCCCCCAAGGAGTCATGCCTCAGTGCCCCAGTGACCTCACACTACTTGCTCCCTAGGGTTGGGCAGCAGCTCCTCCCTATCTTGTGGGTGTCACCACGGGCACCTGCCCAGCAGCACCCAGGCCTCCAGCACTTACTCTTTGTCCTGGTGGCCAAGGGAGTGGCTGCCTGACTTGCACTTTGTGGACCAGCCCCCAGCAGGAATGTGGCAATCTCCCACCTCTGGGGGTGGTCTCCAGCGAGACACTGCAGCAGGCGAGCCTAGAGGACAATGATGGTATCTTACCGGAAGCTTCTCTCCCTAGAGACAAAGTAGGCCCAGATTAGTAGATCAAGTCCTGGGGAGAGCAGAGGGGGCTAGAGGATGAGGTCAAAGGCATGAGAGGGAGGAGGGAGATGTAGAATCCACTCCAGAATGAGAAGAAATACTTTGTTCAGGTGACCGCACAGTTAATTTTCAAGGATTCAGTTGTGGGACAAGCAGAGGTGGAACAGAATCAGCTGGTTCCAGTGAGGGACTCAGCCTGGGGTCTGGATTTTGAGGGTCAGTGGAAGGCAGCTAGAATAGTGGTTATGACTAGAGCTCTGAATTGGGGTCTGAGTCCAGAATCTGTCATTTAGCAGCTGAGTGGCTTAGGGCATGTTACTTAATGTGCCCGGGCCTCAGTTTCCTCCTCACCTGTGAAATGGGATAATAGTAAGTATATCAATGAGTGGTTGAAATGATATAATGTCTGAAGAACTTAGTGCCGTGCCTGGGGGTGGTTATTCTCCTTAACAGTGACAATCAGTGACTGGTTGGTTTGATGACAGATGGGTGACAAAAACTGGTGGACCTCATGAGGTACAGAATCATGGATTATCAGTTGATACCTCTTCCTTTCCCTATCCATGCAGCAATCACTCCCTCTGCGCAGGAAGCTAGGATTGCAGATTTGAGCAAGCCCTGCTTCCCATCTTGGGAAAATCAGATTCGCAGGTGGCCGTGAGGGTGACCGGGGCAGAGGGAGTATCCAGGCAGCTCGTGTAGCAGAATGAGTAGTATTGAGGGATGAACTGGCTTGACTCGGTGGGGAAGGGCATCTTAGGGAGAGGCCAGCCTGTCATAAGGCCCAGCACGTCCTGTGGCTGGTGAATGAGCAGTGAGTGACAGAGGTGCAGGGGGGGCGAACATGAGCTCCTTCCCCATCAGTGGAGGGTTTGAGCTGGCTGGATGACTCCTGTGAGGGGGAAGAACATACAGGATGAACTAAGTGTCTAGAAGAATCACAAGTAGGAGCACCAAGATTTCCAGCCCTAGAAACTAGCAGGAGGCTGCTCTGAAGGAGTGGGGAGGTCTTGGGTGGGGAGGTGACTAGGTTTTCCCCGAGCCTCATAGGCAAGATGGAATGAGTGGTGTCACCCTGTGATCTGTGCAACCCCAGGCGTGGAGTGGAGGCACAAGGCTGGGGCACAGCTTCTCACCTGCAGCCCTGACCGAGGTCCTTTCGCCCAATGAAGCAGCAATCCCCATCATGGTGAGGCGGGACCTCGCACAACCACTGGGTACTTGATGGACAAGGAGAAGGCTAGTAGCTTTGCAGAGGAAGCCTTCAGTAAATTTAATGATGATAGTGATAATTATTGCCATAATAATAATTATTATTACTCGTCTCATCTCAACTATTATCCCTTTTAGCATATCACTGTGCAATTCTCATAGCATTTCACATCCAGATTTCACAACCTCGATTTTGACGATTTTCATTTCCGTTTTACAGACAAAGAATCTGAGGCCCAGAGATATGGAAATGTCTTACCCAATAAGGTCCTTGTTGCAGGTACTTGAGAGGAATGTGGGATTTGTGGCCCCCAAGTCTGCAAGGTCCAGAAGGGATGGTGTTTGAAAGGGCCCTTGTCTAGGGCCCTTTGATGTCTGTGCCTCGTGTAGACTGAGTTCCCAAGATTATCTCGAATTCTCCTTGGAGCAACGATCCCCAGTCTTTATGGAGTTGCAGCAGCCTTCCACTGTGTGATTTTGCAATAGCTGCAACTTCCCCCCCAAAGTGTAATTTCCATCGATTCCTCTAAGTTTGAGGTAGGGAAGAGAAAATCTTGTTTAGAGAATTTTGTAGCTGCCCTGGAGATTAGGGTGCCACGGTGAGAGTGTTGTACCTGGTGGTCTGGAAGAAGGCCTCGGTTCAGGTCCTGCCTGTCCCTCTTTGCTGTGTAACCCTGGACAAGTCTGGCCCCCTCTCTGGGCTTGAGTTTCGCCATCTCTGCCGTGCTGTGACTTATCCTTTTTCTGTCGCAGAGGCTGTCTTGTTTTGTAAATTCTGTTTGAGGCAGAACTGCCAGGTACTGGATAGAGAGGGAGAAGGTTGGTTACTGGAGATGCCTGGAGCTGGGAGATGGTCACATCTCAGATGGGCAACGTGATTTCCCTCCATCCAGCGGGCAAAGCCAGTGGCAGGTCCTTAACTCCCCTGGTTGTGTCCCCTTTGCTGGTGACAGGTGCTGACTTTTCTTTGAACTGCAAGTTGGAAGAAATTTGTCATGGGATCATGTGCCTTAAACGTGTGGGTTTGGAAAGAGGAGAAGGTGGAGGAGGAACTCCAGGCAAGAGAATCCCCAATTTCCAACCTCCCCAGTGAATCACGGAACATTTGGATAAGTCACTCATGGGGGTGGAAAGATTGGGTGAAAATCAGGAACTTTGGATCAGATTTTTTTAAAGGAGCAAATTATTCAAAATCCTCCACTGATAGATTATATCTAAAATTGATTTCTTCCCTTTTTTCCACAGTACTGTTTTATCTATCTTGAATCATTCTTTTATCTGTAAAACTGTCTTTTAGCTTTCCTCTCTGTTTTCGTTAAAAAATATTTTAAGAAGGGAGGGAAGGTGTCAGTGAATTCTGAGATACCCCGGGGGTCTGCACACTTGGCTGTGGGTGCTCTGTGAGGCTCAGGATGGCCATTCTTGGGCCCTGGTCTCTGGTGCCTTTCACGCTTAGATCCTGCTGGCTCAACCACGAGGTCTGCAATTATTTAAAGAAAGCTCACAGCAAGTGGAAAAAAAGCGACCACACTTACCATACCATGTGGCCAACAGGCAATTCAACACCAGAGCTACCCAACTCCCTCCAGCCCTCACCAGCTGCCGGATTCTTTTGCATTTTGCAGCCGGGTGGATTAGGTGACGGAGGGACTGACAGGCAGGTCCATGTGCGCTTGGTGGGTGCGCGCAGGCAGCCTGGCCCTGCTTCAGCCTGGAAGATGACATCTGCCTGCATCCAGGGGAGGCTCTGCTCTGACCCTTACAGAACAAGTTAATTGAAAAGCAGTTTTGTTGGGTAATAGAGGAAGCTAAAAATGATGGAATTTAAAACAGAAATTTTATATCTCTGTAACTCAGACATTTGTCTAATTGCTCCATAATTCACCGTTAATCCCAAGGTGTTTTGGAGAAATACTTATTGCCTTAAAATTTTTTTCTTCACTTTATATTTTCATTGGTTTTTCAACAAATGTATCTGTTTTTAAATTAATATTTAAAACATTTTTAATAAAAATTTTAAAGTATTAAAACATTTCCAACGTTAGGAGCGAACTTGTCAGAGAAAGTGAGGTTACCTCCATCCTGTAATCTCTTACCCTCAAGAAACAACCACTCTTAGCAATTTGGTATATTTAAATGCCTTTCAACTGAATATATCATTCTCTGTTTTACTTTTATATACATTGTATTTTCTTGTTATTAATATAAAAGTGGCAGGTGTTAACTTATTGAAATTTAAGGGACTATAAATAGGCAAAAGGAAAAGAAAAAATCCCACACCCAGAAACAACCAGTCAAAAGCAGTGCTTTTTTTTTTTTTTTTTTTTGGCCTTGTTCCACCTCCAGCCAAACTTCCCTCCTTGGGCACACTTCTACTTTCTGGTCCTTTATGGACTGATTTCTGCCCGTGACCTTGCGAAACAGAGAACTTCAACTGAAGTCCTGGTTTAAATGTTGCCCACCATGTGACCTCTCTCCTTCATAAAATGGGATCAATCCCTGCATTGCCGTGACAAAGCACGTATCATGGATTCCAAAGCTAATTGCAAGTTTTAGAGTCACAAACAGAGGTAAGGCACTGTTATTACTTGACCAGCCTGGGCCCACTACAGTGACCACTACTGTTTTAACTCAGACCCTATCAAGTTTGGACAATATCTGATCATCTCCAAGTATTTCACATGACTGATCACCATTATGCCCCGGAATTTAATCACCCCAGAGGTTTGGCTTTTATTCCACACACTGTGCATCACATCTTTTTAGATATACGTTTGTTAATATGTGCAGAGAAAGATAAACACCCGTGCTGGTAGAGAACGTATTTAAACCCAGACTTCCTGATTTAGAATCTTTTACTCAGTCAGCCCATTTAAAGTGTTAACTGATCCACCTTGTGATTGAGGCTGCTATCGGAGCCGGCCCAAGGGGAAGAGATTTGGTGGGGGTCATGTGGAACAGGCCCTCGGAAGATCCAGCTATCTAGCAAGTTAATTTTCATGCTGGTTTCAACATACAGCATTGTTCAATCGGAAAGAGACAATAGACTTGCTTTTGTATTTATTTTGAAAATGTAATACGTGATCCTCCTTGAAAAATTGTAAAAGTTACAAATGGAAGTCTTGTGCTCCTATCCCCACAGCAGCCCTGCTACCAATTTCTAAAATGTTCTTCCAGAGAAAAATTGTGCAACCACCATATATATGGTCTACCTTTTGCCTCAATTTTTTGCTCAAATGGTAGCCAGCTAAGATTATTGCCCTGCAACTTGCTTTTTTTCCACTTAATATTATATCTTAAAGATGATTTCATATCCATATATAAAGAAAGATCTGCTTCATGTTTTGGCTTGACTGTAGTTTTCTTAACCAGTTTTCTATTGGACATTTAGCTTATTCCTAATTTAGTGCTGCTACTAGTCTGTAGTGAATATTTTTGTATGAGCATCATTTTGCACATGTGTGAATGGATATGTAGGATAAATACTGCCAAGTGGAATTGCCCAGTTAAAGGGTGTACGCATTTGAAATTTTGATGAATGTTACCACATTCCCCTTCATGAAATTACATCAGTTTTGCCTTCCCACAGAAGTGAATAGGAAATGCTTGTTCACCAACACCATGGTATTAAACTTTTTTGACCTTTGTTAATCTGGTGTCTCTTTGAAGTTTTAATTTGCAGTCTTTCTCTCATGGTTAAGAGTCACTTGTGTTTCCTTTCCAATGAACTGCCTCTTGTGTTGCTGATACTTCTTCTATATGGGTGTGCTTGTTTTCCCTCCACTTTCCCTTACAGTACCCTGGGACCTTCTTGGGCTCCACCCTCCTCTCTGGCACCCCAGCTGAAGGAGAAAGCCCAGTGGACTAGAGTGAGGGACTCACATCCTGGTTCTGACACCTACCTGCTGTGTGACTTGACTAAGTGGCTTAAGTCACTCCTTCCCACTCTGTAAGGTGAGGATGTTAGTTCAACAGCAGGGTTGTTGGATAGATGAGATAATCAATGTAAAAAGTGTTTTATAAACTGTAGAAAGCTGTACAAACTTAATACCACATTAATATTTACTTAGTTTCAGATGAGTGAAAAGATTTTAGATTCTTAAAACTTGAGTGAAAAGATTTTAGATTCTTAAAACTTGAGAGCCGTGTCATCTGGTTAAATAGGGGTTAAATAGGTGGGGAAAGTGAGGCCCAGAGAGAGTAGACCTGCCAGAGTCCTGCACCAGAGGCTGGTCTGATGGGGAACGGGGTCCTGAGTTGTCTTGCTACAGTAGGAGCCACAGGTTATGAGCTGTTTCTTCGAGAGCATCCTGATTTTTATAGTAAATTATTCGAATTTCCACGGCAGCCTCTCCCTTTCAGGGGAATGCTCTGTGGCTGAACCCCAAGAGCCTGTGGTTCGGAGCTGAGAGGTATCTAGGTTGGAATCCCAGTTCTGCCAGGCGTTAGCTGCAGACACCACACTAGGTGACTTCACCCTTTGGGGCCATGATTGCCTTCTCTGTGTAGCGTAGAGGGCTGTTGAAAGGCTTACTGAGACCACAGTGGTAGAGCCCTGCCCGTCTGGCTTGGTAGATGGTGTCATTATTACTGTTTGGCTTTGCAGGTGTGGCGGCCCGGTAGTCAGGGAGCTGGGGTCTGGCGTCTGACATCTTTTTGGGTTCAACGCTTTGCTCTGCCCTCCCCTGCTGGTTGGCCATCTTACTTCACCTCTCTGAGGAAGTAATAGGAGTCCTGGCTACGTAGGGTGGATTTGAAGAATCAATGGACTTTGTATATAAAATGCTTACTGTGTAGGAGGCACCGAATAATAAGTTATTTAAAAAATACTTACTGGGACTTCCCCGGTGGCGCAGTGGTTGAGAGTCCGCCTGCCGATGCAGGGGACATGGGTTCGTGCCCCGGTCTGGGAAGATCCCACGTGCCGCGGAGCGGCTGGGCCCGTGAGCCATGGCCGCTGAGCCTGCGCGTCCGGAGCCTGTGCTCCGCAACGGGAGAGGCCACAACAGTGAGAGGCCCGCGTACCGCAAAAACAAAACAAAACAAAACAACTTACTGACGTGCTTATTATGTGCCAGCACTGGTGCAGGCTTTGGGATTCAGCAGAAAGAAGCAGGGTCCCTGGCCTTGGGAAGCTTACATCCTAGTTTATTGTTGTCTTGGCCACAGTAAGGGCTGCGTAGTCTGGCCATAGTCGGGTCCTGACGTGGATTCTGCTTGGCCTAGAACCCCTAAGACCCACATTCTGAGGGGATTCGGGGATTTTGCCCACTCCTGTAGACTCTGTAGGTCACTTCCTGTGAGACGTCCTTTTTCTATAACCTCAGAGAATTTGAGTCAGCCTGCCTTCCCCCTCCCCCCACGAGGGGGTTGGCTTATCTGGTGACCTGTGAGTGGAGGGGATCAGAGCTTCCTTGACTGAAGCCGCAGCCCTAAGGCCCAGTGCCTTGTCTGACGTCCCACTGACGTGGGATCTGGCTTCCTGACCCCTGGGCCTGGGTCTCCCTGGATCATTCATTGTTCTGTCGGCCTCAGGGAGTTTCCGTCTCACTCCACCTATATTTAATGTCCATTTCCTGTGCTTGGATGAGGGGATGTAGCAGTGAGCTTAGACCCAGTCCTGACCGTGGGGAACTGACATAGGGAAGCAGAAAATAAACATGATTTCAGCCCGGGATAAACCCTCAGAAGAGAATAAATGAGACACCCACTTGTGATGGGGTCTTGTGATGGGGGTCGTGAGCTGCATCAGAGAGGGTGGTCCGGAAGGTACCCCCTCTGAGATGATATTCATACAGAGGCCTGAGAAATCAAAAAAGGAAGCAACCTTTTGGGGAGGAGTTGTTTTAGGTAGTGGGGAACAGCAAGGGCAAAGGCCCCCAGCAGCTGGGTTTGTCACTCTTCACAAGATACACCCACCACTTGTGCAGCCAGGATCCCAGGGGAGGCTGCATAGAGAACTGGTGTTTGAGCAACTTTTCAGAGCAGGTGATGTGATAGTTATAAATAAGAGCAGGCCCCGCCTGAGGGGATCCGCTGGGGAGAGCTGAGCATATAGATATATTTTAGACCATCACTTAAGCTACGGTATTTCTTTGAAATGAGTAAAATGCACAGAGCCTTTGTAAGTTACAGAATCGAGGCCTTCTCTAATTCAGAGTAGCTCTGGCAGGCTGTCCCTAACAGATGAGGGCTTCCTCACTGGCTCTCCATCAAATGGTGTCAGTGTCCTCAGGCACCCTCGACGCAAAGTCAATTTCCACACTTGGATCTGCGATTTAACGCCCGGCTGCTCGGAGAGCTGCAGAGTCGAGGTCAGTGAGGCTAATTGGGTTGCTTAATAAGAGGGGGCTTCTTAAAATTGGAATAGCTGGGCCCAGGGCAGGGTCACAGTGCAGAGAAACCAGCAGGGATAGTCTAGGGGGCTAGGGCAGGAGGAGGAAGGGAGGCCCAGCCAGAGGGATCTGCAGGTCACAGAGCTGGAGTGACACAGATTAATGTGGAGGCCTTGGACTCCCATGGACCCCACTGCCCTAGGAGGGAGTCTTCTTGCCCCAGGAGTTTGCGTTCTAGAAAAAGACCAGGTGGGCAGCTTGGGGCATTTTTTTGGTCTTGATTAATCTTTCCTAGCAACAGCCTGGGGGGTGGAAAACTTTCCTCCTTCCACCCCCTTTATACCATGACCCTTGCCCCCCGCCTCCCACACATAGTAATGTCTGTGGCCAGGGCCAGCTGGTCTTGGGGACAGGTCTACCGTGTGATGGCCATGTGAGGCTACAGCTCACGTTGGTAAGGTTATGCATTCAGCCAAGTCATGTCCCACTGTGGAGTGGATTCTGGCTGGCTAACCCTGCCCTTGGGACAAATCCAGCCTCTACCTTGTTCTAGGTCAGAATTCACTTACTCATCCATTCACTCATTCACCTCATCCATCATACATCCTTTCACTTATCCATTTATTCAACAAATGCTTACTGAGCCATAGTGTATGCCAGGCTCTTTGTTGGGTGCTAGGGGCACAGGTGCAACAGGACAGACTGTCCCCACTGTCTTCAAGCATAGAGTCCTCTGGCAAGAGGACGAAGTAGACCCATGCATTGCATGTATCATGGTTAGGATTGTATTTGTCATTGAAGCTGTCAGTTACTGTTGTGAGATGGACCTCAAGAGACAAGTACCTGGAGCTGGCTCGGGGATCTGAATCCAGGTGGGATCTCCCGTGTGATCATGTGCTGGGCCAGGTGCCACCTTGTGGGAGCAGGGGTCCTGTCTGGGAGCTCATTGTCTCTGGGATTCAAAGACCTCTACAGGCCAGTTCTGTCCATGTGCTTGAGCCTTCCTTCAAGGCTCCAAGGTATGCTGTGTCTCTTCCGTGGGGTCATATCTTGCTTTTTATTTTAATTCAACAAATATTTAAATAATTATAAATATTTAGAATTATTTTTCACATTTTACTTCCAGTTTAAAGCAGCTATAATTAATTAAAGATTTGAACATTAAGTTTGTACATCCACAATTCCTCTGGTTCACATAAGAGTAACTTCTGCTTTGTTTTGAAGTATAAAACAAAAATGTATTAAAATTTTAATTACAAAAGAATTAAATCTTTGTTGAAGAAAATTAAAGAAATAGGTACATCTTCCAAAAGGAAATAAAAACCACCCATAATTTCACTGTCTAGAAGTGACTGCCATGAATGCTTCTCTTTTTTTCTTCCCATAAACATATTTCCATGAAAAAAAGATCAGATCATATTGTCTTTGTGACTTTTTCACTTAGCATTATATTGGATGATATATCTTTATTAAGGTCTCATTAATCTTTATTAAGGTTTATAGAAGGTCTTTTCCCTGGCCTTAACTTTTTTAACTCACTGTTTTGATGCCAGCAGGGTAATGCTCCTCATGGATGGAGCTAGAGATTCTATTTTGCAGTTTGTTGAGGAGAGCCAGTTATGCTTTACTCATGACCTCAGGCAGGTAATTGACTCCTGTTTGCCTCTTGTACCTGCCTCTTAGAGTGGATGTGCAGGGTGAACGAGCAGATGGGCTAGTGCTTGAAGAATGCCATACCCATAGCTGCCACCACGGAGCAGGAGGTAAGGGAGGGGATACCACCATTCCTGATTCAGTGGCCAGGAGCTGGAGACTCTGACTTAAGTCACTTGCCTTAAGTGGCTGCTGACCGGAGTTGAACTTCAGCAGCATGTAAAGGAAAAAGTTGGGCTGCTGGGCTGCTCCCTGGGCCGGTTCAGAGAGGGGGCTCTCACCCCTCGCTTTGTCCTCACAAACCAGAGGAAGTGCATTTGGTTAAGAATGACCCACATCCGTCACCAGGCATGCTTCCAGCAGCAGCGAGGGCCAGCTGCAGGGCTGCTCCTTGGGCGTTGGTGAAGGATTTGGCCTCCAAGGACTCGCCGAGCTGGGGGTCTTACACCTGCCCTGGATATTGAAGCTCAGAGAGACTGAGCTGGTGGCCCACGTTAGGCAGTGTGTTAGCGGCAGAGCTGGGATTCGGACCCAGAGATTTCCTACCACATTTTCCGTGTTAGATTCTTTCACCCAGCGCAGTGGAACAGCTGTTATGTGCAAGGAGCTGTGCGGGACAGACAAAGAAGGGGTGCGGGTCTTGCACATATAATGCAAGAGATTCGGCAAGAGCCAAGGACGCAGCAGGGACATCCACTGATTCATTCGTTCAGCACACACCCACGCTCAGCGCTGTGCACACAGCCACCAGCAAGCAGACCACAGCAACCAGCAAACTGTCGGAAGGTCGAGGCTGATGAGCCAGCCCGGTGTGCTGATGCCAGAGGGCCCTGGGCGGCAGTTCCTGGGAACAATTGCTGGGGGTGGGACTTGAGGTTGGGCTCCCCCTGCTGCAGTGCCCCTGAAGCCAGGGGCAGGGCCTTGGCATTGAATGATAGCTAAAGGCAGGGCTTTTGACTCATATGTACTGGAGTGCCGGGTCTGAGGATTCTGCCATTTAACAAGCTGTGTAACTTCGGGCAAGTTGCTTGGCTTTTCTGAGCCTACTACCCCGTTTAAAAAGGGCGCAAGAATAAAATGAGAATAAACAGACACAATGTGTCTCTAGCAGTCACGTGGTTATCATCACCAGCTTCTCCATTGCCATCGTCCCTCATGGCTGTGGTAGCAGGTGTGTAGAAGCCTGGGACACACTTGGGATTGGCATTGCTTGTACATTGTGGAGAGAAATGTAAGTGGAGCCCAAACGCCATGCAAATATGACAGACACTGCCCTACTAACATTCTCATGCACCTGCCACACAAATAAGAAAGCCACTGAGGCCCGCTGTGTCTGGCTGCCCCTGGTAGAGGCGAAGGAGCAGAGTCATTTCTGGAATTTGCCCTGAGGTGTAGCAGAATCCCATTTGACCTGATCCCCCAGTGCACACCCTGTCCCGATGAGCGTTCTGGGAGAGCCTGCCCAGCCCTGAAGTAAAGATAAAAGAAAAGGCTCTTGCCCTGAACTGGGGGGCAGGTATTTCCTGCTGCTCTAGTTATTAAAACAGCATGAGGCGTCTGGGGGTTTTGTTCTGTGACTGATGCTGGCTCGGCGTCAGGCCCCTTCTCACACTCCACTGCGCTGTTTTGGTTTTGTGGGCCCTGGAGGGGCTGCTTCTGTGGCTTATTAACTTGACAGGCGGCGGGTCCCCACTGTCCTCGGTCTCCTTGTCCAGAGGGAGGGAGCACGTGTTCTCCCGTGGACCCGCGGATGCCAGCAGTACCACCTCATCACGGGACTGTGAGGGTTAAACAAGATAACGCGTGTTTAAAGAGCTCAGCTCAGTGCCTGTCACCCTGAGCGCTCTTGTTTGCTCGCCCAGCCAGGATTTCTGCCTCGGCCTTGCTGTTCCCTCCTTAGCTCTGTCTACTCCCCATCGTGTTCTATGGCCAGACCCTCGTCCCTACTGGGTTCCTTCGAGGACTTGTGAGGTGATGGGTATAAAGCGCAAGGGCAGTGACAAGCAGAGGAGCAGATGGGGTGACTTAGGTCAGGAAGTCCCCACAGTGGCCTTCACATGCCTTTCTGCTGATCCCGGCCTGACTCACCCACTCAGGCCCCTCTCTAGACGGCTCTCTCGCTTTCCCAGGCCCCAGCCTTCTCTTTTGTCTGAGGAAGAATTCCAGGAGTCTCAAGAATAGAAGAGATTTTAGAGGCCATCCCCTCTCGGACAGGGCTTGGATTTCCCAGCTGCTGCTTGTGCATGCAGGACAGGGCCCTCGCTGTCACCGGAGGCCCCCAATTTTGTTGGGGGGACAGTGTTGGGGACATGTGGGTGTTGAGCTGAATCTCTGACTTCCATCCTCTGGCTCTCCCTGTGGGCTCTCCCTCAAGCCCCCTCCAGTCCCTTTAGAGAGGTGAACTGGCCCCTGCTCCCTCCCTCTCCCCTTCCCTGGCCTTGCAGCCTCTCTCGCTCTAGTCTTTGGCCCTGGTCCTGCAGTTCTCAGTCTGGATTCCTCGGGGAGCCACAGTGGAGTGAGGGCTTTGCCTTGGCCCCAGGTCCTGGGGTGACTCTTGAACTTTTCTCTTTTTTTCCTATAAAAGTTGTAACTTTCTTTGGTTCTGAAGTTGAATAAAAGGCATCAAACACTTGGTGTGTTTCTCTTTCTTTTTTCTTGTTGTCAGGGGCTGTTGATCACGAAGCATGGAAAAGAGAGGGTGTTTTAGGTCTTTACTGAGGCCCGTTGCACAGTCGGCCATGGGTGTGACGAGGGGGAGTGTGTACGCCCGGAGGATTCAGAGTGTGAGAGTGAGAGCCCGAAGGCCTTCAGAGACCATGTACTCTTGGGGCTCTGACCAGAACAGGGTCAGAGCCCTCATCTGGGACTTTGAAGATAGTGTGGACTTGTATTACTTAAGAATGTCAAAACAAAAATGTGTGCGCATGATTTCATAGACTCTGAAAGCCAGGCGCAGGCCCCAGATAAAAACTTCTATTTGAGTCTTTCGTCTTTCATGTGCAGACAGAGAAACTGAGATCCAGAGAAGTGCCCCCTTGCCTCACAATTCCTGGTAGGTAGGCAGGGAGCCTGGGGCGGGAAGAGGCGCCCGGAGCCAGGAGTGGAAGTGGTGGGCGCTCAGCCGGAGGCAGGGCTGGCGGGGTGTGTGGGGTTGGGGAGATGAGCGAGGAGGACCCAGAGGGATGGAGGCTCAGGGTGTGATGTCCTCCAGCCCCACCGAGGAGGCTGGATCAAACATGGGGACTGGAGAGGGGTGGTGGGAATTGGTCAAAGATATGGAACCTGTGAATTCATGGTGCTCTCAAGACGGGCTCCATCCAGAGGAGCCATCTCTGCCAACATACTGATTTTAGCCCGTAAGACCTATGTTCTTGGTGTTCTCTGGGGGACTTACGACCTCCAGACTATAGGAGAATGTATCTGTTGTTTTAAGCTACTGAAGCTGAAGTAAATTTTTATAGCAGCAACATGAAAACTAAAACAAGGAATATTGCCATGTCAACAATATTGTTTTACAAGGCGTGAATACAGAATGTTTTTACATTTATTTACATTTTCTTTATTTCTTTCAATGTTTTCAGTGTAAAAATCTTACACTTCTTTGGTTAAATTTGTTCATGGGTATTTTGTTCTTTGTGATGCTGTTTTAAATGGAGTTTTTTCTTAATTTCATTTCCATATTGTTCATTGCTAGTCTGTAGGAATAAACTGATTTTTGTATATTGATCTTGTAAAAAAAAAGAAAGAATGGTGTTACTGTATTTTTTTAAATAATTTATTTTTATTATTATTGCTTTATTTTTGGCTGTGTTGGGTCTTAGTTGCTGCGCGCGGGCTCTCTCTAGTTGCAGCAAGCGGGGGCTACTCTTTGTTGTGGTGCGTGGGCTTCTCATTGCAGTGGCTTCTCTTGTTGTGGAGCACGGGCTCTAGGCTCGTGGGCTCAGTCGTTGTGGCTTTCGGGCTCCAGAGCGCAGGCCCAGTAGTTGTGGCGCATGGGCTTAGTTGCTCCGTGGCACGTGGGATCTTCCCGGACCAGGGCTCGAACCTGTGTCTCCTGCATTGGCAGGCGGATTCTCAACTACTGGACCACCAGGGAAGTCCTGGTGTTACAGTTTAATTGGCAGGGTTTTTTCTTAGTGGTACATAAAATAATGTACATTAAAAAAAATAAAGACAGGCTCCAGTACAAAGCTGACATGATCCTTGGCCAGTGAAATTACCAGACCAAGGGAGACCAGGTGCTGGGTTGACAAGAGCTCACATGCCACTGTTTCAGAATTTTCCAGGGGAGGAACGGAGGCCAGCTAAGGGCAGGCGGCTGGGGTAAGGTCAGTGTGTGAATGAGTGAACTCAGAGGTCAGAGGGGCTCGTGGGTGGTCTGCTTGGCGATTTGGGGCAGCAAGTAAATCAGGTTACTTCATTTAAGTAGCTAAGTATTTACTTCAATGCACGTTTGAGAAAATGTAGCTATTACATATAACTTATTGATAAGGATAAATCTGAGGAGAAAAATGAGTGGATTTAAAGAAAGATATTAGGTAGAAACTAGTAGGAGGGTTTACAAAGATATGGTAAGATCAGGCAGCTGGCATGGGAAGCATAGCACTCTAATGACCAATGACTGACCCAGGCTGATCCCTGAGCCCTGACGATGGGCTCCCCTTAGGGCAGAGCATAGGCCCCAAACACTCGTGCCCCCTACTTCCCTCCTGCGGCAGGCTTTCTCCCAAGAATGGTGCAGTGAAGGAGGGACCCAGCGGGGCTGGAGCTACTTAGGGCTTTTCTCCAGGACCTGAGCTTTGACCTCTTCCAGGCTGATGGAGCAGAACGGGCTTGGAGCTGAAGCCCAAAGACATGGGGCTGGGCTCTCGTTGAGGTTGCTTCTAGCTCTGTGACTCAGAAAACAAGAGGGACAGTGCTGCATGACTTGCTGATCTGTGACATATGGAGGCTGGAAGAGCTTCCTAGGGCCCGTCCAGTGATGGGCTCAGTTAGGCCTTGGCTGTCTCAGGGCCTGGAGGGTGAGACAGGCTCAGTCAGGGTGGTGGACCATGGCTGCCAGTATACAAGTGGTGGGAAAAGATGGAGGTGCCCCTACCAGGAGGGTCTGCTGGTCAGAGCCAAGTCTGGTGACCATCGGGATGATGTCTGATTCATCAGTATGCATGTACTGCTTGCTGTCTCTTCTGTCACCGGAATGTCAACTTCATCGGGGTGCTGGGGGAGGGAGAAATGTGAAAATGCAAGTGGAAGGTGCTTATTAATGAATGGAACTAGAGTTACTGATGGTCAAAATGCAAGAAAGGGGGCTTCCCTGGTGGCGCAGTGGTTGAGAGCCCGCCTGCCGATGCAGGGGACATGGGTTCGTGCCCCGGTCCCGGAGGATCCCACATGCCGTGGAGCGGCTGGGCCCGTGAGCCATGGCCGCTGAGTCTGTGCGTCCGGAGCCTGTGCTCCGCAACGGGAGAGGCCACAACAGTGAGAGGCCCACGTACTGCAAAAAAAAAAAAAAAAAAAAAAAAAAAAAAGGCAAGAAAGGGAATTCCCCCCTAGGATTTGCCAGAAGGAAACCAACTGAAGTCTCTGTTTAAGAGGTAGGGAAGTATTAAGGGGGTACCCTGAGATAATTCAGAACTTTCTTTTTAAGGCAGACTAATCCTATGGAAGGAAAGGAAGGAAGAGCTCTCTCCTTCATTTTTGTTTATTAAGTGAAGGAAATACCTCCTTTAGATCAGGGAGGGACAGGCATTAGAGGCCAGCCTGGCTAGTGTTGCTTCCCTTCTGGGAGGCCCCGGGGCAGTCAGCTGGTCTTGTTGGTAAGTCTTCACTGTCTGCCTCGGGCACTTGGGACTGGAGCCATTTGGAGCTGAGGGCAGAACTATAGGGTGGAAAGAGGAGAGAGGTGGTCTTTCTTACCTGAAGTCGTCTTGCCTTTAAGAGGTACAGGCTGTGTGGCCTTGGGCATGCCACAGCACCTCTTTGAGCCTTCAGTTCCTTATTGCCAAAAAACGGGGATAATAATGCTAGCTTCTGTGGGATTGTTTTTAGGGTTACATGAGGTTAAGCACTTGACAGTACCTAGCAGATATTGCGCAATTTATTTAAGGCTGCTATTTTAATAAAGAGCTTTTAAAAAAATGAATACATGTAGAAATTTATTGATTGCTAATCTGTCACGTGAGCAGAGGTATTACCTCTGAATCCTCAGGCAAACTTGGGCCTTATAAGAGACGTTGCCATCGAGAAGTCTTCCACCTTGTGGCAGATCACCCAAATTGCAGGTTCAGGGCTTTTTTTGGGTTTTGTTTTCTTTTTTATTTATCATCATATTTTATTTTTGTCTTGAATGGGGTGGTCTGAAAGGAGATCGACCAGAAAATCTAATGTCATGTGGTTACAGGGTAACCAGGAAAGACAAGCTAAGGTATCTTTACCAGGTTAACTACAGGATACCAGACTTGGTAGAGCCTTAATGATTCACAAATCTATGTATTTAAAGGTATCACTTGTTAAGCTCTTTCTTAATAGGCCAGGCAAGTTGATTAGCACTTTGCATACCTCCTTTGTAGCCCATTCCTCAGATCAATTTTATTAGTGCCATATTTCAAAAGGGGAAACTGAGGCTCCAAAGTAGCTAACTTGCTTGACAACACACACCTCACCTCACACAGCAGAGCTGGAGTTTAACAGGCAGTCTGATTCCAAAGCTTGTGTGCGATCTTAACCTTTTTTTTTCAAAAAAATATTTAAAAATTTTCAAATGTGCAATACAGTATTATTAACTATAGTTACCACACCATGAATTATATCCCTAGGACTTATTTAATAACTGAAGTTTTTACCTTTAGCCATCTTCACTGATTCCACAGCCCCCAGCCTCTGGTAACCACCAATCTGTTTTCTGTATCTATGAGTTTGGTTTTTTTAGATTCCATATATGAATGAGATCCTATGGTATTTATCTTTTTCTGTCTGACTTATTTCACTTAGCATATTGCCCTCAAGGTCCATTCATGTTGCTACAAATGGCAGGAGTTCCTGCTTTTATGACTGAATTTTATATATATATATATATATATATATATATATATATATATATATGTATATATATAAAATTATATATATATAGATAAAATATATAATCTATATTTATATATATTTATAAATATATATATATAATATATATCACATCTTCTTTATCCATTCATTTGTCAGTGGACACTTAGGTTGTTTCCATGTCTGGCTATTATGAATAGTGCTGCACTGAACATGGCAGTGCAGATTATCTTTTCGAGTTAATGCCTTTGTTTCCTTCAGATAAATACCCAGAAGTATTAACCTTCTTATTGCCTCTCAACCAAGGCCAGGCCAAACAGCTATCCTGTCTCTGGATCCCAGAGAGTTTAATAGGCTGAACTCTTGGCTTCTGCCTGCAGCTGGCCTGAAGAAGCAGTGCGTCACCCTGGGGCCTGGGTTTATGCCCTGAGTCCTGCCTGTGTCTTTACAGAGCATGGTAGCACCCATCAGGGTTTCATTGGATCCCGCTGAAGGCAAATGTGAGACAATGGAATTATCTGTTCTCCCGCTTCCCACCCCCCCTTCCCCCACAGAGTCAGGTGGCTGGCCTCTTTGGGGAAGGTGGATGTTCTCTGAATGGCTCTGAGAGAGAAGCAGGGTGCCTGCTTGCACTTGAGAACCTGAGTGTGGAACCAGCCTGGGGTGGGGAGTGGCAGGGGTGTGAGGAGGAAGCAAAACCAGCATGTTCCTTTCCAAGTCAGTTTGGCTGGTGGCGCTGGCGTGGAGATGAGGACAGGGTCCCTGCACTGAGCTGGTGGAAAACTGTCCTGGCAACACCCTGTTCCCCGGCAAGGATGTCCACCCGCGCCAGGGGAGGAAGTCTGCCTGCGCTAGGAAACAACAGTCCTCTTTCTGTAAAGTTAGACATCTCAGCCCATTTCCCACGCTGGCTTGGCTGGGAGGGAAGGCCGTGGGTTAGGGTGTAAAGTTCACAGAGGTGGGCTCTGGGAGCTGAGGGGATGGTCGTACAAGAGCCCACAAATGCATTCCTGTGCCTCCAGCCTTTCCCCCTGATCCAGGAGATGTGGTCTGAGTGAGGCTGGCTAGAAAGATTCCTTGGTAATTAAATAATTGTTTAGAAATTCAGGGCTCCCAGGGGAAGTTTTCTCCCTCCTTTTCCCTCTGATTCCACGGAGACACCAGGAAGCCTTGAGGACGTGTGGAGAGATGACGTTAAGACATCTTACAAGCATGGGGTCTCAGGCTTTATTAAAGGGTAGAGTGAGATCTTGGAACTGCAGAGGAATCTAGAGACTCAATGTAGAGGAATTCTAGAAATCTAGGACCCTCTCAAATAATGAATTCGTGGATATCCTTTGGTCTAACCTTCCAAAGTAAGAACGCTTCTGTTAGCATCCCTGAAAATGCTGTACCCACTGAGCTGTCACCTCCAGGGACAGGACATTCGTTCCCACTGTGGGTATCCCATTCCCTTTTTACATCTGACAGCTCAGGTATTCCTTTCATTGAGATGAACTCTGCTCCCCTGGAACTTTCTGGCATTTGTCTATATTCTTCTATATAACATATTATGTTTCTTCCTTGCAAATGATAATCAAGATGGCTAAATGATAAACTGCAGGAGAGGTGGTTCTCACTGGGACCAGAAGCCCGTCAAGGGCACCATGAGCGCTGCCTCTCCTTGGGCCTGTCCCCATAGTCGAGGGACTGCTGGCCATTCTCTTCTCTCTGGGCTTCAGTTTCTTCACTTATACATTGAACAGGAGTTGTATTAGCTTCCTATTGCTGCTGTAACAAATGACTACAAATTCAGTGGCTTAAAACATCACAAATCTATTATTTCACAGTTCTGGAGGTCAGAGGTCCAAAATGGGTCTCACTGGACTTACATCAATGGCAGGGCTGCATTCCTTCCTGCAGAGTCTAGGACAGAATCTGTTTTCTTGCCTTTTTCAACTTCTAGAGGCTGTCCACATTCCTTGGCTTTTGGTCACATTGCTCTGACCTCTACTCTACTTCTATCCTCAGGTCCCCTTCTTTGACTCTCCTGCCTCCCTCATAAACACCCTGTAATTACATGGAACCCACCCAGATAATCCAGGATAATCTCCCCATCTCAAGATCCTTAACTTAATTACATCTGCAAAATCCCGTGTAAGATAACCTAGTCACAGGTTTGGGGGATTAGGACATGGACATCTTTGGGGGACATAACTCCATCTCCAGAACCCCCTCAGCTCTGTGATAGCTCAGCTGTCCCCCTCAGCTGCACATTAGCCTCCTAAGGGTTGCAGGAACCCCCTGCCTTCTTGCTGGGTCTGGCTTCCTATTGGGGAGGAACTCGGAAGTCCTGAAGTTGCCTTCTCCAGCTGTCAAATTCTGTTCAGTTTCTTATGAGTAAAGTTACAAAAAAAAGGGAGACCCAATTGTTACCGTTCTAGGAACCATATTTCTATTGCCCGTTAGCTCCTCAAGGTCCAAAGAAATATAAGATACTATCCCTGCCCTTAAAAAAGTTGATCATCCGGGCTTCCCTGGTGGCACAGTGGTTGAGAGTCCGCCTGCCGATGCAGGGGACACGGGTTCGTGCCCTGGTCCGGGAAGATCCCACATGCCGTGGAGCGGCTGGGCTCGTGAGCCACGGCCGCTGAGCCTGCGCGTCCGGAGGCTGTGCTCCGCAACGGGAGAGGCCCCAGCAGTGAGAGGCCCGCGTACGGGGGGTCGTGGGTGGGGGGAAAGTTGATCATCCAATTAGGGGAGGACATGGGCACCCATGCAAAGTCAAGACTTTTTACCTCAGGGCAGTTATTGGCTATGTGACCTTGGGCAAGTAACTAAATAGCTCTAAGTCTTCATCTGTTAGGTGGAAATAGTAGCATGTTCCTTTTCCCCCAAGGGTTGTGTGAAGAACGAAAACAGAGAATATTATGGAAATACCAAGGTTTATTGGAACAGCATGAGATGCCTTGAGTGACACCAAAGCAGTCATAAAGACTTACAAGATTAAATGTGATACACAGTTATTCTAGGGGCAGGGCTGGATATGGTCTATGGTTTATGGACGAGATGAGGACTCTGGGCTTTGAAGGATCATCATCAATGTTGACGAATTTCTTGTTCTAGAAACTTAAAGAAATGGGATGGCTGGTTTGTTGAGGCTAGGACAAGAGAACAAATGGAGACCCCCCAGCCCGCGTGCACACACATGTGGATGCCCCCAGCAGCATGTCTAAGCTCCATCTACCAGGGGACTGCAGAGAGCCACTGCTCAGTAACCCCTGGGCCTCAGAGTGTACACATGCCGTGCAGTCATCCCGTGGATGATGGATCCAGGGGAGAGGCCTGCACGGGCCCTGTAAGCAGGCTCGGGGCCATTTAGGCAGGGCATTTGGGGGTCCAGAGGGGGGCTGCTGTTTCCAGGTGGGGAGGGCACTGCTGGAGGAGGGCCAGAATCAAGCCCTCTGAGATGCAAAGCCCAGCGCAGGGGTCCTGATTGCCCAGGTCTGCTGGGCTACTGGGGACACTATGGGGGTGCTGCAGGCAGGCGGGTGGGCAAAGGCATGGAGGTGGGAACTAGCAGGGTGTGGTCTTGGATCTATGAGGTCAGATTTGGGGAGTGGAGAAGAATCAAAACAAAAGCATAGAGTAATGGGAAACACCTATTATGCTGCACATAAATTATAGCAAGAGAAGTGTTTTCCTTCCCTCTGCTAGTTTTGCATAGCAAGATATTGTTCTTTCGGTCTGCCTATCTGACAGCACTGAGTAGAAAGTTCTGTACTTACTCTGTCTTACGTTCAGTGGTGTCCTGGTAAACGTGTAACAGGGGGCTCTGGGGTGTGGATGGGGGCCTTAATTTTTAGGGTTTGCCAGTGATGTAATTTCCCACCCAAGCCCAATTTCACGTTACCAGTGGGATGTCTCTCCAAGCTGGCTCCAGCTTCCATCTGCTTTACGTTCTCATTTTAATCCTCAGCACTGTGATTTAGGTGTCGTCATCCCACATTTATGGATAGGAAACGGGCTCAGAAGGTTAAGTTTTCTAACGCAGGTCTGCCAGACTGCCAAGCCCATGGACCCTATACTGAGCCTTTCCTCGTGTTATGGACTAAATTGCATCCCTCTGAAAATTCGTATGTTGAAGCCCTAAATCCCAATGGGACTGTACTGGAGATAGGGCCTATAAGGAGGTAATTAAGGTTAACTGAGGTCATAAAGGTGGGCCCTCATCCTATAGGACTGGTGTCCTTACAAAAAGAGGAAGATACACCAGAGATCTCTCTCCACACTCAGAGAAAAGGCCACATGAAGACACAATGAGAAGGTGGCCATCTGTAAGCCCAAGGGAAAGGTTTCACCAGAAACCAACCTGACTGGTGCCTTGATCTTGGACTTCTAGCCCCCAGAACTGTGAGAAAATTAATTCTGTTGTTTAAGCCACCCAGTGGTATTTTATTATGGCAGCCATAGCTGAATAATACGTTCTACTACTATGGCTCTAAGGCCCCAGGGCTATAGCCAGTGTCCTGCCAGCTTTTTTGCAGGAGGCTTGGCCCTACAGGGGGTACTGAGGAGCATGTGCTCAGCAGGGACCGGGGCAAAGACAGGAAGGCTGTCCCCATTCTGCAGACAGGGAGACTGAGGTCTCCCCCAAGGTCTCCTTCCCAGTGAGTGGGGCTGCCACTGCGGACCTCAGGCCTCCTTTTCCCCAGCCATACCAAGCCTCTCGAGGGCTGGATATCACCTCAAAGGCAAGGAGGGTTGAACGTTTCTCTCCCCCAGGCCCTGGTGTCAGGCTCTACCGCAGGGATTCTTGGGTTGGATTCAGTGTCAGAGCCTCTGGGAGCTTTTAAAAACTACAACCCTTCTGGTCTCCTAGGACCTCCTCTGAGAATTCAGGCAGGGCGCCTGATGGGAGCGTGTATCTGGAGAACGTGACTGAGCGCATTGGGGTGGGTGGAGTGGGGTGGACAAGGCAGGTCCCAAAGGGGCCGAGAGGAGCGCTGGGATGGGAAACCACTGTTGTGCAGCTGCTGGTCAGCCATGGCCGGGGTGTATGTTCAGGGTGGACCTTGTACAGTGTGGGGCAGGCGCCGGTGGCGTCTAGAGCCAGATCAGGCGGGCCGTGAGGACTCTCCAACGGGCCCGCCCCATCTGCTCTGGATCGGGGTTGCCCCGGGACCCTTGGATGAGCAGGCGCAAAGGCAATGCTGGATGTTGGGTCTGGGTGTGTTCTAGCAGCTCTGGCGGTGAAGGCCTTTGCCATGAGCTTGTTGGGCTGGCAGTTGTGATGTGTGGCTGCGAGTGTGTTCTGCAGGGACATGGTTGTGCCGTGTCGCTGGTGGGTTAGGGTGTGATGGTGTTTGTGTCCTGCCGGCTGTCGTGGGATATGGGGTTTGCGCTAAGGATACATCATTATGGCGCTTGGGGTAGTGGATTCAGCTGTGGGGTCGCGTGGTATCGCTGTGGCGTTCCTGGTGTTTTCTGTAACTGCTGAGTGACGGAGGTGGTGGCGTTTTGGTTGCGTTGGGTGCACCAGTGCTTGGGATTGGGTGAAGGTGAAGTTAAGGTTTGGTATGATGTGTCAACATAACACGACTGTATCTGGTGTTTAAGGGTTTGGCCCTGGCTCTAGTGGTTGCAGGATGGTGCTTTCTCCTGGGTGCAGTGCTTGGTGTTTGGGGGGACCCACACAGGCTGTGATGGTAGTTGGGGTACAGGGATTGCTGTGGTGATGGCTTGTGCAGACCTCTGCGCCTTTTATTCATCAAAACAGCCTCCAGAGGAAACACAATAGTGCCCCTCCCCAAAGCTTAAATAACTGAGGCAGCCCTGCACACCCTCGTATCCTGTGGGCGGGGATGCTGAGTGTTTTGTGGGGCCTGGCGTGTGTATGAACCTGGCAGTTGACCTTTCTCAACCATTGCTGCCCACAGGAGGGAAGGCACCTCCACTCCTTCTCTGGCTGGTGGGCAGGGTGGGGTGAGGCAGCATCTACTTTCAGAGTTTGTCTCTCAGCCTGACCCCCTCCCGGAACCCTCCAACGGAGGGCAGCCCCACCTCTGCCCCGTGAGGGTCCACTCTCTTGAAATGATTGCCAAACTCCTACTCATGCTTTGAAGCCTAACTCCTCTTCCAGGAAACCTTCCCTGATTGACTCCCTCTCTTCCATCTGCCCCAGCCCTGATTGATTTCTGCCCATTTGGGGTTCTGTTACCCCTTGCCACCGGGACCACTCACTCTCAACTTTGCATTTTGCCTCCCCCCGGATTTCCTTTTTTCTTGATAAGCATTTATTGAGGGCCCAAAATTTGCCAGCACTTGGGCAAGCAGGCGAATAAGACAGTGTCCCTGCCTTCGTGGGAGGGAGACAGACACCAATCAAGTATCCACATCAGTGTGTAATTACACACTGGGAGGGTGTTATGAAGCTAAGAGATATGGTGGCTGGAGGCCCAGCAGCCAGGGAAGTGGCCTGAGGTGGGCCGGGCAGGGTGGCTGTAAGCTGGAGACTGGAGTGAGGTGGAAGCGGGTAGGGGAGAGCGGACAGGCCTTTTGCGGAGGAAGCCGATCGTGAACTTCTGAAGGAAGAGACCCAGCTGTCTGGCTTGATGGTGACTCCAGGCCCGGGTGACTGCAGACGGGTCCCAGCTTGTTCTGTCCCCAGGATCCCATCCAGCCCTGCGTGGGCCACACTGCAACATCCCGTCAATCAGAAAGGAGGTGTCTGCAGGGTGTGCCTCAGGGCCATTTTAGCACCAGTCAGGAGAGCGAATGAGGCGCTTGTCCTGGGTCCCTCTTTCAGCTCTGACTTGAACACCCTTTGGGCAGAGGCCAGAATGGTACGGGCATCTGAGCCCCAGCAGGATGTCTGGGGTTGGCACCTCGCAGCATCCGTGAAGCAGAGAGCCTGGGGGAGCCCCCTGCCCCCCTCTGGTGAAAGATCCCCATAGTGCTGCAGCTTACTAATTGTGTACACTGGCCCCCCCTTTTCCTCACCTGCAAAATGGAGCTAAATATATCACATACTCCTGGGGGTTGTAAAGTTTACGGGTAGCGCACTTAGCCGTGGGCCTGGCACCGAGTAAGGACTCCATAAAGATTTGCTGCTACTGTCATCTTTCTGGGGTTGGTCCCGTGATGACCTGCCTGACCACAGTTATCACATCTGAGCATTGAGATGGGGTTGGATGATTTCTCAGACTCCCAGCTTTGACATTTGTTCATTCATTCAGCATGCAGCCTGCACCCTTCGTGAGCCAGGCTCTTCTCGGGGTGCCAGGTGTTCAGGGATGAGCATGGCTGGTTCCTACCCCACGTGTGATCCTACTGCTGGGCAGGGTCTGAGCCGCCCCCCACCTCCTGCCTCTGCCCTGTGCTGATCCTGGGCACTCCCCTTTGTAGCTAGGCCCTGTCGGCCTGCTCAGAAAATGGCTGAGATGGTTTAGGACCCGCTCAAGGGAGTCATTGAGAGGAGGCTGCTGGTTTGGCAGCGGATGGCCTTTTGCCCAGGGGTTGAGTTCTGTCTCTTGATCTCAGAGTCCGGTGGGAAACTGCTTCACAGTGTAGGTTCCAGGCCCCACGCCCAGGTATTTGCTTGGGTCTGGGGCTGCGATTTGGCCCTGTGCTTGGGTGGCTCTGATGCCTCTGGTCCACAGGCTGGCATTTGGGGGCCATGAATCCCCATCGAACAGAGAGGAAACTGAGGCCCGGGGGTAGGGGTGGGGACTTGGCCAAGGCCCCAGAGTGGGTGAGTGGCAGAGCTGAAGCCTCAATCTGAGACTCTGGACTCCAAGTCCAATGCTCTTCCCATTGTACAGCATGGCCTTTGGGGGTGGTTGCTCCACCTCAGCATTTTCCAGGGTCTAGGTGGGCTCGTCTGAGACTCAGGCCATGACCCAGCTGAGTGCCACGTTCCTCCAGTCAGAGCAGGGAGAGCCAAAGCCGGTGCTGGCAGCTGTCAGGCAGACACAGATGGATGGAACTGGTTACACAACCTCACCTGGACCGGCCTCCCCTTTCCTCCTTGGTGGGGTGTGTTCACGGGCAGCTGAGGGGTGTGTGAAGGGTGTGTAGGGGTGAGGCAGGGCAGCTCCCTGCTGTGAATGCCCCAACACCCTCTGGACAGCCTCACGAGGCAGAACTTTCACCCGTTTTCAGTTTCACTGCAGAAGCCCTAACTACAGTCCCGTGGGGGCAGAGGCATCAGAGAATGCCCTTCTGTGGGTCCCCAGAAAGCACAGCAGTAATAAGAGGGGAGATGGAGCCCCCTGCCCAGGTTCTCCTCCCCATTTTCATCACTGACTTATTGCATCACTGGGACCGTTTCGCTGGCTCTTTGACTTTTCAGTTTCCTTCCCTTCAGAGGGGCTCAATCGTTTTTACCCTGTCCACTGCCCAGGATGCTTGGAAGATGCAGTAGAGTGAGGCTTCCTGGAAGGAAGAAAGGTCATGACTGAGATGGCACAGGAGCTGAAACTCTCCTTTCGGCACCCATGGTGGACAGAACTAATCAATCACCACACTTTTCCCCATGAACCTGGACAGGCCTCAGAATCCTTCGTGGAGCAGTGCTTCAGGCAGTCCTCCAATCACTTGGAGCTGGCACCTGAGATGAACATTCTCTAAGAGGTCTAGAAAGGGATGCTGAGTCTGCAGCTGGGCATGTCTTGCGTTGAAGGCTTTAGCTAGTGATACCCACTCCTCTTCCTCTGTCCCTGGATGGAAGCTAGGAAGTCCTCCGGGCTCTGGATCTCTGTGGCTTATCTGATCTGCATCCGCCTTTGGACCTCCTTCTTCCATTTCCCTTTTCCCCCTGTATCTCCCTCCACAGCACTGAAGGGAATTGTGGCATTAGGTGCACTGGCTGGTCTAAATGGGAAGTAAATCAAGTGAGATAGAAATCAGTTAATAGAGTTGTCCACATTTCCGCTCTCTGGCGTCCTCTAAACATCTTCCAACACAACCAAGCTGTCTGAGGCCAACATTGCCCCCTAGTGGTTGGCATCGAGAGAGCACTGGCTACCCAGGCCTCTTCCCACCACCTCCTTTCTTCCCTGCCAAGCCAGGACCCCACCCCTTTTCCTCCATCATTGTTATTAGCATCCTCATTCAAGGATATTTCCTCTGGACCCTCTCTGCACTCTGTTCTAACTCTAACAGATATCCTAGAAAAGAGAGCAGAGTGTAGGTGATGAAGGTGATGAAAGACCACTGCACTGGAAGTAGGAAGAGCTGAACTACAGACTCATTTCCATTGCTAGCTTATTGTGTGACCGTGGGCAAATTCCTTTTCTTCTGCGGGCCTTAGTTTCTCCACCTGTGCTATGGAAATTTTGCCTGTGTGTTTCCCTCAAGGGGTACCAAAACCTTTTTAGGCTGGACAGCTTTCATTATGCAGAACGCATAGCTTCCCAGGCCCCTGAGTTGAATCATTGTGCCAACCTGGAACTCCCAAATGCCCCTGGCAGTGGTTCCCCCCGTGGTTGGTATCCATAGACCGAGGGCTCTTGAGATCATGAATGAGGTGGATGCTGGCCTGGGGAGACTCGGGCAGGCCGTTGGTACCAGCTGCAACTGAGCTGCAGTGAATTCATCCAGGGCTCTGGGAATGACCCACCCAGGGGCCAGCACTGTAGAGTAACAGAGGGACCGTGGCCTCAGCAATTAGACCTGAGTTCATATCCCTCTTTGGCCACTTGCTGGCTCTGTGGCTTCAGACAGGTTTGAATAGGACTGTGTGTGGTTCTCAGGGGAGGATGGAAATAGCCCGGTAACCTTTTCCCTTTGGCAGCGGACAGGGTGAGTCTCTCCAGGCTGCTTGTACTCTGTACACACACACACATGCACATGCTCACGCTCTCACGCTCCCGCCTCGTTCCTGCCGCTGAGTCCTAATCCTCCCCTCCGCCCAGCTCTTGCACAGTAGGGACAACCATGTCCCGGTGTACTTCACTTTTTAGTTTGCTAGAGGGAAGTTATTATTTCCATTTTGCAGGTGTAGGTCCTAAGGCTCAGAAAAGGTGACAAAACTCACCTCAGTGAAGCAGCAAGGCCGGGGCTGGAGCTCAGTCTGAATGCATTTTTGCTGTTGTATTTATTGCCGAGGCAGTTTCGTGGTTTGCTGCGTCTACTATTAGTCAAGCAAGTATGTGCCAGGGCTTTAGAGTAATTTTCTCAGCCATCTCTCTCTCTCACACACAGTCTGCCCACTTTACAGGTGGGGAAACTTCTGAGGAAAGTCCCGAAGCACATGCCAAGACCTCTCAGGTTGGCACAGCCAGGATCTAAGGCCATTCTTTGTCTCCAGAGCCTGTTTCCCTCGCCCCCAAGCTCTACTATCTCCTTCCAAAAGCCCACCGCCTCCTGGGCCGTTGCCAGCCCCGCTCAGTAGTAAGGCCTGGCCGGAGCTGTGCTGACAGCCAGGAGTGGGAGGGGGCTTGCTGGGATCCATGCCCAGGAATGTGTTGGGAAATTCCACTACCCTCCCACGCTGCCCTCCCCTGCTTGGAGGGAAGAGTTAAGTGTCTGCCTTGTCTCTCATGGATCACGGAGGCATCTTCACTCCTTTTACAGCCTGGGTCTCCTCGGAAACTGCCCGTGGCCTGCCCCCTCCCCCTGCATCCTAACTTCTTGCCTTCTTTGGTCCTCTCTCCCCACGAGGGCCGCACTGCCCCATCCTCCTCCCAGAGCTGTAGCTCCCCAAGAGAGGAGCACTTGGAAGTAGAGATTTAAAGCTCTCTTCTTAAAATACACACACGCACAGAGTGTCCAGTTGCTCACACGCATTGACCAGCATCACCTGGGTCTCCGCGGATGTCTGTGCACATCATAGAGCGTGGCATAAGGGGGGCAGCCCCCGAACCAAAAAGGGGGAGGAGGCCCACGTTCCCAGCAGGAAGACTTTAGTCTATCTCTTAGCCCCAGCCTGCAACTCGGCTCCCTGATTCCTCCTAGACCTCCAGTGGCCAGAGAGACCCTGGACGTGGCGAGAAGAGGCCCAGAGCAGAGCTCCCAGGCTTTCTGGGTCAAGAAGGCTGCAAGGCTATCTCGTTAAGACCCCGCCCACCATCTCGTGCTTGCATCCCCCGCTTGCATCCCCCGCTGTCCCACCAGGCAGCCTGTGTTTGTACACACCAGGTCACAGAGCCCTCGTGATCTCACAAGGCTGCCTGTGACCATCTTTGGGCAGCTCTGATTGTCACAAGCACTTCCGTAGGATAAATGAGCTGCCATGTCAGCTCCCACCCTTGGCCCTGGCTCAGCTTCTTGGGACCTCACAGAAGCTGAGCGACCTTGGGACCTTCTTGTTCACTCCTCCTGCAAGTCACAGCCCTTCATGTCCCCAGGTTCCCCTGCAACACCCGAGGCCAGGCATCCGGGATCTGTAACTGCCTGGCTATGGCTGGGGGATTTCAGGCAAGAGCTGGCACTCAGTTTCCTTGTTAGTAAAAAGCGAAGTGTGACCTCAGAATCATGCCCAAGTTTCCAGAATTCCATGGAAAGAGATTATCCAGAAGGTTCTAGAAACTTCTCACAGGGAGGTGGCTGGTGCCCATTGTCTGCGTTTGACAAGGAGTTTACTCGCAGACCAGTCTTTTAGGGAGCAGGTGCCCAAGAAATCACTCGCAACAAGACCCAGTGTTTGAATGTCACAGATTGAAGGGTCCACGCTGGCCCTTCCTCAGAAAGGTCTTCCCCGGATTTCTCTTAACTACTAGATGAAGTCCAGGAGAGGCCCTGTCACCATCTGATCCCAGCCAGGCCCCAAATCTGGGGGCAGTCCATGGAAGAGTCCTGAATTTTGAATCCTGTCTCTGCTGCGTCTTGGGTGCACGTCACAAGTCACTAAGCGTTTCTGAACTTGAGTCTCCCCATCTTTTAGGTGGGGGCTGAGGGTTGTAAGAATTCCGCAGGATGCATGTAAGTACCTGGTGCATCGTAAGTGCTCAGTAACCGGAAAACAACAATCATTCCCATGCCTGGGGAGGGGCTGCCTCTTCTGCCCCCAGAGTGTTGCTGGACCACCTCAGGCACTGCACAACATTCATGCCTTTAGGTTTTTATTGAGCATCTGCTGTATACTGGACACTGAGGATACAACAGTGTAAGACTGACAGGCCGCTGCATCCATGGAGCTCTCTAGAAACACAGAAACAAGGAAACAAATCAGGAGACATTGGTGACAAACTGTGGAACAGTGATGGGTGCAGAAAGAGGAAATAATGGTGGGGAGGATGGGCATCAGGAAAGGCTTGTTCCAGGATTGACTTGCCTCCAGGCAAGAAAGAGCATTTGAAAGCCTGGAGGGTTACTGAGAGGAGGGTGGTGTGGTGGGAACAGGGAAGGGAGATGTGAGGCAGGTCCCAGAGGTGGCAAGGTCAGGGCATGCACTGAGCCCCGTGGTGCTGTGTCCCAGTATCTTGGCTCCAGGGCCGCTCAGTGCTCAGTGATGTTTGATAAAGGAATACATGGAGCCCGCTCCCAGCCCTTCCACGTGGGAGCTCTCCCGTTTCACTTGGCATTTGCCAACACCCTCTGGCTGGCAGCAAGTGGGTGACTATTTCCCTGCACCTAAAGCTGAAAGGAGAACTGGCTGAAAGGGCCTTCGTCCTGGGCAGGGTGGAGGGAGTGGAGCCTGTGATGAACTCCCAGGCCTGTTACTGCTGCAGAGTTTGGGGGTGGGCAGGAGTGGGGTGCAGAGCCGTGTGGGGTTAGGACGTGGTCAGCCCACACACCCAGAGAGGCGAAGCTCCCAGCACAGGTTCTAACACGGGGATGAGCCCATATGGAGAGCAGTGGGAGCTGAGTGTGGCCCTAGGCCTGTCGGGTGCAGACTCCCAACCTGACCTCTCTCAACAGTCCTCTGTAAGACCCAGGTTGGCTCGCCTGCCCTTGAATTGGGTGTAGGATTTCAAGTCAAACATTACCCAGTGTTTGGTAGGCAGAGTCCAAGAGTGGGAGGAGGATGTCTGGGTTCTGGTCTGGCTCTCCACCGTCTCGCCATTGAACCTGAGACAGGGCCCTTCTCCCTCATCTGTGTGGTGAGAGGTCTGACCTCGGAGTCTCTGAGGTCCTTCTTGCTCTGACAGTCTATTATTCTAGTTTGTGTGTTTGTTTGTTTTTAAATTTATTTATTTATTTATTTATTTTGGCTGCGTTGGGTCTTTGTTGCTGCACGTGGGCTTTCTCTAGTTGTGGTGAGAGGGGGCTACTCTTCGTTGCAGTGCCTGGGCTTCTCATTGCGGTGGCTTCTCTTGTTGCGGATCACGGGCTCTAGGCACACAGGCTTCAGTAGCTGTGGCACGCGGGCTCAGTAGTTGTGGCTCACGGGCTCTAGAGCGCAGGCTCAGTAGTTGTGGCGCACGGGCTTAGTTGCTCCGCGGCATGTGGGATCTTCCCAGACCAGGGCTTGAACCCGTGTCCCCTGCATTGGCAGGCAGATTCTTAACCACTGGGCCACCAGGGAAGCCCTAGTTTGTTTGTTTCTTTGTTTTTTTAATAAATTTATTTATTTTATCTATTTATTTTTGGCTGTGTTGGGTCTTTGTTGCTGCGCGTGGGCTTTCTCTAGTTGCGGCGAGCGGGGGCTACTCTTCATTGTGGTGCGTGGGCTTCTCATTGTGGTGGCTTCTCTTGCTGTGGAGCACAGGCTCTAGGCGTGCGTGCTCAGTAGTTGTGGCACGCGGGCTCAATAGCTGTGGCTCGCGGGCTCTAGAGCGCAGGCTCAGTAGTTGTGGCACACGGGCTTAGTTGCTCTGCAGCATGTGGGATCTTCCCAGACCAGGGATCGAACCTGTGGCCCCTGCATTGGCAGGCGGATTCTTAACCACTGAGCCACCTGGGAATTCCCTATTATTCTAGTTTTTTCTAGTTTTGCAGAATGGTGGCAGAGGAGGGATATTTGTGGGGGAGGGCGGTGTATAGTATGAAGCGTGACGAATCTCAAAAAATTATGGATACTTCTGAATGCTTGGCTATATTAGTAGAAGTCTGGCTCCTAGAACTAGGGAGGAGATGGTACTTTCAACAAAGTAGGCAAACAGATGTGCTCTCAGAGAAAGAGGAACAAAAGGCAAGATAACTTGAAACCAGGTGTTGTTCCAAATGGCAGGAGCTGTAAAGTGTGCAACCAGAGGAAACAAGGTTTGGGGAGGGCGTGAGCTGCCCGCAAATATTTGACATGGAGAGGGGTGGCAATGGAGAATGGGAGTCATAAGAAGAGGTTCCAGCTCAGGCAAAGAAGGAGCTTTCCAAATGCCCAGAACTGTCCCAGATGGAATGAGCTGGCCTTCCTTGGATGGTAGGGCATTTCCCATCATGGGAGGTATGAGAGGGCAAGTGGGATGGATACCTGGCAGGTTGGCTGTGATGATTCTTTTCTTTTTTTTAATTTTATTTAGCAGTAGAGTTTTTTTTCTTCCTTTTTCTTTTTTGAATTTTATTTTATTTATTTTTTTTATACAGCAGGTTCTTATTAGTCATCCATTTCATACATATTAGTGTATACATGTCAATCCCAATCTCCCAGTTCATCACACCATCAACCACCACCCCTGCCGCTTTCCCCGCTTGGTGTCCATATGTTTGTTCTCTACATCTGTGTCTCTATTTCTACCCTGCAAACCGGTTCATCTCTACCATTTTTCTAGATTCCACATATATGCATTAATATACAATACTTGTTTTTCTCTTTCTCACTTACTTCACTCTGTATGACAGTCTCTAGGTCCATCCATGTCCTACAAACGACCCAGTTTCTTTCCTTTTTATGGCTTGCTGGTTCTAGATGGCTGCCATTCTATGACCTGGGTTCAGGTCCGACACCTGTAGTGTGATCCAGAGACAGTCACTTAACCTCCGTGTGCCTCAGTTTCCTTATGTGAAAAGGAGAGAGAATACCTGTCTGCCTCTCAGCCTTGTTGTCCAGGTTAGCTGAGGTGATGGCTGTGGAGTCCTTTGTGTGGTACAGCCACAGACATGAGCAAGGGATAATTATCAGTTCCCCCCCTCCCCCTCTGCGTTGTCTGCTTACCACCGTGCTGACGTTTGGTGGTGGGCAGGGAGTGGAGAATCCCTGTTCTCATAGCTCAAGCTGACTGATCTATATAGTGAGCTTCTGCCTTAAGGAATTGAGTCTTTGGGGGCAGCAGAGTGAAGAGTAGATACTAAAGCAGGTATGGCAAAAGCTGGCACGAGTGCTGACATTTTGTCTGGCTGGGGCAGACATCACCGTACTCTCTCCTGCAGATCCTTACCCACACGATGATAGCTACTACTAACTTGTATCTGACTTGTGAGATAGACTCTTAGCTACCCCTAAATAAAGGAAACTAATTACTAATGCCATTCTTGGTCAGTGCCAAGCAAGTGACTCAGTAAATGCATTAAGGGAAGTGTTTGCATTGGTGGGGAGTGGGGGCCAGGACAGCTGCGGACTAAATTAAATGTCTGGGAAAGCCTCTTGGTGGAGGTGGTAGTGGGCCGAGTCCAAGACGGAGGGGAGAGAAGAGAGAAGCAAGAAGGGCACTCCAGGCCATTGGCACGGCATAAGCAAAATCCCGAGTGGTGTTGGGCTGTGAGTGAGGCTCGTCTCGTGATCACCTTGGGGCTGTGGTGAGCTCTGGCCTGGGAGTCCTGTCCCTGCTCTGCTGTCCGTTTATTATGTGACCTTGGGTAAGGCCCATTCCTTTTGTGTAAGGTAAGGGACGAGCGTTGGTCTCATATCCTCAAAGCCGTAAAGAAGCTTTAAAAAATAAACATTGCTGCAAAGACCGGTGCACGCATGCACCCTTCTCCCCAGGCAGTGACTTCCTAATGAATGCCTTGTTGGTAGCATATTAAAGTGTGACCCAAATGACTCAGAAATCTGGGGGCTGGAAGCAGTAACTACACCAGGATTGTTATTGAGGATGGAAGCAAGATGTGGGCTGAGTGGGGACTGAGCTTGACAGATCCCTGGATTTCTAGAGGATGGAGTATTTTCCCTGAGATCAGCAGAAGATCTGGGTCCAGAGCAGCTGAGCTGGGTATTTGGGCCTCTGCACCTTTTCAAGGCGCCCTTTCATTCTTCGCCAAGAGGGAGGGGAGGCTGGGTATGGGCAGGAGGGCTGACAGGCTCTCATCTATTTATAGCTGGGATTTGGGCTCATGCGGCCCTGGGTGCTGGGATGGCCCTGATGCCTGGCCTCACCAACCAATCACGGGACGGCGTGCCCTAGAGTCCTGCACATTAGCAGGTGCCCTAATGTGAACCCACAGAGCTGGCCTGGGCTCTGGCCAGATGCTCAACATTCCCTCCTGATTCCCAGCAGGCCTCTGGGGGGCTGCCAAGTGCTGGCTGGGACAGAGGTGGGGGGGGGGGCAGAAAAGAGGAAGGGAAGAAAGACCTAGTGTGGAGGCATCTGGTGGGGCTGTCCTGGCCAGTGGTTCCAAGCTCGCAGGGTGGAAAGAAGGTCAAGGTGCTTAGGGCAGAGATTCTGGGATGGGCATCGCAACTCCTGGGTCACAGTATCAGTGTCACATGGGAATTAGAGAGAGAGAGAGAGAGAGAGAGAGAGAGAGAGAGACACTGATGGCCCACTCAAGCCTTCCTCAACCTTGGGACACATCTCTTTCCCTCCTGCCACACGCAACACCCCAGAAGTCCATTAGTTAATTTCCACTGAGATGCACAGCCACCAGCAGGATTATAGTGGGAATTTGTCATGACCAGTCAGCCCATCTACCCCATTTTGCCCTGCTGGCAAACAATCAGTCCAATCCATTCGCTTCTCTTCATTTTACTTCCTTTCACTTAGCAGCCACTTTGTCACGCTGGCCTATGGGACAGCCACCCAGTTGGGTCTCCTGCTGCCATTTTTGTTCCCATCTCCACGTGGCAGCCAGAACACAGAGCTATCTTGTCACTGTCCTGCAGAAATGCTCTCAGTGGAGCCCCATGATCATGGGGCAAAGGCCAACCTCCCCATCATGGCCTAGAAGTCCTTCAGGATGCTTCCCCATCATCCCTCCTAGGGCCCCTGACCCTCACTCCAGCCAACTGAACTTTTCTCAGTTCCTTCTCTTTGTGTTCTAATTGCCTGGGCACTGATCTGGGGCACCATCTGACTGGATGGTGGGGACTCCATCTTTCTATCACTGCTATATCCCTAGAAGCATGGCTCAGGTTAGCACTGAAATGACAGTTTGGGAAAGAAGAAAGTGTATGTGCTCTCAGGACGACAGGTTTTCTCCATACTGGTGTTCAGGGTTCAGGAGCCTAGAGAGAAGCCCCACCCAGGGTAGCAAGAACCCTAGGTCCCAGGCAGGCCTCTTCCTTTGGGGCCTCAGTCTCCCATCTGTACAATGGGGATTGGACCAGACTCCCTCATCTGAGGGCCATTCCAGTTCTAAAGGTAGGACAGAAAAAAGACAAAGAGGCTAATAGCGTGGACTTTGCAGCCATACTGACCCAGATTTGAATCTTGGCTTTCATCACTTGCTGGGCAGGTGATCTTTCTGAACCTTGGTTTCTTCGTCGTGAAAGAGGTGGAGATACTCCTTTCTGCCGTCTCAAATGAGACAGTGTACTACTGCCTGACACTTAGTAAGCACACAATAAACAGGGGCCCCTCCTTTTTAGTTTACAACCTGATGAGGGAACGTGGCAGTTCAAATGACTCACAAATTTTGATCATTAAGAAAAGTTCTTTTTTTCTCCCCTTAACTTTTAGTGCCAAGTATTTATAGAAAGACCGCTGTGCATTTCGTCTTGCCCTCTACTCGGCCTCTCCTGAGATCCCAGTCTCCCTCTTCACACACAGCGTAAAGACCTTTTGGTCTCCTGATGGTGTCACACAAGTGGTTCAGATGTGTCTGTGGAGCCTGCTGTTGTTAGTGTTGTGACTGTCGGGGGCTTGTGGTGCCCCAACTCAGGCTGGCATTAAATGAGGCCAGAGTATACAATCATTTGCTGACTGTCCCCTCACATCTACGAGGTTAGCTGCCCAA
This sequence comes from Monodon monoceros, assembly GCF_005190385.1. NCBI lineage: Eukaryota > Metazoa > Chordata > Mammalia > Artiodactyla > Monodontidae > Monodon > Monodon monoceros. The sequence goes on from NW_021703768.1 coordinate 125,973,514, forward strand.
GGGGCTGGGCTGGGCTGGGCTAGGCTTAGAGCAAAGGCAAGCCAAGGACCAAGCCCGACACCCATTCTTTTTTAAAAAAAATATTTATTTGGTTGCACCGGGTCTTAGTGGCTGCATGCAGGATCTTCGTTGCCATGTGCGGGATCTTTAGTTGCGGCATGCAGACTCTTAGTTGCGGCATCCCTGACCAGGAATTGAACCCGGGCCTCCTGCATTGGGAGCACGGAGTCTTAGCCACTGGACCACCAGGGAAGTCCCCTGACAACCACTGTTGATGGGAAGATGCCCCAGTGGCAGCAGCCAAGTCTTCCTGGACACCCTGTCACAGGGTGGCCTTATGTCTAACCCCAGCGGCATGCATGCTGCAGACTGCAGAGGCTGGAATTTGAGACCGTCAGGGGAGGAATGTCTTAGGTAGCAGGAGGGTTGGAGGAGAATTCAGAGCGGAGACCATCAAACGGTAGTAAATGTCGGTGAAATAAATAAAGGAATGAATGAACAAACGAACGAAGAGAGGTCCTCTGCCAATAGAAGCAAAATTGCCTTCCAGGCCTCAGAAGCTAGACCATTAACTCCCTTGGCTCAAGCCTTAGCAATTTTATTAGGTACCTAGAGTAGAAAAGAGACATCAGTAGAAAACCACAGAGTTAAGCTCAGTGATTCTCAAACTTTTAAAATTTTACCGCAACATGCATGTTAGAGAACACAGGCTCGCTCCTCTATGCCTGCCCAGTTTATCAGCTGTGGCATGGGTGAGAGAAGCTGCAGGGGTCATGTGCCCGCTGGAGATCTTTTCTACCCACATCAGAATGTGAGTATTCAACTGTTAGGATTGTTGTGGTTATAAATGAAAGAGAGCTGACTCAAAGTCACCCCCCAAAAAGGAATTTATTGGGTCCCATAACTGGAAGTGTGGGGTTCAGGTTCAGTTTGATCCAAAAGCACCATCTCTCAACTCAGCTTTCCTTTTATTGGGGCTCCATTCTCATACAGGTTCTTCCCAGTCAATTGAAAAAATGGCCACAAGGCCTCTCATGGATCAGCTTAGCAACTGCAATCGGAGGAGAGCATTTCTTTTCCACTAGCACCAGCTAACATCCTGGGACTGACTCTCATTGTCTAGATTGGGGGATATATTTTCAGCCCTGAGCCAGTAATGATGTCTGGCAGTGTGGCTCTCTGACTGCCCAGGACTAGGTCATGGGCCCACCTCTGGAGCAAGAGTGTGTGTGTAGGTTCAGTGTCACTGACCCATGAGCTCCAACATTGGAATGTATTGTTCTCCAGAGAGATGGTGGAGGGATAAAAACCCTTGTGCCCATTGAACCACTCCACTTTACATTAAAAACCAAATCATCCTCCAGGTTGGGATTTTAAAATGGGATTAGTAAGTAATTACCTACCATACCTTTCACCAGTGTCCATAACCACACAGAGGAGACCTGCTCATGTCGAATGCCTCCCCCAATGACTGACATGATTGCCAGTCATGATGGTGAGGCTGTAGGGTCAGCTGTAAGCAAGGCATCCTTGTTGGGCAGTTTCTTGGATGTAGGGAAAGATGGATGCTGTTGTGACCACATTCTACTCACAGGGACACTATAATCTATGAGAAGGATCTGCAGGGAGCTTGACGTATGTGGCTAGGCTATGGGTACCCCTGTCTCCCAGTCATAACTAAGTTTGGATATAATCCGAGTTTGAATAGAAGGTTCTGTCTATACAATGAAAGGTTTGATCAGCTACCATGTGTGATCAGTTGATAAGGACTGTCAAGAGTACTGTGTTGGAGAGTCCAGATCTATGCTCAGGCTCAGTAGGAAAGAGGCCTATGATTGATTAGCAGTGTCTGCCATGGGCAAAGGCACTGAAAGTGGTGGCATGTTTGTTGTGTGGTAGACATTCCTGCCCTTTTTTTTTTTAGCTTTCTCACTTTAGATATGAGTCAACAGAACAAATGGAGGTAACTTCAGGTCTCAAAAGAGAAGCAAAGGCAAAATGGGGACTTGCCTGGGAGGTACATTGAGACTTATGCTGGCTGTGTGTCCTTGCGGAATTCATTTTCCCTGTTTTTTTCCCTTGCTTTTCTCATCTGCAGACTGGGACAAATGATCCAGTCCTGTGGACCAAGCAGGGCTGTTATGAGGATCAAATGAAGTAATAAATGTGAGATCATTTTATCATACTTATTATAACAGCAAGCAGTTAAATGACACTTTTTATGGCCAGGTACTGTTCTAAGTGCTTTACTTATATCCTCATTAAATCCTCAAAATAACTCGGTGAAGTAGCTACTATTGTTATCCTCATTTTATATGAAATGATATTTAGGTGCAGACATTGTCACACGCTCAAGATCACATAACTCTGGGAGTGGGGTTCAGACCCAGGCAGCCTAGTTATAATGTCACTGCTTTGAATCCCTTTATTATGCATTATGATGCTTCTCACTGTAAACTGTCAAGTGCACCTGAAAGGGATTACCTAAAGCAGTACCTCTAATTCTTTTCTTGCTAGGAGATGCCTCACATGTCTACTCTCTCATTAAGACCCATGGAGATTGCTATGGTCTATGTGTGAACCCTTCACGGCTCAATGACACCTTTCTAAGACCTTTTGGGGGTTAAGAAGGGGGAAGCTAAGAGTCTACCCCTGATCTCCAGTCATACTGCCTGGGTTCATCTCCTGGCTCTACCACTTCCTAGCTGGGTGACCTTGAGCAAGTTACCTAACCTCTCTGAGCTTCAGTTTCCTCACCTGTAAATAGGGGTGGTAGTCATACCTACTGTGTAGGATTAGTGTAGGGAGTAAATGAGATAATGTAAGAGCTGTGCTTGGTAACATATTAAATACTCAGTATGGGTGATGGTGGAGGGAGCGGTGTAGAGGTTAAAGGGACCTGAAATGGTGGGCATGGGTTGCCCCTCTCAGGACGGGGCAGAGCACCAGGACTTTTTTTCTGCAGCATCATTTATTATGATGCCCTGGTCAGCTCTGAGCAAATTCTCCCCTCTCAGGTAAAAGCTACCGCCCACACCCTCAGCCCCCAGACTTTGGACTCAATAACCCCTCTGGGGGTGCCTCTTTTCTCACCCCTGCATGTCTCCGCCAGCTCTTCCCGATACATTCGCTCAGCCGGCAGCTGTACTCCCCGTCCATCCTGCCGCAGCCCCCATCCAGCCAAATCCAGGGTGAGCTGATCTGCAGCCTGCATTTCCTGGGGGCCTTTGAGGCTAAGAAGTTATAATAAAAAGAGCACAACCGGAAGAGATTCTGATTCTAGGATGAGGCATCTGGAAGTATACAAGTGCCCTTGTTTTTGGACCTGATGAAATAAAGAAGTGAGTGACAAAGCTTATAGAGGATTTGCTTTCCCGTCAGTCACTCTGAGTGCAAATTCCCTTCTGTTGGGAGTTGGTCTCAGTGACCCCACCTGTGCAGTGGGACCTGGCAATCCATGGGCAATGCGTGACATATACAGATTCCTAGGCTGGGGCAGGAATCTGGACAGTAGACAGTAATGATTGCTTCATCACTTGGAAGCTTGTTTAAAATGTAGATTCCTGGGTCTCCCCCAGAGATGGATTCAGGGCCTCTGGGGTAAGGCCCAGGAAACTTGCATTTTTACAAGCTTCCTCAGGAGATTCTGCAGCAGGTGGTCAGAGAACCACCTTGAGAAATACTGAGTCCTACTTTATTTTTTTATTTTTATTTTTGCGGTACACGGGCCTCTCACTGTTGTGGCCTCTCCCATTGCAGAGCACAGGCTCCGGACACGCAGGCTCAGCGGCCATGGCTCACGGGCCCAGCCGCTCCACGGCATGTGGGATCTTCCCGGACTGGGGCACGAACCCACGTCCCCTGCATCGGCAGGCGGACTCTCAACCACTGCGCCACCAGGGAAGCCCCTGAGTCCTACTTTAGAATATCCTTTGATTCTATTAAGTTTCTCCTTAACTCCCCTTTCTCAGCCACCCCACCTTCAACTCTTGGGGGAGGTGAAAGACCCTGCAAGACCTCCCCGCAAAACTCTCGCTTAAAAGTTTCTAGAGATGACCCTCTGCTTCTTCGTGAGCTCCCCATCCCTGTTGGTGTGCAAGGGGCTCCAGAGACTGCCTGCTTGGATTGGCGCCGGTGAGCCGACCCAGTGCAGATCTCCTGGTGCTGAGATTCTGTGATTTCATTGCCTGGAGAGGCAAGTCTTTTATAGCAAAAGTCAATTTCTGCAGAATGAATGGTAATTAGCGAATATTAGAGCTAGAAGGGAGTTTTAGTTTTCCACTGTAGGACTTTCTTCCCCTCTGCAGTTGCTCTTAACCGAAGGCCCAATGAGTAGAGGAGACTAGGAGAGCTACTCTCATTGGCCTGGTGTCTGGCAGTCCCCTTCCCCCGTTTTACAGCCTTTTACAGATTAAAATAATGAGGGACCTTATCCCAGTGCCTTGTGGTTTTTCTGTTTAAATATAAAAGGATACATCTATAAAAGCTTCACTCATTCAACAAGCATGGGATGAATGAGCGCCTGCTGGCCCCAGGTGACCCCAGGACACACATCATAATCCCCTGGCCTTGTATTCAAAGCCTCCCCACGGGGAAGTGATGCTAAAGCCACAGAGGGACGTGAGCTGGGCAGATGGTGTCCTCCAGCAAGACTTGGGAGGGCAGGGTTTTGAAGAGAACAGAGTGACCGTACTAGGGAAGTGGGGGGGGCGGGTGGAGTGGTGGAAGATAGAGCACCATATACAAAGGTGCTGAGGTAGGACCATTCAGGGTGTTTGGAGTAAAGGGTGGGGAGGGTCAGGGCAGGAGGCTGTAAAGTGGGAATTGGCAAATAGGTCTGGCATGGAGAGTCCTTCCAGTTCTCCTGAGGGAGATTTCTGATCCTTCAGGGATGGGATGGGTACAGGGGGAGGCAGAATTCTACCTTCTTGGGACCTCTAAGACGTGGGGTCCCCACCCCCTCACTCTTCACAGCAGCTCCCCAGAGGGAAGGGTCAAAGAGAAGGCCAAGACCACCTCCCAGAATGAATCCATCCCACTTTGGGGATGGAGTAGGGATGGGACCCGGAGTCTGAGTGTCATTTAAGGAATGTGATTTTATGGAGACACTGCCGCCAGAGAGCTGGGGTCGAATCCTGGCTGGCTGCACTGCTTTTGCCTCTCTGTAACAGCCTTTGTGACTGAGTTTTTCCGTCTGCAAACTGGACCATTAATTTCTACCTCAAGGATTGATGTGAGGCTTAAAGCATCTGCTGTTGAAGGATAGGAACCGGAGTGGAGCACAGGCTCGGTACCGAGGCATATTGATTAATTAAAGCGTCTGCATTCTCGGGTGCTTGAGTCCCCTCTGCAGTTTGCACTGCTGGCCTCTGTGTAAATCCCAGCAAAGAAGGAATCGTTGCCTTCATTCTTACTTGTATGGGAAAAACTGTGACTTTCACCCATTGGTATCTTGGATCTGCCCTCGGGAACCCAATAAAGATGCTCATGTGTCTTCTCCTTGACCTTCAGAGACATGCAAATAAACCAGCAGCGACCGCAGACTTCTAATCAGAGCCCAGGTCACTGGGTTTGGTGGTGGGTGTGTCCTCCATCCCTCGGGGGGGCCCCCCTGCCCTTGCAGTTGGGGTTGCTGGTTGGGTGACTCCCCCACCCCGCAAAAAGCCTGCGGGGGCAGCTGCTGTTGTCTGCTCTTTCCTCTTTGCTTCCCTAAGAACTGGGTGGAGAAGGTGGGGAAGCTCTTCTTGGGCAGGGGAGTGGTTTCTGCCTGCCAGGAGGAGCCCCTGACTCATAGGAGATGCTTTCCTGTCAGAAGGGACAAGTGGTTCTATCAACAAGTCCAGGGGAAAGACGGAAGGAAGTTGGTTCATTTGTGCATCCTCTGTCTTCCAAAAATCCCACTGCGCTGTTAATAATAGTGTAAGTAGCCCATTGTTTAAAAGAATGCCCTTGAACTGCCTCACTTGGCACCCATGCAACAGATGTTTGTGGGGAGGACACATCACACCCCGGTTTCCTCATACCTTCAGACACATCGTCCGGCAGCCTACACAGTCTGGAGTCTATTGCAGAGCCTTTGGTAGCCAAAATCCTTATCACAGGGACCAGGCACTGCTGTTCCCCAAACAAGTCTCCTTCAGAGCCCACTGATTCTTGTCTCAGTTAGAGCCTTCAGCTTTGAGATCTGGTTGAGCAGTCCACTGCAGATTATAAGTAGTACCTAAGCAGAGAGGGGTGGAACTTCTTGAAGACAGCAGACTCACAGCAGGAAGACGTGTCAGCCAAGCACCCAACTGCCAAGAGGCAATGACTGCGAAGGGCAGAGACCAGCAGCTCTGAAGACACTAGAGCCATGCGGGGAGGGGCAACACTGTGTCAGAGCAAAGGACCACGTGGAGGGGGTGACGGTGAAGGTGATGGTCCCAGGGGTCAGCACACTAAGGCCCTGAGCGCCACATCCAATCACTGCCTGTTTTTGAAAATAAAGTTTTATTGGAAGCCAGCTGTGCCTACTTGTTCACACGTCTGAGGCTTTATACTACAAGTCCAGGGCTGAGTAATTCACTGTATAGATCAAAAATCTAAAATATTTACTATCTGGCCCTTTACAGAAGAAGGTGGCCAACCCCTGATGATTTGAGCTATCAAGGAAGGGTTAAGATTCAGCCTGGGCACTTCCCTGGTGGTCCAGTGGTTAAGACTCCTCGCTTCCACTGCGGGGGGCACGGGTTTGATCCCTGGCCGGGGAACTAGGATCCCGCATGCCGCACAGCGCAGCCCCCCACCCCCCAAAAACAACAGAAAAGAAAAATCAGCCTGTGTTAGAGCAACACCAGGAGGAGTGGAGTCTCTTGGGGAAGGATTTCCAGACAGACTGGCTGATGGTGTAGTCCCTCATGTGTCGGTGCTTTAATGAATAGAAGAGTTTTCAGATCGTCTGGATTTCATAGAATTCTAAAATGTTAAGGGCAAGAGGATGTTAGACACTGTCTAGTCTGACTCTTGCATATCCATATGGGGAAACTGAGGCCTGGGGAGGCAGGGGGACTTCCTTGGAAGCATATGGTGGCAGCTGTCAGTGTCAAACCCAGGCCAGAGCACTTTGTTCCGATTTGCTGTTTTGTGGCTTGCATGCGTGCTCACGCGTGCATGTGCGTGCACGCGCGCGCGCACACACACACACACACACACACACACACACAAGCAAAATTCTCTGAGCAGTAAAGTGGCAAAGAGATGTGTTTGCCTCTAAAGAGCAGTTGCTTATTTTGTCTTTTTTTGTGTCCATTGCCTTTGTGTTAGGAGAAGGGGGGCAAGGATTTCTGCTTTGCCCTATATAAGGAGGCTGTTGTCCCAGCCAGACCCATCCCATGGCAACAGGGCTAAAATGGAAACAGGGAGTTCTGTTTAAGGCAAGCTCCCGCACAGCAGCTGCCTCCTGCCCGCCACGGATGGAGGACGGCGCATTGTCTGCCGAGCACCTGCCCTTCCTGCTGTAACCAGATTGGAATGCGGGCTCCAGGGGAGCGCGCTCCCGGAGTGGGTCCTTCGCTCCTGGAGTGGGTCCTTCGTAGGGGTCACTGCACCCCCCCCCCCGCCCCCATGCGTGCCACCTGTGCACCCTGCCTGGTGTCGGGGCCACGCGTAGTTCGCCAGGGGCAGCTTGATGTAATCAGAGGGGCAGTCAGAGACTTTCCCACTCTGAACCTCAGTTTCCTCCCCTGGAAAATAGGAGAGTTAGAGCCAGGTCTATCTAAGGGCCCCTTTCACTCTGTTGTTTTGTAATTCTGGCACCTGTGCCTCCCTTGGCAGGGCTCTGAAACAAAAAGGGTTTTGTTCTTATTCTAGCACGGAGGTTAAATGTCCCGGCTTAGGGAGTCAGATTTTCTGGGTTCCCATCCCAGCTCAATGACTTATTTAGCTGGGTGTCTCCAAGGGAAGTTAGCAAACCTCTCTGGGCCTCAAGTTTCCTCATCTGTGAAATGGAGCTAAAAGGGAACCTATCCCACGAGGTACTTGCAGCTATTGCTTGGTTAAAGCATAAGGAGGAGGGTTGGACTGAATGGCTGTCAAGGTCTTTTCCTATCTGGGGTTCTGTGGTTCTGGCTTCCAGATCTCCAGCCTCTCAGGTAGGTCTCCCCCTTCCCCCCAGTGTTGACTGGAGAATTTCCTAAGCAGAGGACACTCCCCAGCTCTGGAAACCTGATCTGGAGATTAGAGGCCCAGAAAAGGCAGTTGAGGAGAAAGGAGCCATGGGGAGCTTCCAGGGTGCTGCAGGCAAATGTGAGTCCAGGTGTGGATCCCTGCCAGCTAGCTTCCGTGGGCAGAGCGGTCCAGCAGGGGAACAGCCTCTGAGCGGGATGAGGTCACAGCATCATGAGGCCTGGGATGCCATCGCTTCAGCCCTGTACCTCTGCATCTTTCCTTGTCTTCTCTTTGGGGATGACTTTTGGAGAGGATGGGGGTGGGTGAAGGGGTAATTTTTTTTAAAGAGTATGATGCAGTGATAAAGAATCTGGCTTTGGGGTTAGACAGTACTCAACCAGCTGGGGAACCTCATTGGGCCTCCTCAGTTGCCTCTTCTGTAAAAGGGAAAGAATAGCAGCTGTAAGGACTGCATGTCAAGTGCCTGTCCGGAGCCCAGCCCATTTTCGCGTACAAAATAAGCTCGCTCAGTAAAATCTGAAGAGTGCCTACTGTGTGCCAACATAGAGTAGGAAGCAACACAGACTAGTCCCCAGCAATCAGGAGCTTCCATTCAAGTGGGGGTGGACAGATAACAAACACATCAACAGAATGATCACGTTTATTTCAGACAGTGATGTGGGTCATGAAGAAGTTGGATGCAGCCATGTGATGGAGAGTGTGCCAGAGTGGGGAAGGGTGGCCACTTTATAGTGAGTGGTCGGGGAAGGCCTCTCTGAAGAGGTGACATTTGGTTTAAGTGTCAGGAAGGAGCCAGCCATGCAAAAAATGGCTTGTGCAAAGGCCCTGGGGCAGTGACTGGTTTGAGCTCTGATGTAAAGAATGCCAGGATGCTGGGGGGCATGGTGAGCAAGGCACGAAGTAGCCAGAGAGGTTGCTGGCAACATAGGTAAGGGCCTTCTAAGCCATGGATGTTTGGATTTCATTCTAAGTGCAGTAGGAGAATCTTTGGAGTGTTTTGAGTAGCGACTGAGTGACATGATCTGATTTACAGTTTTTGAAGATTATTTGGGCTACTATGTGGAGGATGAACTTGGGGTGGGCTGGGCAAGTATGGAAGTGGAGTCCTGTTAGGCAGCACTGTAAAAGTCTAGGTAGGAGGTGGTGATAGTATGGCCTAGTGTGGTGACAGCAGAGATGGAGAGAAGAGTACTGTATTTTGGAGAGGGAGTGGACAGGACTGGCTGATGGATTGAATGTGGGGGTGAGGGCAAGAGGAAACCCAAGTTTTCTTCTGAGCAGCTGGGTGAAGGGTTTGCCATTTATTGACATTGGGAAAACTGAAGAGAAACTGGCTTGCGTGCAAATAGAATTCCATTTGGACATAAGGTTGAGATGCCAATAAACCACACAGTGGAGATGTCAAGGAGGCAGGATTTGAAAGGGCTCCTTTGCAGAGTGGTCGAGGACGCAGCTAATGCGCGGAAGGACACGGCTTGTTCTGAGCTGAGACAGCCTGAGTGCACATCTAGCTGGGGCTTAACCCTCTTCCAACCCTAAGCTTCTGGATTAAATTTAAGAGCTTCCCTCACTCACCTAACAGCTTTGCATAACCCACATCCCTCCCTGAGCCCCTGAAGGGCGCAGGGCTGCTCAAACCCCTCCCCTAGAGGACTCCTAATGGCACGCAGGCGGAACCTTGGGCCCTGTTGTGTCTGGGGGGCAGAGTCTGGCATAGCTCAAACCAGCTACCCTAAAGAACATTTACAGAGCATGCCAGACACTGTGTAGATTGCCTTACAACTGAGCTGCTTAAACCCCAGGTGATAGAATTCAGAGGTCTGTGAACTTGGACGGAAAAAAAAATGACATCTTTATTTTTGCTAACCTCCAAGTGAAATTTAGCATTTCCTCCCGTTGTGAATGCAGGCGACAAACTGTAAAAGTATTAGTGGTACCTGTGACTTTGTCACCAGTGGAAATCACAGATATTTTCATATCACATTACGGTCGTTTCAGATATCTAAAAATATTTATACTCATCACTACTCTGAAATTACTGGTGACTGTTACACTTGCTACTAGATCTTATTATTTAGTATAGTAATAAGGAAGCATGTTATATTACTGTAACAAATTTACTCTTTTTAATATTGTATAAATGTATTTTGATATTGTTGGTTTCCTTAATAATCTTATGTTTTATTTTACGCATTAATAAACATTCTGAGAAGTTTATAGCCTTCACTAGATTGCCAGTGGGACCCATGACTCAAAAAAGGTTAAGGACTCCTGCTTTATAAGCATGATCTTATTCCCATTTTACAAGCTAAGGCTCAGAGAGGTCGAGTATCTTGGCCAGGGTCACACAGCTGTTTGAGTGGCTGAGCCCAAATTAATGCAGATCTTTTTGATCCCACAGTCAGTTCTTTTTTTTTTTTTTAACATCTTTATTGGAGTATAATTGCTTTACAATGGTGTGTTAGTTTCTGCTTTATAACAAAGTGAATCAGCTATACATATACATATATCCCCATATCCCCTCCCTCTTGCATCTCCCTCCCACCCTCCCTATTCCACCCCTCTAGGTGGTCACAAAGCTGATCTCCCTGTGCTATGCAGCTGCTTCCCACTAGCTATCTATTTTACATTTGGTAGTGTATATATGTCCATGCCACTCTCTCACTTCGTCCCAGCTTACCCTTCCCCCTCCCTGTGTCCTCAAGTCCATTCTCTACGTCTGCATCTTTATTCCCCACAGTCAGTTCTTAACAATCCTGTCGCTGCCTCCAAAGTAGCCCTGTCAGCTAAACCTACAGCCAGTTTAAACAGAATCCATGGCACAAAAATCGTTCTTATTTTATACGAAAAAATTAATGCAACTTTTACATTCTAGTCCCTAGCATACCCTTGTTTTTTACACTGGAAGAAAGTTTCCCTTACCAGTGAAATGATTTAACTTTCTATTATGCCAGATCTTAAGAGGGAAATAGAGTTCTGAGAAGAGGCACCATGCCTGGCCTATGCCTTTGAGTATTTCTCAGCCCACCGCTGCACCCCCAGTGGGTATGTGATCAGAGACAGGGAAGCATGGCCTTAGCTCAGTGATTCTTATGCTGCCATGTAGCCTGACAGCCCCTGAGAAAATGAGAAAACTGAGGCCTCTCATCACTGGGTGGCTGTGGTCCCATCGCTCCAGCCAGTGGAGTTCTGGTTCTGGTTCTTCCCCTGCTGCAGCCTTGGTCTAGTTTCAGTATCACTTAACGTGGCAGTGTGATCTCAGGCACATTACTTACATCCCTGGGACTCAGTTTCCTCATCTGTAAAACGGACTGGACAGTATCCGCCCGTCAATTTGGTTGGACAGGATCAATGAGATGGTTGTAAAGTGTATAGCGCAAAATAGAGGCTCAACAAAGCTTGTGATTATCATGGGCCAAAGGTTACCAAGTTCTCCTTGGTCCTCAGGCAGGGGTGGGTGCTGAGGAGGGCAGGGAACCCCCTTGCTGCGTGGGAGGTGAGGTGGGACCATCACCAAAGCTCCTGTCAAGGTGAAGAGCCAAGTCTGACCTAGGGGTCCAGCCTCAGCCACAGCCCAGAGCTTCCTGGGTGATCGGTCAGGGGTGGGGAATGGGGGACAGATTCCCTGCCTCTCATCACTGCCTCTGTCCCTTCCTCAGAGCCCCAGCTCCAGATTGGTGGCTTTATTTCGTGTGCCTCTATATTTGATAAGCAGGACCTTGATGAGGTTTGGTGACCTCAGGGCCCAGATGGACTGTCTGCTGGCATAAGCTGTGCTTGAGTCATTTCCCAGGGATGTGCGCTGGGCAGGTTTCCGGGAGCTGAATTTACCCTCTGATTCTCTGCTTTCCTTTTCTCTTCCCTACCCCCAAGCTCCATTTTAGAGTTTCTAACTTCCTTGGCTTCAGGAGGCCGTGGACCAAGATAGAAAGCAAAATAGTTATTCATTCACCAGGCCTCTCCACTCCCCCGCCTCAGCAGAGGCTCAGTGTTGGGGGAGACCCCAGAAGCTCATGACACTGATCCAGGCCCTGGAGCTCCTGCCTGGCTGGGGACTCCTGTGGGTATGTGCACACTGAGTACGCAGGCTCAGTGGCCTAAGGGCCCTGAGAGATGCAGGCAGAATGTGGTAGGGATGCAGAGGAGGGACAGGTGGAGGCAATCAGGGTAGGCTCCATGGGGGAGGCGGCCTCTGAATTGGCCTTTGAAGGATTGGTTGAAGCATGACTAAAGAAAAATAAAAACCTTAAGAAGGACATAAAATTGAAAGTAAATATTCTCTGATACCCCTTATCCCCAATCAACTCCTTATTCTTTACTCCCCCAAACCCTTGATACTTTCATTTGTGTCCTTCTAGCAATAATCTATGAATATATGAACCATCTCTCCATCTTTCCATCCATCCATCATTTCAAAAAAAATACAAACATGATGATGTAACGTTACCTTCCCCTTTTAACAGCCCAGCTTGGCGACCTTCCCATAGCAACGCACATGGGGGCGGGTGGCTCTGACTCATAGCGTAAGAACACTGATGGTCCTTGCAGGTGGCTGAAAGGGCAGGGGCAAGATGAGAAACCCCTCAGTATGTAGGAAGAGCTTTGGCAGGGGAACGAGGGAAGCAGTATTGCTGAGCAGTTAGGAGCCCAGGCTGACCTTTGGATTTGGAAGATCTGGGGTCGAATCCCAGTTCCGGCATTTACTAGCTGTGTGACGCTGGGCCACTTTCTTCACCTCTCTGAGTTTCAATTTCCCCATCTTCCCAATGGAGCTAATACTACCTCCCTTTGAGACTGTTTGCGACTTTCACTTACCACTCACAGAGGCACCCAGTAAACAAGAACAGCTACCTGTTTTTGCTGTCGTTGAGGTCGTGTGTCAGATGGGGCCCTGACAGGTAGGGCCAGGTGCACGTTGGCTGATTCTGGAGCGATATTTGGAGAGAGGATCTGATTGATCTGAAGCTTAAAATAGCCTGGAAGTGCAAGAACAACAATAAATAAATGGGTTCCGGATGCTTTTAAATCTTGGCATTTCCTGATCTCAGCTCAGCTGGTCCAGACAGCTTCATCAGTGTTTACTGCCGAGGCCAGCAGCGCACGCCTCCCCTGGCCATAGCCCAAAGCTGCTTTCAAGAAAATCAGATCTAGAAACGTTTGGATCTCTGGCACCAGTCCTGCAAGTCAGGGATGGAGGTTGAGGATCAGGGAGCACTGGGGTTTGTCCTGTGTGTAATATGGAGAGTTAGGGCCTAGGGGATGAGGTGAGAGGGAAGGTGGGACTTGGATAGGTGGGTGAGATGGTTGCCAGAGAATGAGGTTATTCACTTACTCTCCTTGTTTATTAAGCACTTACTATGTGCCAGGTACCAGGGATACATTGGTGAGCACTAATACATGCCCATGCAAATAAATTACCAACTGTGATAAGCTCTGAAGGAAGGCTCAGGACCTACAGAAGGTACAACCAGGCTCCTTGTGTGGTCTGCATGGCTCAAGGAAAGCTCGAGGAGGTAAAGAGTGAAGGGTACGGTACAAGATAACTGGACAAAGGATCTATGTGTGGGATGATGTTCCAGGCAGAGGGAACAGCACATGCAAAGGTCCTATGGGGGAAGAGATCCTGGCAAGTGCCAGGGGTGGAGAGAAGGCCAGTGGGGCTTAAAGTTGGGGAGACGGTGGGTAAATGCTAAGAAATGATTCCGGATAGGTAGACAGAAGCCAGATCACGCAGAACATTACAGGCCTCCTGAAGGGTTTTGCTCTTTATCTGGGAGGAATTGGGGGCAAGCAGGATTTTAAACAGGGTCCAGTAGTGTCAGATCTGCATCTTGAGAACTTGGCTATGGCTGTGCTGTGTCCAGCAGCCTGGAGGGGGCTGGTGTGAAAGCAGGAAGCCGTGGCTGCCGATAAGTTGTGAGTTGACGGTGTTGTGGACTGGGTCAGTCTGAGCTTGAAGGGGTTAACGCAGTGACTGAGTGTAGAGGAAGTTTGAGAAGCCCAGAGGGCTGCTTCTATTCCAGCAGTTGCTTCAGGTCTCCTGTGTAATAATCTCAGGAATGGCCGTTATCTTTTGAGCACTTACTTTGCACCAGACACAATGCAAGCTCTTCTCATTAAATCCTCGTTAAGAACCCTAAGGCTATTATTACTATCTCCCATTTTACTGAGGCCCAGAGAGGTTAAATCACACAGCTCAGCCCCCCATTGTCCAGCTCCTCTGGGTTGACAGTCCCTTGGATTGGTGTCCTCCAGCCAAGTTTGACCCTTCTCAGGGCTCAGCCTGAGCCCCCAGCTTCTGTCTGGTTGCTCCAGTGACCCTTGGCGCTGTGTCCACCCTGGCCACAAGAACTGTTTCAGAGCTGGGCTGGAAAGGCAGTGTGTGACCTGTGGGGACACAGCCCAGTGGCCCTTGCTCCTCCATCCTCAGCCCTTTGGCTTCTGACATGAGCTGAAACGGCTGTGTCTCTGGGTTTCACATGTTCATCCGCTTCTTGGGGATTCAGATGATCTCTGCTGCTTGTCTCTATTTTGCTTCTTTATTTCCTCTGCTCTCCTCCTTTCCCTTTGCTCCCACCCCATCCCCATCTGTTGCTGCCCCATGGGGGTCTTTTCCTTGCCTCCCAGATGTACAGGCAGGACTTGGAATGGAAACAGAGGCCTTCTTCCTTCTGGCCTTTCAGGAAGGAAAGAAACTAGCAATCTGGGCAGCTGTTACCTGCCGGGCACTGGGCTGGACTGTTGGCATGTGTGATCTTACGTAACGCTCACAGCAGTCCCGTGAAGTGTACACATTATTATCTTTACTCTACAGATGCAGACGCTGGGGCTTGAAGGATCTAGGTGCTGAACCAAAGCTCACATGTTACAATTGGTCTTCTGATTTAAAATTTTTTGTTCCCCAAACTTTAATGTGCCTACGAATCACCTAGGGATCTTATTAAAGGGCAGATTCTGATTCAGGAGGATTCAGCCTGAGATTCTGCAGAATGGAACAAGCTCCAGGCCCGGCTGATGCGGCTGGTCTGTGGACCGCTCTTTGAGTGGCAGAGTGAGGGGCTAGCAGATCTCCCACATGTCCTCCCATGACTCCATTGCAGACACACACCATGTGACGTGTCCCTCGGTGATCATCATCTCCATCTCCACCATCTTTCCCCCTTGTTAGGGATTGCTGAGGGATGGGGCACCTGAGGGTTTGCTACCATGCCCAGGATGTCACAGGCTGACCCTGCATGTCCTGAAGCCCCAGCTGACTGACCATGGTCTCCAAGCCTGCCCAGTTTGGGAATATAGGGAAACTGAGGCTCAGAGAAGTAGAGGGACTCGTCCAAGTTCCCCACTGCCAGTAGTGCAGAGAGTTCAAGGTTGTGCCTCCTAATCAGTGATATTTTTGCTTCAACTAAGTCAGGTCTGGGAGATTTAGTCCTGTTCCTCTCTTTAACTCGCTTAGTGACTTTAGGCAAGTTACTTCCCCTCTATGAACCTCAGCTCCCCCATCAGAAAAATGGCTTAACCTCTGCCCAGTTGTGAGGATCAAATGGGAGAAGGTCTAGTTTACAGGCATAAAAGATTTTTATGAGCCCCAGGATTCCTAATCCTGGCAGGGTGGAAGGAACCTAGTAGGTCAGAGATGTCGGTTCAGGTGGCACTTACGTGCAGGGGTGATGGGAACTTCACTCCCTGAAAGATCTCACTGTTCTCTCCTGGAGAGCTCCCCACTTCCTGCCTGTTTCTCTGCAAGCTGGGGTGATACCCAAGCATCGTCAGATGGTGTCCATTTCCTAGCTCAGATGCCTGTTATTCCACTGTTAGGGCCCTGGCTTTGGTTGAGGAGCCAGTGGCAATATCACCCTGTGGGCCACCTCCCTGTTACTTAAGAAGAAGGGAATGGAAAGGTATGATTTGTTTGACACAAATTCGCTTTACATGTCCAGTGAACATACTTCTACATGAGGCAGGTTCACTGTGGCTGGAGGGAGCCAGTGCCTCAGGCATGGGGGGCGTGAGTGAGTGGGCCCTCACTGACCACATGACCAGGGAGGGCCTGCTGGGGCCAGAGAGAATCTGTTTCCCACCAGCTTCATCTGGGAGCCCATGGGTCTGGGTTTCTCATCATCTGACCACTGTGAAATTTATTTCCTTAAGGGAATAAATGGATGCAGAAGGACACACCCCCGCGGCCCCCCCCCCCCCCCCCCAGGAAAGGCGGGTGCGTGAGAGGGAGAGCTTGCAAGCCTCACAGCAGTGTGACGCAGAGATGCCTAAACTGAACTGGGAAACCGGAGCTCTACTCCCCCGGCCCACCTCCACTCATCCCACAAAGATTTAGTGAGCACCTACTCTGTGCCAGACACTGTTCCAGGCACTGGGATTCAACAGAGGACAAGTCTGGACCACTGCTGTCATGCAGCTGGTATTCTGGAGGGGAGACAGACAGTCCCTGGGTTCATGCTGTGGATAACACATGGGGACATAACCCATAGTGTTCAGGGGGTTGAGTGTTGGGGAAGGCCTCTCTCACTGAGACCCAGTGCTGGATAAGTGGCCTAGGACCAGGCAGGAAGTGTCCCAGGTGGAGACCCCAAGCCGAGAGAGTTTTGTTCCAGGAGAAGAAGGCTGCTGTGTCTGCAGCGTTGGGAGGATGGGAGGGCCCAGGAAATGGTGGGAGAGGCGGCAGGCCCAGGCCACGCCAGGCCGCGCCAGGCCTCACAGGCCCGGTGAGGACTTTGGGGTTTTGTCAAGGGCAGTGACAAGTCAAGGCTTGTAAGCAGGCGAGTGAGCGACGGCCCCTAGTCTCAGCTACGCCTCCAGCATCCTGGGGATGGTGGACGAGACCCAGCTTCGGCTCTCTCTTCCGTGGTCTACACACGTTGTTACCTGGGCTTCCTGAGCACATAAAGACTCTCAAACATTCATATTCTGCTTAGCAACATCACGTTACCTCACTGCGTCTCAGCTTCTTCATCTGTAAAATGGGGAAATACCCACATTGCTGGGCTCTGAGTGGTGGATACCACTTAATTGGGAAGTGGCTTCTTCCTCTGAGGATTCAAATGAAGTCCGTAGAGCCCTTAAATTGCTGATGAAATAGCGTGTATGAACAATAGGTAAGAGTGTGTGGGTATGGGAAAATATAGAATTCCGTGCAAAATAGAATGTCATCGTATTTCTAACATTTAAGAAAGAAACAAATTTGGTTTTTGCCAGGCTTATAATGTTGAATTCACTCAGGTTAAATAGGAGTAGGATGGGTTGCCACTGTATGGTTTTTAGTTAATAAAAATGGAAAACCTAATTAATGAACTCCCTCATAACCCCTCCCACTTCAAAGCCCAGGGTGCTGGTGGGCTGCAGGGGTGGAGAGCGTGCAGGGGGTTCCCCAGGGAGCCCAGCATGGGAACCACAGGACCAGATGGGCCGTGAGGCCCCTCCCAGCTCCCACGCTGTGCAGCGGCCCCAGCGGGGGCAGTTGTGGGTTGAGCGTTGCTGAGTCATCTCTCCCTCGGCGGGTTGTGTGTACTGGCTGACAAGCCGAGGCTGGTGTGCTGGTGGCTGAGCCCTGGCCTGGGTCCTTGGGAAGCTGACTTTAGCCCCTGCCCACTGGGCTGGGGGATTCTCAGCTACCCTCTGCTCCTCCATCCACCCCGTGGTCCCCTCTCTGCTCGAACCCCCGGGAGCCGGCCACCTTGGGGCTGCCCTTCCTGAGTGGGAGTGATGCTCCACGGGCTCCCCGGCACGACTGCCGTCAGCCCTGGGCAGCGTGGGGCTGGAGATGTGAGCCGGCACCTTGCTGGCCCGATGGGCGTGACATTTCCTCAAATGCCATGAAGGGGCTGCCTGACCTTCACTCTCATGCCAGGACCCTCTTTCTGCCTCTTTCTGCGTTATTTATAACAGTGTTTAACAGGCAAAAGGGCTTCTCAGCTGAGCCCTGGCCCAGCTCCCGCCCCCGTGTCTCCTGCCAGCCACAGCAAGAGACACATAAATAGAACCAAAGAACATGGAGACCGTAGGACCCTGGAGAACACCTCCAGAAGGAGTGTGCCGGGCACTTTATTTTAGGACTCCGGGACTTTTAAAATTTATTTTTATTTTTTTGTGGTAAAATATACATAACATAAAATTGGCCATTTTATAGTGTACAATTTAGTGGCATTAAGTACATTCATGATTTTGTACAAACATCACCACTATCTATTCCCAGGCATTTCTTCATGCGTCTCACACCTGAGGTTGGCTGACACGTGCCAGTCCCTCTTGCCCTGCCCCTTGGGCATATTCTGATTTTGAAGGAACCCCGCAAAATGAGACGGGGAAAGGAAAGCGCCTGTTAGGTTATGATCCCGCAGCATGATTAGGGAGTTGGGGTCCCCCCATTCAGCTGCGTGAAATGGGTGCTTTCCCAGGGCTAGCTGTAGCCTTCTGCCTTCCTTCCTGTTCAGTAAAGGCATTGGAATGGGAGGGGAGATCCTACTTGCTGACAGAACCGTGAATCAGCTCTAATCTCTTTTCTTAAAGTAAAACCTATTCATTTAGCAAACTTCACTCCTTTCATTATAAATCAGGCAAGTGTGTTGCAACTCATCTCAAAGCTGAATGCTACTTACCATTGTGATGGACCATTTACTACCTTTGATAAAAATGTAATAACAGTTCCTCACATACGGCCAGCACTTTAGAGTTTTCCTACTTTCCCATCCCAAATGCCTCACTGGACAAGACTGGGACAGTTCCACAGCTACCCTAGGGTCGTGTGCTCCATTGTAGAGATGTGGAAACTGAGGCCCCAGGGAGAAGGGGTGTAGGACAGGATCTGATCTCATTTCAGTCACCTGAACATACAGTAACTCTTTCACCCTCATTCCACCCAGGTGGGGATTAGGGTGAGGCAAAGGAGACATTTGGTTCAGACACAAAATTTAAGGAGATGCCAACAAGCTCAGTCATCAAGATAAATCATATTTTAATGCAACATTTGTATATGTTGTAATAGTTAATATGTTAATAGTCAATGCCAAAGTATCCATTTTGAACACACCACATCTTTTAAATAAAGGAGGGAAGAGTGCCATGCAGAGCCAAGTAGTCACCTGAAGCAAAAGGAAAAATCAGTACCACTGACCTTGTCTTTATTTAGAATTTTGATATGTTGCTCATCATGGATTTTTAGGGGGCATTAATTTTGATTGTTTTCACAATATTGCATTAAATATGATCTGTCTTGATTGCTGAATTTTTTGGTGCCCAAGGCTGGTACCCTCACCTCAGCCTAATCCCAGCCCTGATTCTAGCTTCCAATGTCTGTGCACTCCTGTGACAGAGGACCCCCCTCCCAGGGTCCCCAGGCCTCAAGTCGTCATATGCCAGGGCCTTTCAACCACTGTAGAGGGTGGCATTCGATCCCTGCAGTCTATTTTTGTGCCTGCCCTTCAGCGACTAATAAAATGTTGCTCTGGGTAGAGCTGATGTGTTGAAATGGTGAGTGTCAATGTCAGGTGGTTTGTGTGATCGTATATCTTCATTCTTGACCTCTCAGAGGGGCCTGGAACCAGGAAAGAAAAGGAGCTCTCGACGCTTTTGCCCCCACAGAGTTGGACAAAAACTCAAAATTGTTGTCGAATAACTGAGGCTGCCAGGGAATTTGGCCTTGTCTTGGGACTGTACGGAGAAAATGTCCATGTTGCAGTCTCTTGCTCTTGTGTACCACCCTTTCCAGTTTACAGGACACTTCCACATGGATCTCATTTTGTTTATTGAGCAGCTACTATATGTTGGGCATTGTGCTAGGCTCTGGGAAACAGCGGGGAACAAAGACAGACACCGCCTCTGCCCGCATGGAACTCATAGCTGGGGGAGGTGACAATACACAAGTAGATAAGTGAAAAAGGGGGAAGAGCTCTGAAGAGGGAGGGACGCTGGTGATGGTTGCACAACGGTGTGAATATACTTACTGCCACTGAATTGCCTAATTAAAAATGGTTAAAATGGAAGATTTTATACTATGTGTATTTCACCACAATTAAAAAAAAATACCGGCAAAGGGGGGAGGGGATATCAGAAAGTGAAACGTGTTAATTGAGGGACTTAGAGCAGGTGATGGGAGCGAGATGGGCAGCCACTTTAGGATACAGTGGTCAGCAAGGCTCACCTCAGAGGGACATTTAATCTGGGATGGGGCTGATAAGAAAGGACCAGCCATGCGCAGAAGAAAGATAGAGGAGGCATCCCAGGCCGAGGGAGCTGCCAGCACAGAGACCCCAGGGTGGAAACTCAAGCCACACAGCAGTTCCATGAGGGAGGCTGGTCCCTGGAGATGGAAAGGGACTGTTAACCAGTCTTAACAGCAGGTGGATACCGGCACACGCTTCGCAGTTCACAAAGCGCTTTTCCTGCCGCTCTCCTGTGAATTGAAGAGGCCCTTGAATTCAAGTGCATAAAATTGACAGCAATTGTAGGCGAACACAGTATGCGGACGACACTGCCCCTGAAACACCTTCACTCACTCTCGCTCACTCGTGTCACAGAATATACTTCACCCTTTTACTGTTTTAAAATAAACGAAAGCACCACCTTCCTGGGCCAGGGGCAGCCTGTGTTGGCTGACAGGTGCCAGGATCTGTGCAGCCACAGTGGGGTGCAGGGGTGTGGGGCGCCAATGGTGCCCTCTTAGACCTCAGTGCCCACCACCTGCCAAGACAGCCAGGAGCTGCTCCACCCCAGGTAACCTGGCCCAGGCACAGCTCTGAGAGACCTTAGGGATTTCTGTTGGATAAGGGGCTGCTTGCAGGCAACAGGGAGGAGGAAAGGAGATGCCCAAGATAACACCTGTCCCAGGAGACTGTCTGCCTCAGTGTCCTTATCTGCAAAATAAGAGAGTCATCTCTAGAAGTATTTCCACAGCCTCTTCCAGTGCCAAAAGCCCCAGTTCTGTCTTCTGGGAGTCCACTGTAAGGATTTATTTCCTATACAATGCAAGCTGCAATCCATGTCCAATAGCCACCTTATCCGATGACAAGCAGGAACTACAGCTGGGGGTTGGTGGGGTGGGTGGAGGGCTGGAGAGGGGAATTCCTCGGAAAAAGTCAGTGAGAGTACGAAATCATAAAACGTAATACCTAACGTTGTTGTTTAATGAAGCCATATGGCATGCACATTCATTATTGCCAGCCTTTTGCTCTAGGACTGCTTGTGCTGCCGACGCTGAAATCCCAAGCGCTCTCTCCTGCCTGGTCCACACCCACGCTGCCAGGGCTCCTATTTCCAGATTGGGAATTCACTCAGTTGGATTAAGAATTTAGACTCAAGCAATCTAAGTGCAGAATCCTTCAGATTCTTGCCAGTGCCTCCCTAATCTTTCACTGTTAGCTCACCCACACATAATTTGACAGCAGGGTTTTTGTATGTTTTTTTTTTTAAAAAAACAGCTCAACTTTATTGAGTCCTTCCACAGCCTTCAACTTAGTTGCCGTCGCAGTCTCTTCTTTTATACTCATATTTTCTGTTGATGAACCGTTTCATTAGAGTTGGTAATTATTGGAATTCCCTGGTGGTCCAGTGGTTAGGACTCTGCAGGGGGCATGGGTTCAATCTCTGGTTGGGGAGCTAGGATGCTGCAGGTGGCGTGAGCCCCCCCCCCAAAAAAAAAAAAAAAAAAACTTTGTAATTATAGTAACAAATGGGTTTGGGAAGAAACACAAATGACATTGAACAAACAACCCAGCTGCTGGAGATGACCTGGAGGGTTGTCTCTGAGACTCTGGGGCGCCTTGGGCCTTAGTAATGTGTGTTGTTACAGGAGGGGATGAAGAGTGTTGGTTAACCCGGGCGGTTGCTTAGGGGAGTGTTTGTTGTACCAAAGGCCTGAGAGGGCCTGGTAAGGATTAGGTTTGGTGGCAAGTAACAGAAAACTGCCCAAAATGTTGAAGACTTTGACAGGCTCCACGTTGAGTCCTCCCTCATGTCCTGAGGTGGATATCCCAGGGCCGATTGGCACTTAGAAATATCAGGGACCCCACTTCCCCCATCCTATCGCCTCGCCTACCAAGAAGAGCTGCCTTCCCAAGGTCACTGGTAACTGGTCGTCCTCCCGGCCTGGCCTTGTAGTCCAGTTCTGAGCACTGGACCCATTTTGCTCTCTGGGCTGGAGGACCCACTCTTGCCAGGCCTGGTGACCTTCTGTCAGATCACCTTACGCTAAGCCCTGAGCGGGTAGCTGCGTAGCTGGGGCTTGAGGCCCCGCTGAAAAGCGCTGAGCATCACTGAGTTTCTGCTCGGCAGGCCTGGGGCCAGATGCTCCTGTGTGGAAAGGGCCTCCATGATGTTCTGAGACACTTAGCCTTGAGTGTTTTGGCGGGAGATCCTTTCAATGGTCTGATTTATCTTTAAGCTCAGGGTGTTTTGTTCTTTTAGGCTGAGCTCAGAGCCCCTGTGTTTTCTACTTATTCTTCCTGGAGCTTAATTTTGTGTCTGTGACTCCTGAGTCTTACGAGGATGCTGTAGTATTTCTTTGAGGTCTAAAAATCAATTACTCTTCCTACTGTTCTCCTGGAAGCATCTTCAGGAGTTTTGTACTAATTTGGAAGACAGTGGAAAGCTTAGGTTTTTTTTTTTTGGATGTAAGAGAGATGAATCAGTCATAACTTTTTCATTGATAGGTGACAAACTCCAGCAGGTACATAATCTGGAAAGGGACCTTATTCACTCACATAATTGTGGAGTACAGGAAATAGACTGGCTTCAGGCACATTTGTATCCAAGTGTTTAAATTATTTTTATCCGGAATACATCTCTCTTTGCTTCTTTTTTTTTTTTTTTTTTTTTTTTTTTTCTGCGGTACACGGGCCTCTCACTGTGGTGGCCTCTCCCGTTGCGGAGCACAGGCTCCGGACGCGCAGGCTCAGCGGCCATGGCTCACGGGCCTAGCCGCTCCGCGGCATGTGGGATCTTCCCGGACCGGGGCACGAACCCGTGTCCCCTGCATCGGCAGGCGGACTCGCAACCACTGCGCCACCAGGGAAGCCCTCTCTTTGCTTCTTGACTCTGCATTCCCCGTGCTGGCTTCATTCTTGGGCAGGCTTTTCGCAGGTGGAAGCAAAGATGGCTCGCAGCGTCTCCAGAATTAAATTCAACCAGCTGAGCACCCTTGTCCACACGCTCCAGCACGTTCCTGGTGTTCACTCTGACCCACCCCTGTGAACCAGTTGCTGTGGTCACTGGATGAGACCCTTTAATTGGCCAGACTGTGCTTACCTGGACCGCCTGGATTCGGGGGAGGGATGACTTCCCCAAGGAGATCAGTGGGCTGCCACCATTAGGAAGGGGAATGGGTGGGAGGCCAGCCAAATAACAGACGTAGGAGGAGAAAAAGGAAAACATCTGTATAATGAAATGGCTTTGTGGGGACATCATGAATACTTACTTCACTTCCTTCCTAGAAGGCAAGTAGAGGTACAGGGTCATAGGTCTAGAGCAGGCTGGGTCTAATGAATCAGCAGTGGCTGGTAAGGCTCTGGGTTGCGAAGGCTCGGGGCTCAGTGGGAGGTAGAGCCGTGTTTGGTATCCGCCAAGTTAGGGAGGCGGGAAAGGTGAGCCCAGTGCCAGGTACCTACCACCCTATCAGATCTCATGCCCAGGCCAGTCTGGGCATTCCTAACAGTAATTTAAAGGGAAAACTTGCCCCAGACCATCAAATACAACTTCTTGTCAGCGAAGGATGCTTTGTAGGGCAGTACTTAGGGCATCCAAGATGTCAGTAAAGAAGTGTATGAGGCCTGGGTGGGAGCCCTGCTCCCACCCTCCAGGGCAGGCCCGGAGAGAGCCAGCGTGGTCTGACTGTTAGGGCAAGATCACCCGCCAAGAGAAACCACGAGCGATGGTAACACTGGAATGGGGGCTGGTGGAGGTTGAAGGAACATAGGATTGAGGGCATCCGCGGGTTTAGGACTGAGCAGATGGGTCATGAAGCACTGACCTCTGAGATGTCCTGCTTTCCCATCAGTCAAGTGGGGACGTTGACCACTGCCTACTTCCCGCATCTTGGGAAGGTACCAGTGAGACCATAGCTGTGAACATCACTTGAATGTCAGCTATAAATGCTGTATCAGTGACCACCATTCACGGGGTGTCTGACATGTGCCAGGCTCCTGACCTGTGATGTTTTATCTTTCTAAGAACACCGTGAGATAGGATTCTTTTTTATTATCCCCATTTTGTCAATAGAAACTAAGCCGGCAAAAGTTAGGTTCCTGACCACAAATGATTAACGTTAGTAGCCAAGCCAGGCCTAGCCCTTTATCCTTCTTCTCTAGGCCTCCTTCCATTTCAATACAGACCTTCTCTCTGCGTCTTTGTCTCTCCCTCTGTAAATTCATTTATTTATTCTACCTAAATACTTACCCCAAGCCTATGTGGATCACAGAAACTGGATAAGTGCAGTACGGAATTGTACTTGCAAATGCTTGCGCAAGAGGGGTCCATAGGGTCTTTGTGTTTGATGGTCTGTTTTCCAGAGGGGGCAGTGAGAACCCGAGAGAGGAGGTGACCCACCGAAGGATGCATAGTGAGTGCGGGCAGGCCCAGAACCCAAGTTCTGTTAGTGCAGCCCCCCCTCCCCCTCTCCTGCTTCCTTCCACTCAGTAAGTCTGAGAATGTGCTCTGGGTCAGGCACTAAGCTAGGTGATTTGCTGATTGTAGTCAGTAAAGCGGAGCCACCAATTTTTCCTGAAGATGCGTTCTTTCTTAAACAGGGAATCGATCTGCGACAAGATACCCAGGCTTCCAGTGAAGCAACTTAGAATCTGGATGAAACACCATTAATCCACTGCCGGGGCGTTTTATCTCCCTGGCTTGGGGCAGCTACAGCCCGTTCAGATCAGCAGTGTGGTGTCCCTGGAGGAATGGATACAGAAGGTTCTGCAACCAGAGGGGGGTGTCCCGAGCGTGTCAGGGGTGTGAGCAGACTGGTGGTGGGGACCACAGGGGCCTGTGCATGCGGGGCTGGTGCACAATGCAGCACATGTGGCCCCAGGCCTGTCCCTGCTCAGCTACAGACTAGCCCTGTGACTTGGGTCTTTCTCAGACTTTTCCCAAAGCTCCATCTCCCCATCCATAAATGGGAATAAATGGTCTTAAACGTTCCTTCTCACGTTCAGAAGCAGGATGTCGGGCAATGGCACAGGCTTTGTTAGGGAGCCAGGAGACCCGGGGTTTGAATCTCAGCTTTACGTTTCTGGGACCCTGGGTGCTATGCGTTGAATTGTGTCCTCCATACAAAGGTATCTTGGCATCCTAAACCCCAGTGCCTCAGAATGCGACCTTATTTGGAGATAGGGTCTTTACAGAGGCAATCAAGTCAAAATGAGGTCGTTAGGGTGGGCCTAATCTAAGGGGAAATTTGGACAGAGACAGGCACATGTAGAGGGAAAGGAACGGGAAGAGACACAGGGACAAGATGCCATCCACTAGCCAACCAGAGAGGCCTCAGAAGGAGCCAACCCTGCCAGCAGCTTGATCTCAGACTTCTAGCCTCCAGAACTGGGAGGAAAAATATTTCTGTTGTTTAAGCCACACTGTCTGTGGTGCTCTTTTACGACAGCCCTGGCAAACTAATACAAGTGACTGGACTGAGTTTCCTGATTAGTAACATGGGGACAGTGACCCCTGCCCTGTAGCGTCGTTACAAGAATCTGCTGAGAGGATGTATATAAGACACTTAGTGTGGCCCTTGGCATATAGAAAGTGCTCAGTAATAGCAGTGACTTAGCCTGTGCTGTGACCCCCCTACCTCCCATTCCATGGGTGGGTCCTGCTGGGGCTGCCCAGTACAGAACAGGAAGGCCTCAAGTCAGACCTTTCAAAAGAGAGCTGGGTCACCGGAGGCACCGCTTCAAAAGCCTCTCTAAATATGGAGAGGGCCAGAGAAATCACTATTAATGCAATGTTTAATGGTTTTTAGCTGGAGAGTGGCCTCAGCCGTAATTGACAAGGCCTTGAAGCTGAGGGTTTTTTTTGTTTTTTTTTTTTTGCGGTACGCGGGCCTCTCACTGTTGTGGCCTCTCCCGTTGCGGAGCGCAGGCTCAGCAGCCATGGCTCACGGGTCTAGCCGCTCTGCGGCATGTGGGATCTTCCCGGACCGGGGCACGAACCCGTGTCCCCTGCATCAGCAGGTGGACTCTCAACCACTGCGCCACCAGGGAAGCCCGAGGTTTCTTTATTTTTATGCCCTGGGTACACATTGAGTATGTCAAGCTGCTCTGGCTAATCATTAAGTGCAGTAGTCATGGCCACTTGATGGGCATTTTGTAAAGGAGGTGGCATGGCTTTCATGGGAAGGACGCTCATTGGATAACCCTGAGCAAATCCATTATCCTCCTTGGGCCTCAGTTTCCATAGGTGCAAAGTGAAGTAGGTAGACCAACCAGGTCAGGAGTTCTTAGCTGTGTCTGTGAAGGGCTAGAAGTTAAGTCTAAATTCCTTGCACGCACATGCACTGTGCACACATATCCATAACTAGTTCTTGAAGGCGCATCGTTCTCCCGAATTGTCCACAAAGACTTGCATGGACAACCTCTCAGGGCTGCTGGTTCCTGGCTGGTCTGGGATTCTGGAACTCTGATTTAAAAGCTGTTTCTAAGACTCAAAAAGCAAGCCCTGTAGAGGTGGCTGCTCTGAGTTACTAGCACGGGCTGGTTCTAGAACGTATAGAGAGAGCTCCCCAGAGAGCTTATAGCTGGGGCTTTGCTGGCCAGGGAGGCCCTAGCTGCCTAGCATCCTTGTCTGTCTACTTTTGGCCTTCCCTCCTGCTCCACAGGGCCTCGGTGCTGTCCTCCCAGCCCCACCACCTGCTCCTCTCCTGGATGCTACACCAGCCTAACCCATCTGCCTGCTTCCCACCCCCATCACACTTGGCGCAAAACCCAAATCCCTTCAATCCCTACCTGATCCGGCCTCCACCCGCCTCTCTGAAGGCATCCTCTCCCTCCCCCTACTCTAGGGCTGAGCTGCAGCCTCACTGGCCTTTGGTCAGTACCCCATTCTCTAGGCTTGGTCCCCACCTGGATCTTTGACTTTGCTGGGTCCTCTCTGCCTGGAAGCTTTTTCTCCACATTTTCCACTGCCTGGCTCCTCCTTCAGGTCTCAAACCAGACGTCAGCTCCTCCAGGAAGCCTTTTGTCACCCCGTCTAAGTAGATTCCCCTCCTTCTCTTGTCCTCTATCAGTGCACCTGGTTTGTTTCTTTTGTGGCACTAGCACCATCTGTAATGAAATATTTATGTGTTTTCTTCCCCCACTGAGATGTCGACAAATGAAGGAAAGAACTGAGTCTTATACATCACAGTGCCTGACTCACAGTAGCACTTAATAAATGCTTGTAGGCCCCTGCTATCATGCACGCCTCAAATTTAAATACTAACAACACCAAGTACTGTTGAGGGCGTGGAACAATAGAAACTCATATGGCTAGTGGGAGTGTGCAATGGCACCACCACTTTGGAGAGCAATTTTGTAGTTTTTTTTTTTGCGGTACGCGGGCCTCTCACTGTTGTGGCCTCTCCCGCAAAATATTGCGGAGCACAGGCTCCGGACGCGCAGGCTCAGTGGCCATGGCTCACGGGCCTAGCCACTCCGCGGCATGTGGGATCTTCCCGGACCGGGGCACGAACCCGTGTCCCCTGCATCGGCAGGCGGACTCTCAACCACTGCGCCACCAGGGAAGCCCAATTTTGTAGTTTTTAATCAAGTCACACATACGCTTACCATATGACCCAGCAATTCCACTCCTAGAGATTCACCCAAGAGAAATAAAAACATAGGTCCACACAAAGACTTGTACACACGTACTGTAGGCTTGTTCATCACAGCCAAAAACTAGAAACAAACCAATCATCCGTCTAGAACAGGCAAGACCACTGTACCCCCATAGTCCAACTGGGCAGGGGGAGATTTGCAGCCCCAGGAGGGGGCTGAGAATCCTCACTGGAGTGACTCAGGACTTAATATTCATGGATGTTGAACACAAGTGGATTGGAGAAAGACCGGGCAGATGGAGGGCAGGTGTGGTCAGGGATGTCCCTGGAGACATACTCTCTGGGCACCGTGCTGCCTGGCCTGAGAGCAGGGACTGACCGCTTGGGAGAACCCAGCCCCGGTGCTGCCTGTGTGTGCACGATTCTTGCAAAATGCCAATTAAGACATTTGACCCAAATTCGGATAAAAGCCTTTTTCCTGTGTCAAGTTGAGCTAATAATATACATTTATTCATAATTTATGAGGCCTAGTAAGTGGGAACAATTAAGGAAAAGGTCTGGATAAAACCTATTTCTCTTAAGTGTCACACAAGCCTGTCTGTTCTCTAAAGAGGTTCCACCCTCCTTTGCCTGCCATGAAACTCTGTTGTTCTCATTATTTTTAAAAATTTGTTGTCATTACTGCTCGCTACCATTTATTGAGCAACTTACCAAGCCAGGCTACGGCACTGCCTCCTTTAATATTAACTGTATGAGACAGTTGTTGTTCCACTTTACAGATGAGACAGTTGAGCTTCAGAGAGGTGAAGGGACTTGCCTAAGGCATCACAGCTGGCGAATGGGGATTATGATTCAGGTCTACCAGACCCCAGCGCCTGTGGTGTCCTCTTTCTGTGTTAGCCTCCCCACTCAGGCTGTTTCTGAATCTGCAAGGCAGCCCTTCTGTTGGTAACTGTTAAACTTGGGAGACCAGGGTGAGAAGGTGACCACCTTCTGAGTCCACAGGTCTGGGGTTAGGCCTGAGAATCTGCATTATTTCTTATAGGTTCCCAGGTGGTTCTGCCCCTGCCGGTCCTGGGACCACCCTCTGAGAAGCATCAGTTCGGTCGGTACTGTTACCAGGTCCTCCATGACTCCCTTCTACCCCACCCACCACTGGCAGGTGGGTTTATGGCCTTGTAGACCTTTTCCTGTGTACTGGCACGGTATTCTCATACGTATTATCGTGAGAAGTGTGTAGCTTGAGTCTGTCCCATTCTTTTCACACATGTGGGGTAATATCTTACTTGCTGATATTCTGCAGTTTAGTATTTTATTTAACATGCCATGGAGAACATGCATAACGGCCTCATTCTTTTCAACAGCACTGTTTTATGATATAGGTGATTATAGCTTTACTTACCTATTGTCTACTGATGGGTGGTCTTCCACACTTTAGACGTTACAAATATTCCTGGGAACATGGGTGAGTGTTCTTCCAAAACACAGCAATCATTCAATGATGTCATCTCTCATTATTATTGCTTTTTGTTGTTTCATTATTCATATAGAGGGGTTGTTGCCTTCCGCAAATCCCCTTTCAGGTGGAAGCAGTTGTATAAAGGAATAGATCTCTATTTATAGGTTGTAATAAAGTTTTCAACAAAATATTTCTGGTAAGAGAATAGAGGTGCTATGCGGGCAGGGCTTTGAGGGGTGTATAGGAGTGCAGAGGAGGTGGGGACGGAGCAGCAGGAAGGGGGATTTGTACTGCCAGGGCCTGACTTAGCTCATGGTAGGTTCGACAGTTGCAAGAGGATGCTGCTTTACATTTCTTGGTCGCTTGGCAAAATCAGGCCTCGGACAAAGGCAGCCACAGGTTCAGACTGGCAGCATCCTGAGTAAGAGGGTCCCTGCTGGGGTCTAACCAAACTCAGCTCTGACCCGCCTTCTTCCTTCCTGTCTCCTCAGGGCGGGGGGTCTGGGGAGGAGCAGCTCTGCGCTGACTTTCCAGAGCTAGACCTCTCCCAGCTGGACGCCAGCGACTTCGACTCGGCCACCTGCTTTGAGGAGCTGCAGTGGCGCCTGGAGAACCCTGAGACCGAAACCAGCCAGTACAGCCCCAACGATCCGGAGCTCTTCCAGGTATGCCCTCCGGAACCTCACTGCCTCTCTCTCCCTCTAAAAGCCCGGCTCTGCCCTGAGCCATCTTCTTCTACACTTGCTCATGCAAAGAAGTCTCCTCATCCACCAAAGCTCTTGGGACCCTGTCTCTTGTCCTGGGTCTACACTTGATCTTGGGCAGCTCTTGCCCCCTTGCCAGGCTGTGTTATCACCCCTGGGAAGTGAGGGCTCGGAAGAGCTGCTCTCTCTATGCCCCCAGTCAGAACTGAGTCCCTCTGTGAGCCAGAGGGGGTTCCAAGGCCTCCCTTCCCTGTATGGCCACAGTGAACTCTCATTCCCACCCTGTGAAGCAGGTGAGATTATTCCCCCATTTTACAGATGAGGAAACTGAGGCTTGAAGAAGTTTAGTCACGGGCCTAGGGTGATTTACCTCGTCGGTAGCTGAACTAGATTTAAACCCAGTTTGCCTGCCTCCTGAGCCAGAGCTTTATAACCATGCTGACACCATAATGGGAATGACTCACATTCTCTGTGGCAGGACTGTCCCTGTTTGTGTATATTAACTCGCTTAATTTTCTTAACAACTCACACACAGGAGTATAGTTATCTCCATTTTTCAGTTGGAGCCTAGAGGTTCTTTAAAAAGAGGCAGTGCCAGGAACCGCAGCGCATATCTATGCATCTGCCTCTGTTCTCAGCTTTGGAGGCACATTTCCTTTAAGAAGGCCTCAAACAGGGGGTAATGTGATGTCTGGGATTTGCATCAGAATAAAACAATCCCTACATGCATTTGCATTTGTGGGTGTGGGTGCACGGCATGGAGGTAATAAGTGAAATGTGATTGGCCACGTTGAAGCTGGGTGATGGGTACGTTTGGACTCATTATTCTTTCCTTGAAATATGCTCCCCTATAAAGATTGGAGGAAGAAGCCATAGCGCCCTGTGTCTGTCTGGCAGATGGATGATGGTGATGATAATGTCTGGCAATATAATAATAACGATAGCGACGACAATAATAATAACATACCATGTGCCAAGTCAGTGTGCCAAGAGCACCATCTCAAATAGTACTCCTGACAGATTGTATCATTCCTTCTAGAAATGTTTATGGAGCTCCCTGTATGTGTCAGACACTGTGTTCAACAGTGGACTCTATGGTCTAGAGGGAAGACTGACCCTAGATCAGGTAATACATAAACCAACAGTGGTCACTTGTGACATGGGCACCGTAGGAATAAACCTGGGATGAGAAGAGCATCTAAAGGCTGGGTGGTCAGGAAAGGCCTTTCCGAGGAGCAGATGCTTCGGCTGAAGGAGGAGGAGGAGCCACATGATGAGTGATGATCACAGAGTGGGGAAGCAGGAAAGCTCGCTGTGTTGGGACCCGAAGGACTGGAGCAGTAGCTAAGGGGAAGGTGCCAGGAAGTAGTTGGGGGGTGGAGGTGGGCTAGGAGGGGCCAGATCATGCAGGCTCTCCCGGGCCATGTTAAGGAGCTGGATTTTTCCCAAGATTATTCTAACCTGTCGGTAGAAAAACTATTAGTAACCCATTTTACAGGTGAGGAAAGTGACGCTCAGAGAGGTTAAGTAACTTGCCCAAGGCCATACAGTTAGGAAGGGTCAGAGTGTAGACTCTAACACAGGACCCCAAACCCCTCGCTGTTGTATAACCTCTTTGCCAACCCTATGACGATCAGCAGGGCTGGGCTCTAATTCTGGCTCTTTCCCAGGACGTCCATTCTTTCTCACAACAATGGGGTTAACTACACTGTGCTACCTCCTCCCTCAGAGGGGGCCAACTTCCAGGAAATGCTTCCAGGTTATGGAGAGCTGATGAGTGAGAGGGGTTTAGATGCTGCGGGGAGACCATCCCCACCTAAACTGTACAGGCCTCACCTACTCAGAGACTGGCCAGACCCACTAGTAAGCTCCTGCCAAGGTCCTACTATGTGCATGAAATGGTCTCAGACACAAGTCAGCCTTGGTATGGCCCTTGGGCTCTTAGCACAGCAAGGAGGGCAGGAGAATCTTCACAGATGGTTAGTGAGGCAGAACTCTGCCCACCCAGCCCCTCTCCCCTTCATGGCCCGCACTCCACCTCTGCTCCACCCATACACACTGGTGTGCCTCTGCGGTGATTATGTGATTAGTGCCTGATTCCTCCCTGCCCCCCTCCCCCATCATAAACCCCCTGAGCTTGGGGGCTGATACAGCGTTGTGCACTGTTATATCCCCAGGGCTCTGCATGGAGCCCGGCACTTTCTTGGGGCTTAAAAAATATTTATCATATGAATAAATCCTTTGACCCCCAGCTGTCATGTTAGCCCCTCCTAAGGCAGGTGGTCAGTGACTTCCTCTCTGGGCTCCCATCCTGTGTACGTGCATGCCTGTGACCTTCAGGCTTCGAGCTCCTTGAGGACAAACAGAGTTTTGTTCTTCTGTGGGGCCCTTGTGCATTGAAAAGACTCAATCATATGTGTTGAATGAAGAAACTGATTGTAATAGTTTCCTTCCTGCCAAGGACCAGACACGACCCATTCCAGAGTCCTTGAGCTGGGATACAGGGACCAGAGGTTCTAATACCCCCTCTGCCGCTAACTGGGACAGCGTCCTTATCTGACCAGTGGCAGTCATAGAGCCATGCTGCCTTGTGTCAGAGCCGTGTTCTCACAAGTCAGGTGGTACCATCACTATGGAAACAGACAGAGTGGAGAACAGCCACCCTTACAAGAGTTGACAACTGCTTGGGGGCAGGGACAGTGCCTTCTGTTTCTGTGTGCCCAGAGTCCTAGGGCCAGGGTCACAATAGGCTAAACTTAGTAAGTATTTTTGGAGGAAGCAGGTGTTTGGTTCTATCACCGTGTGCCACGTGGCCTTGGGCTAGTAGCTCCTCACTGTTGGGCCTAAGTTTCCCCAGGTGAGAAATGAGGAACGAGCGTGGATCAGATCAGTGATTCTTACTCTGTTGTAGGGAGAGAGTCACTGGGTCCTGTTAGACCCTGAGGACATCTGTGGACCCACCCCCAGAAAAAAGGAAGGGAAGATGGTTTCCGGGGTTTCCTGCACCCCAGTTAAGCCCTGGAACGGTAGATGATTTCTGAGTGTTCTTCTGGCCCTGATAGCCTAAATTCTGTCCTGTGTCCTTCCTTCAAGCTCCTCTAGGCACCCGGAATGAAGCGTTCTCCCTCAGGTTTCTTGCAGGTTCCTTTTCCTTCAGCCTAAGAGAGCTCAGGAAGGTTGGGGGTGGAGCAAGTCTATTAATATCCCTTCCTCAGCTGATTAACTCTCCATTAATTTGCACTTTGTTTCTAAGCGGAGCCGGGAGAGCTGAGCTAACGGGCCGGAAGAGGAGAGGGGCGGCTCCCTGTGATGTATTGTCCTAGGGTGCTGATGGCACGATGCCGAGAGCACGAATGGACTTTCTTCCCAGACAGGGTCAGGACCCCCAACCCTGTCTGGCTGTTCCAGAGCTGGAGCAGCCCAGGGAGGGCTGAGGAGAGAGCGGGGAGACCTTCTGTCAGTCATTTTGTTTTTACTCAACCTGTTGGGGCTCCTTGGGGTCTCTGCCATCTGGCATTCCTTTCAGCACCATGCCTGGCACCTAGTAAGTCCTTGACCATCCTCTCCAGCCCCTCCTGCCTTGCTGTGTGACCTTGGCCAGTCTCTTTCCTGGACCTTCATTCCCCCCACCCCCAAAAGAATGGCAAATAGGCTTCCTCATGAGTTCCAACTGAGACGTATTGGCAGTGTTGCCTGGAGGGTTGTGGTCAGAAAGGTGGAAGGGCAGGGTGGGGGGTAGGGATGGGGACAGTAGCACGCAGGCTACATGTTTGACGTCCCTGGTCACTACGTGATCCCTGAAGTCCCTTCCAGCTCTGATAGTTGTGATAATTCAGAATATCTCTGGGCCATGCTTCTCTCCCTGTGAAAGAGGGAACCCTCATTCCATCCAGTGCTGATGACATCATTTCTGAATAACTTCCCTCCAGAATCTGTTTTTTGAGACACTAATCTCAGTCTCTCCCTAGTGGTCAGAGTTCATTGTTTGGTTCACTCATTCTTCCATTCAGCAAATCTGCCTGGAGCCTCCCATGCCCCAGGCACTGAGCTAGACCCGGGAACATTGCACAGAGCCCTTGTGTCACTGCCTCCAAACTGGCCTTCCAAGTAGCCTTTGGAGGGAAGCCAACCAGGGATCCTGTCTTCCCGTTGACCAGAAATCAGCAAGGCTTAGAAGAGGGAAATGACTTGCCCAGGATCACCCTGTCAGTGGCAGAGCTGCTGCCACGGTCAGCCCCAAGAGTGGTCCTTGAGCCCCAGCTCCCAAGGTCTTAACTCCCCATCAGGCTGGGCAGATTGCTCTGGGAACACAGGGTTGGGATTCTGGCCTGAGGATGGGGATGAGAGGCTGCCACTTGAGCCCGATTGCATTCCCGAACCAGAGTTATTGGGCCTGGATCTGCCCTTGGACTCCCATCCCCAGGGCCCAGGTCAGGCTCAGCCAGAACCTTTTGACCTTTTCTTTTATTCTTAGCTCTGTTCCAAAATCACAAACACATTTTTTCTCTTCTCCCCATGTCCCCCCTTCGAATTACTCAGCTGCTGCTCCGGCTGCAAGGCCTGGAACAGATTTCATGCAGCCAAAAGGCCGTCACGACAGGAGTATTTCGAATGAACTTCCTGAAGAAAGGATAAACATCCTGACCTGGGATGGGAAAGAGTGCTGGGGAAGGGCATCATGTGACAGAATTGCCTCCTGCCAGAACAGGCCCAGCAGCCAGGGTTTACTGAATGAGGCGCTTGGTGCCTCACCTAATAGCAGTGTGACCTCTGTGGCCCAGGGCCGGTGGGCTGGTATCTGTCGGTGGGCTGGGAGTGTGCACGCTGACCCTTGTGTTATGTCTGAGACATCAGGGAAGGAAGCTTCTTGGCTCATGTGTGTGTGCTGTGCTCCGTGTAAGCCCTGCCTCTGCCCTGGATTTGCTGTGTGGATGAATGCAACGTACCCAGGACACATCGGTCAACCTCTATGAGTCTCAGTTTCCTCAAATGCAAAATGGTGATGGGAATAGTATCCTTCCCTGCAGAGGCTATTGTGGGGTTTACCTGAGGCAGTATTTACAAAGCCTCTCTATTCCTCTCGTTAGCCAAATTCTTTGTCCCTGGCCTTGGCACTAGGTTTTCTCTCTGCCTGGAATCTTCTTTCCTCAGCTCTTTGCCTGGCTGGTTCCTTCTTATCTTTCAAGCCTAAGCTTCAGTATTAGCTGCCTAAAACAGCCTTCTTTGACCACTGTCAATAGCCTGTGAATCTTCACCGCCTTCTTATTCTCCATCACAGCTGCCTTTCATTTTTTCCCAGGCTGTCTCACTCTCTGAAATGATCTGATTTTGTTTCCTTGTTTAATTCTTTTCTCCACTGGAGGGTAAACTCCGTGAGGACAGGGGCTGTATCAGTCTTGGGATGCTCTGTCACCAGTGCCCAGACAACACCAGGCACAGAGTAGCCATTCAGTACATATGTGCTAGGAGAAGCGGGGGGGGGGGGGAGGAATTGCCCACTGCCGCCATCATTATCATCATCACCACCATCACCACCACCACCAACAGCAACATCACCAGCATCCCCATCAACACCATCATCCCCACCACCATCACCATCATCACCACCACCATCACCATCATCACCATCACCATCATCACCACCACCACCACCATCACCATCATCACCACCACCACCATCACCATCATCACCACCATCACCATCATCACCATCATCCCCACCACCACCATCACCATCATCACCATCATCCCCACCACCATCACCATCACCCCACACCACCACACACCACATCACCACCATCCGCACCACTCACCAACCACCACCATCAACCACCACCATCACCACTCACCACCACCAC
This sequence comes from Monodon monoceros, assembly GCF_005190385.1. Classification (NCBI taxonomy): domain Eukaryota; kingdom Metazoa; phylum Chordata; class Mammalia; order Artiodactyla; family Monodontidae; genus Monodon; species Monodon monoceros. Next base: position 126,009,448 of record NW_021703768.1, read on the forward strand.
CAACACCACCATCACCACCACACCATCACCACCACACCACCACCATCACCACAACCCATCACCCACCACCACCACACCCCCTCCCATCACCACCACCACCACCCATCAACACACCACCACCCCAATCATCACCACACCCCATCAATCACCACCACCATACCACAACCACCTCCTCACGCAGCCAACCATCACCACCCTACATCACCTGACCCCACATCGACCGATCCCTACACCACCCCGACCATCAACCCACCACCACCACACCACACCACCCCACCTACCATCACCATCAACACATCCACCACACCACGCCACCACCGACAGTCCATCCCCACCCTCACGCACCCACACCGCCACCATCACCCTCATCACACCACCCATACCCACCATCTCACCCATCCATCCCATCACCACCACATCACCATCAATCCCCAAACCATCCGTACGACCTCATCCATCCCCCCCACCACCCCCACCACCTCACCATCCCGCGATCACCACCACAGCCACTAACACCACCTACCCCCCCACCCCCCCACCCCCACCCCCCACCACCCTCACGCCACCAGCCACACACCATCACACCGCACACCCCGCACCATCGCACACACACAGCCCACCATCCCCCCTCCCACCTACACCACCACCCTCACTCACCCCTCACCTCAACCACCCCCCCCCGACCACCACCATCACCCACCCCCACCCTTCCACCCCCCCCTACACCCCAACAACTACCACAATAACCCACCACCACACCCCACCCATCGACCCTCCACCCACCCACCACACCATGCACCATCCCACCCCCATGCGACCACTCACCCAGCCGCCCTCCACCCTCACCCACCACCCCACCAAATGCAACCCACCACCAGACCACTCTCCCCTCCACCAGACCGCACCACCAACCATCAACATCCCGCCCCCACCATCCCACCCCCGCACCATCCACCACCCCACCACCCACCCCTCCCCCCCCCCCCCATCACCCCTCACCACCACCTCCCTCCCACCATCCCCCCCCCACCAATCACCATCCCTCAACCCACCACCATGTCCATCTCGCCCCCCCACCCACCGGCGCACATCGCCCACCACCACACCATCACATCGGGATTCCCACCACCACCATCACAGTCCCCACCACACGACCATCCCCATCATCATCCCACCACTCATCACCATCATCACCACCAACATCACCATCATCCCCCCCACCACCACCACCATCACCATCATCACCATACCATCACACCACCATCACCACCGCCACCACCACCACCAACATTACCATCCCCATCTTCATCATCTCATCATCATAGCAGGAATCAGTAGTGGTGGGTGGTGTGTGGGGTGGTGGTGGTGGTGGTGGTGGGGGTGGTGGTGGTGGTGGTGATGGTGGTGGTGGTGGTGGTGGTGATGGTGGTGGTGGTGGTGGTGATGGTGATGATGGTGGTGGTGGTAGTAGTAGTAATGAGTGCTCGTTAGGTGCCAGGCACTGTTTTCTAAGCATTTTACATATGTTAACTCAGCCCTTGACAATACCCTTATGAAGTAGGTGTTGTTACAGTTGATAAATGTGAGATCTGGGATTCAGCCCCAGTTCCAGAGCCCAGGCTCCTAGCCGCTGCACTGACTGCCCCTCCATGCGTGAATGAGGCAGCAAGCCCCGGGAACCCACAGGGGATGGTAGCTGTTTCCCTATTGCTCTGCTTTCACTGTCACGGTTGAACCTCGAAGCTTCCAGCCTTTCTACCACCTGCCTGGGCCCCAGAGTCAGAGAGACTGACCTGGGGCTACCATTGGCATAGAGCAGCCTCAGGGCCCTGTCCAGGGGTCTGGACGCAGGAGGCCGTGGTGTGAAGCGGCTGTCCTTAGAGGAGGGGACGGGCGTCCCTCACGTGGACAGCCCTGGGCCTGGGGTCACATGCTGATGGGCAGCAGAGTCCAGACTGGGGCTCCTAGGCCAGGCCCCTTTCCATTTCCACCTGCTGCCTTCTCGTAAACTTCTTTGATTCTTGGAGTCCATAGCACATTTCTCGGGCATCTGCCGTCCCAGCAAACTGAGAGGATCTGAGTGGATTTGGCGGGAGGGTGATGGTAGTGCAGCTGTGTGTACAAAGCAGATTTCTACACAGAGTCGCTGAGCCCAAGGCGTTGACTAACCGTGTCCCCTCTCTGCCTCTCTGCTCACTGCAGATAATCGACAGTGAGAATGAGGCCCTCCTGGCAGCACTCACCAAAACCCTGGATGACATCCCCGAAGATGTTGTGCATCTGGCCGCCTTCCCAGCCCTGGATGATGGAGACGCACCCTCCTGCACTTCTGCTTCGCCTGTCCCCTCATCTGCGCCCTCAAGCCCCTCCCTGGAGAGGGCCCCAGCCTCAGCCCCTGAAGTGGATGAGCTCTCGCTGGTGAGAATCTGTTTCCAACTGAAATGATGGTGGTGGCTTGAGATGTGGTGTCTGGTGGTAGAGGTGGTGGGTGCTGGAAAACCAGCTCCAGCCCCTGCAGGGGTCTCCGTGCATCACTGGCAAAGGTTCAGGGCAGCAGCCTGGACTGGCCATGGGAGGCCTCCCTGGGCTTCGCCTGCAACACTGTAGGCCCTTTGGGATTTCATGGATTGACGCTAAGTGTGTGTTAAACCCTTGAAATTAAATGTAAACATTTTCCTAAAGATTATGCTTACACACACAGTAAAAATTCAAGCAGGAAGTATGGATAGTTAAAAGCAAAACCTCCTTACCCATCTCATAATTGTTTTTTCCTACCTTAGAAGTAACCATGGTTACTGATCTGTTGTGTGACTTTCCTCTTCCACTTTTCTTTTTAACTACAAAAGGAAGCCTCCATTATATACTGCCCTGCACCTTGATTTTCTCAAGTGAATTGTGTGTCTTGGGAACTCTTTCAAATGAGCAGAGGTATCTCTGTTTTATCCTTTTTGTTGGCTACATAGTGTTCCTTCATAAGGATGTACCATACTTCTTTAACCGATTCCCTGGTTGGCAGATATGTACATTGCTTCAACTCCTTTATTGTTCTGTTGCTTCAGTCTGTGTCCTGTTACTGGCCTTGGCCATTTGTAAGTGGATACATTCCTAGAAAAGGAATTCCTTGGTCGTAGGATATGTGGTTTTTCAGTTTAGACAAATACTTCCAGTTGGCCCTCCAAAGAGGTTGGACCGGTTCGTACTTCCACCAGCAAAAGTTAACTGCTACCTGAGTGTCCGTGGAATGTAGAAACGTACACATGGCATTGCAGGTTTCTAGGGAGAAGGTCTCAGCTTTTTCAGATTCCAAAGGGTTCCGGACCTCAGAAGTTGCTGAAAGCAGTTGCCCTTGACTCGGGCTTAGGGTGCCAGAAAGCCAGCTGTCCTGGCTTGTGAAGAACAGCTCATCTGTCTCGGGCTCCTCACCTTGACACTGTAGCTCCTAGGGGCTGGCGAGACTTAGCTGGAAAACCGGAGCCTGTTGGAGGTGGAAGGGGTCTTTGGTCGTGAAGAGTTAGAGCCCTTGGTGACTGTAAAGTGCGACTCTGGGGAAATTGAGGCCCAGCGAGGGGAGGGCCTCTCCCAGGGTCACACAGCGAGTTGGTGTGCCAGCAAGGACCAGAGCTCAGGTACTCTGACTCCTGGTCCAGGACCCCTTGCCCTCTTTCCCGCTGCCTGCAAGTTCCCCAAAGCAGTGTGAAATATTTAGTAAGCAGCCGTGTGTGCCGGATACAAGCATATGTTCAGCCCCACATTGTGGCTCCTGCCGATAAGTGCTGTGCTTCCTTTCAGACTAGAATCAGACCTCCTGGGTTTGATTCCCAGCCCCACCAATGAATGCTTATGTGTCCCTTAGGCACCTAGCCTCTCTCTGAGCCAGCTTCCTGGTCTGTAAGGTGGGGTTAATAATAGTGCTTATCTCAAAGGCGGTTGGGAGGAGTACAGCAGATTTATACATATAAAGAACTTAGAACAGTGCCTGGTACAAAGAAGTGTCTCAAAAAGTGCTATCTGAGTGATAGTCCCCGCACAACTGGTGGTGGTGGTCGTGGAACAAGAGGAACTCTGTGTAGGACTCTGGAGAGGGACCACCCTGGAAGAGGTAGAGAGTGACCCTTGCTGGTCACCGGTTGTTCCCTCTCATGCCTTAGACGGCACTTTTGTTTCAGGCACTGGGCTAGGCACACAGGAAACAGATTCACCATTGAGACTCCCCGCATACCAACAGAGTTCTAGAAAGACCCTGAGAATTTATACAGACACCCGGTTCTTAACCTGGAGACATGGGTCCCAGAGAGTCTACCTCTGGACTAATGGAGACCCGTGGACCTCTACATATATGTGTGTTTTTCTGAGGTCAGTAGCTTCTCTCATATTCTTAGAGGGACCCCTGAGTCAAAAAAGACCCAATCATTTAGTCTACCTGCCCCTGTTTTATACGCACACAGACACAGACACACACACACACACACAGACACCACCCCCTCCACCCACCCCCCACACACATACCCCCTACCTTGGAGAAACCAAGGCTGGTTTCTCCCAGTCCTTTCCCTCTTCCTCAAGGCTGGGAGAGGGAAAGGACTCGCCCAGGGTCTCACAGTGAGCTGGGATTGAACTGAATCAGAACCAGGCCCCTTGCCTCTGGTCTAAGAATCTTTTCCTGTCCACGCCAGAGAATCACAGATGTGTGTGTTGGTCTGGGGTCGAGGTAGGGTGGTGTGGCTCATCCAGCTCCTAGGGGAGTGGGGAGTGGCCTTTACTTTGGTCCCCAGGCCTTTGGCAATCCTCCTGGGGGTCATGTCCCTTGAGGAAACACTTGATGCTGTAGCAAAAACCCATCATGTTTCTTGACTTGTTCTCAAGCTTGGCTGTGGTAGGATCCCTGGCGAAACCCCCAGGCGTACTCAGCTCCCTGCTTTCTTGGCTGGGATACACTGAGCACTTTTCCTCCGGGTACAGAAGCTCAGCAACTTTTATAGAAAATTTAGAAAAGCCAGACAAGCTTAAGCAGCTTCCACTTGTGTGAAAACAGCTGGCTGGGCTGGAAGTGATGTGTGTATATATATTCTTGCATGATTGAATCCCACCTCATGAAAGGTCACAGAAAGTGGTGTATGTGTACTACGAGTATACGCAGAATGTCCCAATCAAGTATGTGCATCATATTTCAACAGTAAGGTGGGTAGACATCACCCGACATCTGTCTGGGTTTCTCAAGATCACAGATATTCCTCTTAGGTTATTAACTCTCAAAAGGACTTACATTTTATTGGGATGCCTGTATGGGTTTGGGATTGTTAGACAACCTGCTTTCTGTACTTAATATATTGGGAACATATTCTGGGTCATTAAGTGCCCTTCCTGTGTTCCACCATGGCCCTGTGATGTTGGGGTCAGGGTGTGGTTGGTCCTGAGGGGCTGGCTCTGGGCCAGGCTTCTCCCTGAGGTGCACATCCCCTGTCTCTGGCTGCAGCTCAGCCCCGGCTCCTCTCCTCTCTGTTCCTCCCACAGCTGCAGAAACTCCTTCTCACCACGTCCTACCCAGCCTCGACCTCTGACAGCCAGAAGGAAGGGACCGCCTGGCGCCAGGCAGGCCTCAGGTCTAGAAGTCAGCGGCCTTGGGTCAAGGTATTTCTGCACATGCCCCCAGACGCACCCAGGCCTCTGGGGGTCTCTGGGGAGGGCGGTGTGCACCTTTCCGCTCTTGTTAGAGGCCATCAAGTTCAGTCCACTTCCAGCTTCCCTCTTTGCTCATCACACAACCCTTGTCGCTGATATGCTGGGCACTGCTTGAGACCCAGGCCAGTCTGGGGTTCTAGAAAGAGCCTTGGGCTTGTTCATGTGCAGTTGACCCTTGAACAACGTGGGTTTGAACTGTATGGGACCACTTCCACGTGGATTTTTTTTCAGTAGTAAATACTACAGTACTGCAGGATCCGCAGTTGATTGAATCCACAGATGCAGAGGAACCGTGGCTGCTGAGGGCTGACTAGAAGTCATGTGTGAATTTCCCATTGCGCGCGCGGCTGTTCTACCCCCCGCAACCCCCACATTGTTCAAGAGTCAACTGTACCTCAGTGTTCCAGGCACTGTGTTAGTTGTTGGGTTAGAGCAGGGACGAGGAGGATGTGGCCTGCCCTCAGGAAGCTTATGCTAATGAGGTGACGGAAGGAAACGTAAGGTCCTCACTGGCACCATAGAGGCCATAAGGAGTTTGGATTTCTCTTTGTGGGGAGCCATCGGAGAGCTGAAAGCTCTATCTTGAGCACCCAGGAGGGAAGTAAGTCCCTTTTCCTCCTTGGGCTCCATCTTCTGAGACTTCCAAGGAGAGGTTTCAGAGGTAATTTCCCAGCGTTCCTGTTACTCAAAGCCTGCACCCAGCCCTCCCCTCTTGTCCCCAGACACTGCTGCAGGGGACTGCTGCGGACAGTCCCACCCCTTAGGGCAGAATCAGGATGGCATCTTTCTCAGACAGTGGCTCTGTAGGAGTCTGTCCCCTGCCTGGGCTCCCCTGGTGGGTGGACCCTGTCCCTGTGCCCCCTCCCTACTTGTCCTGGCTGACCTCCCAAAACAGAGGTCCATCCTTCATGTTCCATTCTGTCAACAGGGCAGCAGCTAAGCTCCTTCCTGAGCCAGCCTGCCGTCTGGAGTGCTAGGGGGCACACCAGGGGCGTGAGACACCCTTGACAGCCAGTCTGGCCCCAGCAAAGAGACATTTGCACTGGGAGCAAAGGCCCTGTGTGGACCGGCGGGGGCAGATAAGGCTGGAGACAGCGGTCGGGTGGGGCTACATTGCAGAGCACCCCTGGCCAGGGGGCCTCCCCTTTACCCCACGGGTACTGGGAAGATACTGAATTGTTCTTTTTCTTTTTCTTTTTTTAACAGCTTTTTGGAGGTGCCACTTATATACCATAAAAGGCACCTGTTTTAAAAGTATGATTCAGTGATTTTTAGTAAATTTACAGAGTCGTGCAGCCACGACCACAATCCAGTTTTAGAACGTTTCCATCATCCCAGGAAGATCCCCAGTGTCCCTGTTTACAGTTAATCCCTGTTCCCACGCCCAGCCCCAGGCAACCACTAATGTACTTCCTGGCACTCTCTCTGAAGGCTCCGCGCAGGGGAGTGGGGTAGTCAGAGCAGGGCTTTGGCAGTAAATCTAGAAAAGGCGAAATCCATAGCTAGGAGACCTGTTAGGAGGCTGGCCATTCCTTCATTCCTCATCCCCTGAGCACTGCTAAGTGCCAGGCTCTGTGCTGGAAGCTGGGGATGAAGTGGTGAAACCTGGCAATTCTGACGATCCAGGTGAGACACGCTGGGCCTGGCCAGTGGCCGCAGGGGTGGGCAGCGGGGAGAAGCAGTGTGGGTCTCCTTCCTCACTCTGGCCTCTTTTCCTCTCCAGATGGACAGCGCCCAAGACAGGAAGGCCCCCATGACGCAGTCTCAGACCCGGAGTTGCACAGAGCTGCATAAGCACCTCACCTCGGTGCCGTCCTGCCCCCGGGCTAAAGCTCGCTCCCCTGATAGGGTCCTCCAGCCACCACCACCCCTGAGTCCCTGGGTCCCTGCCAAGGAGGATGAGGAGGCGGGTGAGGACTGCCCGAGTCCCCAGCCAGCTCCAGCCTCTCCCTGGGACTCCCCAGCACCGGGCAGGGCAGACCCCGGCGCCCAGGTGTCCCAGGAGGACATGCAGGCCATGGTGCAGCTCATTCGCTACATGCACACCTACTGCCTTCCCCAGAGGAAGCTGCCCGCACAGGCCCCAGAGCCAGACCCCCAGCCTTGCAGCAGCCCCGACAAGCAGGTCAGACCCCGGCCTCGGTGCCAGCACCCTTCCAAAGCCACCTGGGCTGAGTTCTCCATCCTGAGGGAACTTCTGGCTCAAGATATCCTCTGTGATGTCAGCAAACCCTACCGCCTGGCCACGCCTGTCTACGCCTCCCTCACACCCCGGGCCAGGCCCAGGCCCAAAGACAGCCAGGCCTCTGCGGGCCACCCCTCCCCCGTGGAGGAGGTGCGGGTCGCGGCTTCACCCCAGAGCTCGGGGCCCAGACCCAGCCTGCGCCCGCTGCGGCTGGAGGTGAAAGGGCACATCAGCCGGTTGGCCAGGCTGCAGCCTGAGGAGGAAGATGAGGAAGAGGAGCAGGAAGAAGAAGAAAAAGAGGAAGAGGAGTGGGGCCGGAAAAGGCCGGGCCGGGGCCTGCCGGGGACCAAGCTGGGGAGGAAGCAGGAGAACTCTGTGTGCCCCGTGCGGCGTTCCAGGAGACTGAACCCGGAGCTGGGCCCCTGGCTGACGTTCACCGATGAGCCCATGGTCCCCGCGGAGCCCCAAGGGGCTCTGCCCTCGCTGCGCCTGGCCCCTGAGGCCTACCACGTGGAGGGGGAGCTGGGCAGCCCCATGGACGAGGACAGTGGCCAAGACCCGCAGCTCCGACGGGGACCCCAGATCCCAGCTCTGGAGAGCCCCTGTGAGAGCGGGTGTGGGGACACCGACGAGGACCCCAGTTGTCCGCAGCTCTCTTCTGGAGGTAGTCGGAGTTGGTGGTCCGAGAGAGGGGGCAGGGCCAGGGTGTGGCAGACCCCACTGCCCGGGAGCCAGGAGCCCTGGGTTGGGCAAATCCCTCTCCCTCTCTGTCTCTCAGCTTCCCTTCCTGTGCAGTAGGCTCGTTGGGCAGATCTTCAGGAACCTCCTACCCATCTCTGAGTTTCTCATCATGCATGGGCCAGGTGTCCTTAATGAACGAGCAGCAAGATGCCTGCCTTCTTGGGGCTTGGGTTTCAGTGGGGGAGACAGGCAGTCAAAAAGTGGGCAAGAAAGGAGAAGTGATGACAAATTGTGATAAGTGCTCTAAAGAAGACTCCCTGGGTAGCAATGTGATGGAGGGTGTGAGTCTATAAATTCAGCTCCACAGTGAAGTGGCATTTTAAATGGTAACAATAGTGGGGATAATAATACAGCAGTTATCTGTTATGCACTTGCTATGCCAGGCTTGGTCTAAGACTTGACACGGATTATCCCTATTGATCCTCACAGGAAGCCCGTGTGGTGGGTGCTGTTATAATTCCCATTTTAAGACACAGAAACAAAGGCACAGAGATAGCTAATGGTCGGTTCAGCGAGTTAGTCCTGCATCTGTCTGGGGCAGAGCCCACAGCCACTACTAGCCTTGGAAGCTGTAACGCTTCACCATTATGCTACACTGATTGGCCAGAAGGGGTCGCCCTGGTTCCCATCAACTCTGCAGAATCAGTAGATCCGCCAGCTGTTAATGTTGCCGAGTCTGGGGGAATGAAGGTGGATTTGAGTTGTTCCTGACAGTCCCTAAAAGTGGCAGAGGCTTTTGGGTCACACGCCTGAAAGAAGCTGTGCTTGGTACCGATGAAGTTCAGAGGGAAACATCTGCTAGCCACGCCATGTTGGGAAAAATCTTATTTTTTTCTTTTTTGTCTTCTTTTCAGACTCTCCCAGGTGCCTCATGCTGGCCTTGTCGCAAAGGTAGATTTTTAGAAATTGTTGGTTTATGACTCCAGGAGACCTTATCTGGTTGGGTGTAGGGTGGTTCATCGGCCCCTGAGCCTGGTCCTTGTCCCCACACCCCTGCCCTCATTGCCATGTGGGACTCTTAGGATCTGGGCTCCCTTGAAAGGGAGTTTGTTTTTAGAAGCAGGCCCAGGGGAAAGATGGAGAATTTCATGGGGAAAAGTTGACAGTGCTGTGTGGCTTTGGGCAAGTGTCTTCTCCTCTCTGGGCCTCAGGTGTTCCATCATAAAATAAGGAGGCTGACAATGCTTGTCCTGTCTCCACCTCCCTCAAGTCTCTCCCGTGTCTCCTTGAAAGAGCTGTACAGCTTTGATTTCCTCCAACAACCAGGAGAGAGTTCCCCTGAAAATTCTCCCCAGGCATCGCTTTCGTGGGCAGCAGAACCAGGGTCTGGCACAATGTCCCCTTGCCTTCCTGCCATGCTCGGGGAGGTGGAGCCTGCTGCTGACTGACTTCTCTCCTTCCTGTGCTCCCCAGCCCCACTGGCGACCCTCCTTTTGGCAAGAAGAGCTTCGAGCAGACCTTGACAGTGGAGCTCTGTGGCACAGCAGGTGAGCTGGGGGCTCAGCTGGTGGGGTGCCCTTGGGGACGCAGCCCCTCGGGCAGTTAGGGAGTACCCCATCAAGCCTTCCTTGCCACCGCTGCACAGGCTACGCCGGGTCTTGAGCTACACATTGAGGGCGTTATAAGGAGAGTCAGGGCCCAGGTTCAGCTGTTTAGCTGCCAACAGTTGGCACATGATCTGACATGAAAAGAGACACGTGTCTTCCCCTGAAGGAGCCCACAGTCTTATGTGGGCGACAGACTCACACCATGACAAGTACTGTTTGATATGCGCTTGTTCCAAAGACCGTGCAAGAGCTCTGGGAGCACAGAGGAAGGGGAAGAGTGGGGAGGGGCAGGATGTGGCCTGAGAAGATTCACAAAGTACCCAGAGCAGCAGGCATTTGAGCTAGGCTTGCAGGATGCATAGAAGTTGGAGAGACAAAAAAAAAAAAAGGGAAGGGTATCCCCGGCCACAGAATTGGCACGAGCAGAGGCACAGAGGAGCGGCAGTATAGGTGCATCAGAGGAGACTGGCCACCCGGTGTTGCTCTGTGGCAGAACTGGGGGGTCAGGCAAACGCAACCACCAAAGGCTGAGAGGAATGCCAGGCCGAAGGGGTTCATCTAGATCCTGTGGGCTTCGGGAGCACCAGAAAGGAAGAGCTCTCTGGCTGATGCCCGGGGGACGATGGAGTCCAAGGTCAGTTGCAGAACCACTGAGGTCACTGTGGTGGTCAAATCCAGGTGGGAGATGTTACCTATGGTACCTGCCCCCTCTGCACCCTGGGAGACTTAAGAGGCATTTGGAACGACCAGTGGGAGGGCTCGTGGAATGACTGGATATGGAGCAGGAAGAGAGATCTTGGATGATCTGGAGGCTTTGGCTACCGTTGCCAGACTACAGAAGGGGTGGCAAAGGGCTTTCATCACATGCCAGCTCTGAAAAATTACTGATGGACTGTGTGAGAAGGAGTCCCAGGCTACGTCCAGGCTCAGTCCGCAGTGCGGTAATCGATTAGTGATGCCTGCCATCCATTGGCTCTGGGGAGTGGTGCCATATATGCTACTTCCCTGCCATCCCAAACTAGGGTTTCAGTGTTCCTTGGAGAAGTGATCTGTCTCTGCCTCACATGTGTTTCCTCTTGCTTGGGTAGGACTCACTCCACCCACCACGCCTCCGTACAAGCCCACAGAGGAAGACCCCTTCAAGCCAGACATCAAGCACAGCCCAGGCAAAGACATAGCTCCCACCCCGGAGGTTCCCCAGCTCGGGGCCGCCGCAGAGGCTGCCCGCAAGCTGCCAAAGAAGCACCCAGAGCGGAGCGAGCTCCTGTCCCACCTGCGGCATGCCGCAGCCCAGCCAGCCTCCCAGGCTGGTCAGAAGCGCCCCTTCTCCTGTTCCTTTGGAGACCACGACTACTGCCAGGTGCTCAAGCCAGACGGCGCCCTGCAGAGGAAGGTGTTGAGGTCCTGGGAGCCATCTGGGGTCCACCTTGAGGACTGGCCCCAGCAAGGGGCCCTGCGGGCTGAGGCACAGGCCTCTGGCAGGGAGGAAGATGGGAGCTATGATGTCGGTGCCCCCACCAAGGACAGTACGCTGCTGAGAGACCACGAGATCCGCGCCAGCCTCACCAAGCACTTCGGCCTCCTGGAGACAGCCTTGGAGGATGAAGACCTGGCCTCCTGCAAGAGCCCCGAATACGACACCGTCTTTGAGGACAGCAGCAGCAGCAGTGGCGAGAGCAACTTCCTCCTAGAGGAGGACGACGAGGAGGAGGATGAAGAGGACTCAGGCGTCAGTCCCCCTCGCTCTGACCACTGCCCCTACCAGAGCCCACCAGGCAAGGTCAGCCGGCAGCTCTGTTCCCGCAGCCGCTCCAGCTCTGGCTCCTCGTCCTGCCGCTCCCGGTCACCAGCCACGCGAAGGACCTTCAGGTATGGATAGAAGGGTGGCCTCAGATTGGGTGGTGGACCCCTGAGGACCCCCCAGTTTCAGGGTGTCAGGGGAGAGAGGAGCCCTGAAACTGGGGCTGCGTCTCCCTGTGTGGTCAGTGTCCTGGTCGGAGGCCCTGGAGGTGGACTCCTTGGGGAGTTGTGGGCAAGTCCTGTATCCAGGCAAAGCCTGCTGTGCGGCAGTCAGGAGTGGCCCAAATCTCCTGGCCTCGGGGGAGGAAGAAAACTCACTTTCTGGCCTATTGTGGCCTGATATCCAAATGAACTTGCCCCTCATTCATCTGTTTCTGTTTTTATATTTGTAAAATGGTTAGGTTTTTGTGTAAACATATACAGTTAACCCTTGAACAAGGCGAGGGTTAGGGGCACCAATCCTCCCTACAGTCAAAAATCCCGTGTAATTTATAGCCGGCCCTCCTTATCCGAGGTTCCTTCGTATCTGCAGATTCAACAACTGCCGACAGTGTAGTACTGTCGTATTTACTGTTGAAAAAAATCCCAGTGTAAGGGGATCCACAGAGCTCACATCCATGTTGTTCAAGGGTCAATATACCCACACAGTGTAATACCTATGTGATGTTTACATGTGAAAGAAAGATCAGCATAATTCTAATCTATGTTCAAAAAAAAAAAATACCGGGATTTAAAGCAGTGATAAGGTTTATTCCCGTTTCTCCGTGCTGCTGAGTTGCAGTCAGCCGCCCCCGTGGGAGCTCTTTTACCTTCGCACAGGGATGATGTGTCATGAGCCTGTTTGCTCGTACCATCTTTGCTCACTGAACCGGACTGTAGAAGGAGCTGGTCCAGAATTCCGTGGGGGGCTGGGCAGAAAGAATGGAAGTTTGGCATATTTTGGTGGAGATAGATTGCTTCTCTCCCTGCTCACAGCAGGACCTGGCTCTTCCTGGGGGAGGCCTGAGGAGGGTGGGTGCAGGTCTCAAACCCTCTGCCCGAGATGCACCTGAGTGACCACCAGATGGTGCTCTTGGGTCCGGAGCAGTGCAGAGTCACCAGGAGGCCTTGTTACCACTCAGATGGCAGGGCCCCACCTCCTGAATGTCTGGTTTTGTAGGTCTGGGGGTGGAGGTGGAGAATTTGCATTTGTAACAAGTTCCCAGGGAGTGATGACGTTGCCAGAGTGCCATGCTCTGAGAAGCAGAATTCAGGTAATAGAAAGATACCTTTTCTTAGGAAAATTCTGCTTTATATTTCCTTATCTATACCAGTAGCTCTTAACTGAAAATCTGATTAAAAGCAAAGCCTCCTTTCCCCATTAAAATGAGCATAGACGTCTAACTGAGCATTCAATTTTAGGGGATTTGTGGACTCCCCAGACACTAACGTGCTGAAGCCCTGAACTATCTGTCACTCGAAATGAGCTTATTTTGAGCAATTTCTCTAAACGCCCTTCTACGTAATAAGCCAGGACGATCAGTCAGAGCCATCTTCCGTCAGACCTCTCTGAGCCCTCCTTCCAGCTCCGTTCTCCTTTCTCCAGGGGTCGCTGTGAGCTAGCCCACCTGTTTCCTCTGCAGCATCTGCTCAGAAGCGGCTACGGTTCTTGTCCTGTTGAAGCGCATCCCCCAAGGCAGGAGCTGGAGTTTCTCAGCCTCCTTCCCCTCCTGAGCTGTTCAGGGCCTGTACCCATGGGCTTGTCTGCAAAGAGTTGGGGGCCTCTCTCGAAACCCCCATGGATTCTCCTTTTCCTCTTCTCCCTTTTGGGCCAAGTTCAGGGCTGGCTTTCTCTGCCACTGGAGAAAGTTAATTGGTTAACTTGGTTCCTGCTCAGCTGCCTGGCAGAGCTTGGTGGCTGGTAAACCTGAAAAACTAGTCATCAGTCTTCTCCAGACCAGCATTTCTTTACCTGTGCTTCTGCTACCAAACAACAGTCAACAGGAAGCACTTGGAGCTGGTTTAACAAGCCCTACAGCACCTTCCAGTCACTCTCAGTTCTTCGTGGGGGGAGGCTGCCGATTCCATTGCAAATGGATGATGATACTATTATTGTGTAGTACTTTAAAGTTTGCAAGTCACATCCCTTTCTTTTACCCTATGTGAGCTTCACAGATGCACTTGGAGGGTGCGTCTGCCTCTTATCCCCATTTTATAGATGAGGAAGCTGAGGCTCAAAAATGTTCAATAGAAAAATGTAGCCAGCAAGTATTGAGCTGTTCCTGGGCTAAGCATTTACGGGCATGTTCTGATTTGATCCTCCCAAATGGCCTAGGAGGCAAATACAATTGATTCTCCCTAGTTTACAGGTGAAGAACTGGAGCTGAGGTGGCTTAAGTAGCCAGCCCAAGGTCACCAGCAGGGAGGCGGTAGAGTCAGCATTGGAACGCTCTCTGACTCCGGGGCCCCTGCTCTCATCCTTTGCTTTATACCCAAGGACGCAGACAGCGTGTGGCAGAGTTGGGACTCACCCATGCCCCACACGCCTTGCTGCTTCCACTCTAGCAGCCTGGTGCTCAGGAGGAGAAGGCAGTGTGCAGACAGTCAGGAGGGCGCAGGCGTGCGGCATCCAGGAGCCTCTCAGGCTGTGCATCTGGGCTGACTGGTCCCCTGACCCCCAGGGCCCGGGGGCTGTGATGGCTGCTGGGGCTGCTGCTTGACCAGGCTCCAACCACTGGAGGGAGAGCAGTGGGTCTGGAATCAGCAGACCTCCCACGACCTCTGGCTTCCTTACTTTTTAGCTTTGCGCGAATTTCATACTGAACCTGAGCCTCAGGGTTTTCATCTGGAAAGTGGGGAAACATGAGACCTCAGAGGGTGGTTTTTTTTCTTCAGGTCAAATACCATAATGAAGCGAGAGGGCCTTTCCACCCCCGTTGGCATAGAAAGGTTCACAAGGGTTATGATTAGCAAAGTGGTGGTTCTCAGTGATCTCGTCCCAGAAGCTGGCAGAAGGTATGTGTCGGTCACGTGTTCAGACCCACAGGCGACCCTGGGCGGTCACCGCTGAGGGGGAAAGCTGGGCTCCCTCAGGAGGGCCTTCTCATAGTTCTGCCCTCACGAACGAGTCCGAAAGAAGCGGAGGAAGCACCCCTTGCCTCCTGAGCAAGTCCTTCCCGCGTCCCCCTGTGGTTCCTGCCAAGAGTGAGTGCCTCTGCTTTGCTTGTTCACTGACAGATGTGAGAGCAGAGGGTCGTGTTCAGACAGAACGCCAAGTGTCCGGCACACCAGGAAGCGGCGGGAAAAGGCCATTGTAAGTGAAATGGGGCCCCAGAGCCCAGAGTGAATGGGGATGAGCAGGGGCATCAGGAAGTGCTAGGGCTTCTTAGACCTGAAGCCCTTTGAGGTCATCTGCGGCCTGCAGGAGGTAGTTATATTTCTCTCATTTAAAAAAGCACAGGGGTCACCAAAGGGCATCAAAGGTGGCACCGTGCAAAATGCAGCCAAGGGACTGGCTGGGAGGCGTGCAGTTGGTGAGCACGTAGGGCTCAGCGTCAGAGGCTTGAGAGGGCCCCGGGGGACAGGCGGTGATGGGGGAGCAGAGCCGGCCTTGCTTCCACTTCGGTGTGACCGTCAGTTGCTCCCCAGCTTCCCTGAGCCTCAGTTTACTCATCTGTACACAGGGTCCCCCGGTGCGATCGGGGCTAAGGGACCAAGAGAGACTGTCCCTTCCTCCTGATCCATCTCCTTAATCTTCTCCCAGAGTTAGTTCACAGGCCAGGCTGTGCCTGGTGGACCCACTGCAAAGCACCCCGTAGGGAAAATTCATCAGGAAGCTGCGGCGAGGAGCTGGACTCATCTCCTCCATATCACTTAGAAAGGAGGGAAGGGAAAGTAAGACAGAAGCATGAACAGACCGACAGACTCTCACTGGATTGTCCACCTCCCCCCGAGCATGGTGCTTCAGGGAAGGGAACACATTAGGTATGCATACCCCAGAGGTACGCATGCAGCTGTCTTGAAGCAGGTACTTAAAACCATGTGGAGCGTCTTCCTGGAAACCATGTGTGACCATTCAGCAGTTGTGACATGCCCTGTTCTAGGTGCTGGATGGCAAGAGTGGACGAGACAGACAAGGTCCCCACTTCCCGTGGTTGGGCCAGAAGGGAGAGAGAGGCAACAGACTCATAAACAAATCAGTAAACACTGTAATTACAGATTGGGAGGTGCACTATGAGGTTCATCACGTCATGACTAAAATGTCTGAAACAGTCGTGTTTTGACTGTGTGGGGCTGATGTATTTATATGGTCGTCTAGGAGAGGCATCTTCAAGGAGCTGGGCCCCAAGGGATGAAAGGAGCCAATGAAGCAAAGATTCTGGAGGACAGTGGGGCAGAGGCAGGAAAGAGCCTTGTGAATTCAAGGTGCCGGAGGAGGCTGGGAGAGGACACTGCTACACGCAGCTGAACCTAGGCCATCCTAGGGAACGTGCACAGTTCCCGTGACCGTACAGCAGCGCCCTGCTGTGGACTGCGGGCCCTTGCTTTCCTCCCTGCCCTCAGTGGCGCAGAAGGGGATGGCTGGAGAACCACAGGCCTTAACCTGTTCCGGAGAAAGCCCATCTAAACCAGAACCTGGTGATTTTGCCCACAGGAGCACAGCTGGAGTTTCTCCAGCAAATCAAAGCCACTCTTCCGATAGCTGTGCCTTTAACTTCCAATCACAGACGGTAGAGGAGGAGGGGAGGTTCCAGCTGGGCTTTCCCTCTCCCCTCCCACTGCTGGGCAGTTCTAGGGGCCTGGTACCAAGCTCACCTGAAGGTCACCTCTTGGTCGCAGTGTCTACACAGTACCCTGGCAAAACCAAAGATGATGGTGGCTCCAAGCCTTATGCCCCTGTCCCATTGCTTTTTTCCCAGCCCACTCTAACCCATAGCGACCTGGCCCCCTTTGCTCGTCCATTACCATCCTCGGACCTCCCCCACTACCAGAAAAAGTCAGACTCAAAACAAATACAGAAGCTACTCACTGTGCAGTTACATCCATAGTGACGGCTTCCTCTCCCATCTGCGCCCAGTCTCTGCTCATTCCCTTCAAGTAAACGGCTGCTTCCTTTGGGGCCACTTCCCCATCCGATGCTAAACAGCCCCCTCCTCTCACAAGGCCAATCCTTTGGGATAGCGACCGTCATTGTCCTCTCTGACTTCAGCCCCAGCTGGTGTCGCTCGCTTAGCCAGGTGATGTGGACTGGGGACGAGGACTCCATGGGAGCCCGCCACCAAGGGGGCTCCAGGAAGCCAGGCAATGATGATGGGTCCCTCTGTGTCCCCCTCGGGCAGGGTGAAGGCCGCGTGGTGTACGTTCGAAATCTCTCCAGTGACATGAGCTCCCGTGAACTGAAGAGGCGCTTCGAGGTGTTTGGAGAGATTGTGGAGTGCCAGGTGCTCACGAGAAGCAAGAGGTGAGTCAGGCTCTCGCAGAGGAGGGGAGTGGAGGGCACAGAGGTTCCAGTTCAGGTCTGGAAGCATAAAAGATGCCTGAGAAGATTTGCAGAACAAATCTACTGCCAGCGCAGGGGAAGGAAGGACCGGTAACCATCATGCAACCCAGTAATAGCAGGGAACATGTACTGATAATTTGCTAAAGTGCGAGCCAATTTCCATGCATTCTTTTTTTTTTTTTTGCGTTACGCGGGCCTCTCACTGTTGTGGCCTCTCCCGTTGCGGAGCACAGGCTCCGGACACGCAGGCTCCGGACGCACAGACTCAGTGGCCATGGCTCACGGGCCCAGCCGCTCTGGGGCATGTGGGATCTTCCCGGACCGGGGCACAAACCCGTGTCCCCTGCATCAGTAGGCGGACTCCCAACCACTGCGCCACCAGGGAAGCCCTCCATGCATTCTTTTACTTAACTTCCCAACTTGCCTGTGATGTATACACTCTTACTCTTTCTATTGCTCTCCTTTCTGGGGAGCTCAGACGAGTTAACTGAACAGCTACCTAGTGGCAGAGCCAGATCTGCAGCCCGTGTGTCAGCTTCTGGTTTTCCATCCTAGACCCTGGTACAGGGCTGCAAAAAGCTCCTGGTGGCTGAAGGCACACTTGCATTGCAGTCTTACTTCGCTGCAAGCCCCACGCTGCTCCATCCCTCTGTTCCTCTGCAGCTGCGGCCCAGGTGTCTCACTCACCTGGGGAAGCAGTGTTTCATCTGTCAGGGGATCTGCAAGAATAGGTTGCGTATAAATGTACAACTTAGATGTCAAAGCTTTGTCGGTTTTGAAATAATTCTAAAGTATCTCCCATTATACTTGCAAACTAAGTTATTAGGTTTTTAAAATTCTAATTTAATAATAATTTTTAAAAACTTCAGTGAGAAAATAGTTTCTGCATAAGAATCATTACACATCTCACATCCCTTAGGGTGGCTACAGAAAATAACAAGCGTTGGTGAGGATGTGGAGAAATTAGAACCTTGTGCACTATGGGTGGGATTATAAAAGGTGCAGCCGCTGTGGAAAACGGTATGGAGATTCCTTAAAAAATTAAACATAGAATAACCATTTTATCCAGCAATTCCTCTTCTGGGTATATAATCAAAAGAATTGAAAGGGAGATCTTGAAGAGATATTTGCACATCCCTGTTCATAGCACCATTATTCACAATAGCCAAGAGGTGAAAACAACCCAAGTGTCCGTTGACAGATGAATGGATAAACAAAATGTATATACATGCAATGGAATATTAGTCAGTCTTCAAAAAGGATGGGCATCAGTCCTGTCGCATGCTACAGCATAGATGAACCTTGAGGACGTTATGCTAAGTGAAATAAGCCAGTCACAAAAAGACACATATTGTGTGATTCCACTTACATGAGGGATCTAAAGTAGTCAAATTCATAGAAGCAGAAAGTAGAATGGTGGTGGCCAGGGCCTGGGAAGAGGGGGTATAGGGAGTTGTTGTTTAATGGGTACAGAGTTTGTTTTGCAAGATGAAAAAGTTCTGGAGATCCATCACACAAACTTAACACAACTGAACCGTACACTTCAAGATGGTAAATTTTATGTTATGTGTTTTTATCACAATTTTTTTAAAAAGTCATTACACAAATAGAACTGTTTTAAGTTCTGTGCAGTCTTCAGGATGTCAAGTGAAGATAACCTGTAAAGACAAAGCGATCAAATTAATCTCTAAGGAGAAGGGTCAATTTGTTAAGATTTAAAAAGCAGGCATGAGCCTCAGACATTTGAAGAATCAGAAAGGGTCCCAACTTTGGCCTGGTTCAGAGAGGTGTCAGGAAATGTGATGCAGCTGAGTGTTTACAAGGCATCTGCTGTCACTAGGCCTGTGCTGAGTAGTAGGAGGGTCCACATGGTCTCTGTCCGTGAGGAGTCTGTCTGGCGGATGGGTAGGTCGGGGTTCGTTCTCTTGTTGTTTGTGGAACTGAGGAGCCGGGTAGAACTGACTTTAGGTCCCCCTCACCTCGGCATCCTTCTCAGGCAGGCTTCCCTCCTGGTAGCAAAGTGGTTGCCTCCAGCTCTAAGTTTGTCTCCTACTCGGGGAAGCAGGAGTCTCCCTCACGGTTCCAGCAAAGACGCAGGATGGAGTCTTTGGCGTTCTGCTTTGGCTGACGGGTTCATCCTTCAATAAATCACTGGCCAAGGAGGGCCACCGTTGTGTGACTTACCCTGGCGCCCTGAGCCCAGCTGAGCACAAGGCGCTGTTGTCAGAGGACGGGGAGTAGAGGCTGAGCAGGCAGGCACGACACGTCTCCCATGAGGGATGAGATGTGTACGGAGTACCATCGATCTCAGAGAAGGTGAAGGCCAAGTTAGCAGCCAAGGAAGGGCTGGCTGAGGCTGCCTTTGAAGGGTGCAGGACTGGGAGGATGGGGGCATAGGTGTGGCAAATCCTAGAAAATGGGAATCCTGAGGGAAGTAGAGGGGAGTGTGAAAAGGATCAGCTTTCGTGGCGGGAAGCCTGAATTTACTTCCCTGCTCTGCCACCCGTCTTTGGGCAAATTCTGAACTCAGAGCCTGTTTTCTCACTCCAGAGGGGGGAGGTGACAACAGCCCCCCATCACAGGGGGGTCTGAAGAGCGTGTGGGGCGATGGGTGGTGGCCAGCTCCGGGCCAACGTGCAGTAGATTGCCTGCTCTTACTATGACTCCATTGTGGAGGTCAGCCCCGTGACTGTCGTTGTGTCTATCGAGGGGCCATGCGAGACAGTTACGGAGTCATCATGGCTTTCTGCTCCTCACCTAGTGGCGGGTGGTCTGACGATGTCGACCGAGCTGGCCCAGTGACGCGCTCCCCTTGTCCTCTCTCCCCAGAGGCGAGAAGTACGGCTTCATCACCTACCGGTGTTCTGAGCACGCCGCCCTCTCTCTGAGGAACGGCGCTGCCCTGCGGAAACACAGCGAGCCCTCCTTCCAGCTGAGCTGCGGGGGGCTCCGGCACTTCTGCTGGCCCCGCTACACTGACTACGGTGAGTACGTAGACCCCGCACGTCCCAGTCAGACCCAAAACGTCAGGGGCAGTGACCTCCTTTATTGAAACCTAAAGCCCACTCTGGACACGGCTGTCACACCCAGACTCCCCTGTGCTGGTGAGTATAACTTGGCAGCCACTTGGCCCGGAGGCTGGCCTCTGGTGCATCTTGTCCTGTGCCAGGACTGCTACCAAAGAGATGAAGCCTCTCGTGGCCTCTTGGAAGGTCCAATCTCGTGTTCACAGCCACCTGGCAGAACCATGGCTACCATCTCTTTGACCTCACAGGGCCAGTAGCTGACCTGCCCCCTTGAGGGGCATCCACGGCGGCCCCGACAGGCAGCAGCCTTGTCCATTAATGGGCTGCAGTGAAACTGTTGTCACCATGCCTAGCCAACTGGGGACAAGTCAATGAAGAAGGACAAAGTACCGTTTAGGAGAGAGTTCTTTATAGGGGAGAGTCCGGTGCAGCCTCCAGAGTGCAGGGCTGAGTGTCAGGAGACCCCGGAGGCTCCCGGCCAGGCAGCGCTCCTGACTGCATGTCCCCCGTGGGGACCCAGTTCCCTGGCCATGCACTGAGGGATTCATAGTTTCGTTGGCTGCCTTACGTGACCTCCTCACTGGTTTCCTAATGGGCAAGAAACTGTTAAGGGAAGTAGAATTAGAGGCTTTTGGAGCTGGAAAGGAGCTCTGGGGGACTCTGCTTCAGGCCTCCCCATCCTACAACCAGGGCGACCGAGGCCCTGAGACACTGCTCACATGGCAGAGGTATTCCAGCAGGAGGACAGAGCTGCTGCCCGCCGCCCAGTGCTCTCTGAGGCCTCGGGCCGCATCCGCTCTGTGGTGCTGACCCCGGCGGCAGATTTTCTGGTCTGCTGGCCTTTCTGAGCTGCTCGCTGCCTTCCCCTCTCACTGCCTCCTCCACCCCCACCCAGATTCTAATTCAGAAGAGGCCCTGCCTGCGTCAGTGAAAACCAAGTACGAAGCCATGGATTTTGACAGCTTACTGAAGGAGGCCCAGCAGAGCCTGCACTGATAACAGCCTTAACCTTCGAGGAATACCTCAATACCTCAGACAAGGCCCTTCCAATATGTTTACGTTTTCAAAGAAATTAAGTATATGAGAAGGAGAGAGAGCGAGTGCGTGAGAGAGAGAGAGAGAGAGAGAGAGAGAGAGAGAGAGACTTGGAACTGCTGTCCTTTTAAAACAAACAAAAAATCAATGTTTACATTGAACAAAGCTGCTTCTGTCTGTGAGTTTCCATGGTGTTGACGTTCCACTGCCACACTAGTGTCCTCGCTTCTGACGGGTTGTCCTGGGTGCGTTCCAGACGCTGAGTCCGTCACCCGCCTCCCCTTCCTCCCCGACCGACGTCCCCTCGTAGACGTGCAGCTGTGTTCACCATACCATTTCTTGTCTATAGTGTGTGATGATGAAATCGTTACTTGTGACTAGAATCAGGATTATAAACTCATTTTTAATTGAAGAAAAAAAAAGTAGGTCCTTAATGTATTTATGGCTCAGATGTGCTGTGCCTGGGAATATTGTATTGCTTCCTTGATTTTTTAACTATGCACTGTCGTGAGGTGTTTGCCACTGAGCTGCACTGCTCCCTTTGCCAGAATGCCCCAGAGGTGCTGGGTGGCCGGAAGCCTGGTCACCGGGGAGGTGTGGCATGCAGCCACAGCTGGGAGGAATGGAGAGAGGTTTCTGGGCCTCTTCTGCTGAGCGCTGCCTTGTCTCTCACTGAGCAAGTTTGGGTCCATTTACAATCAGAGCCCTCATGTGGTGTCCAGCTCACGCTTAGAATTTGTGCCTGGCCGTGAGTGCTCAGATCCTTGCGGACCTTGGAAGGAAGGTGGGGTGAGCTGCGTTATTCCCGTTTTCCAGGCAGTGCCCCAAGAGGCGAAATGACTTGCCCGGGGTCCCACAACCAGTGAGACTATAGAAGAACGGCCCAGCCCGGGCCTATCCTAGGATAAAGAGGCAAAGTTGCAAGGACTGGTAGAGGTGGGTTCAGCTAAAAAGGACAACAGGCTAGACGCTTCCAGGCTCATTTTGTGGGGGTAAGTCAATGGCTGCCTCACCAGCATGGGGCAAGTTTAGGCTCTGGTACCAGTCTTGATCCAAGGGGTCCTGTGGTTTGCTTATACCTGTGGACATGGCATCACAGCTTCAGTGATGCACCTGGGGTGACACAGAGAGGCAACCTGGGAGCGGTCATTCACCCTTTTTGGGCCAGTCACCAGCCCATCCTCCTTCATCTTGATTTCCCTTTTCTTCACCTGTAAAGTTGTTTTGGTGGCATGGGGCAAGGGGAGCAGGAGGGAGACATGAGGGATGGGGATGGACAAGACAATCTCCAAGCTCCTCTCCGACTTAGAAAACGTTCATTGGGCTTTACTTTAAAATTTGTGTTCTTGAGTGATGTCAGAGCCATGTCCAGCTTGGATGTTCTGCCGGTGCCTTGGGGGCCGTTTGTGAGGGAGAGCATGGCCAGGCAGGGTAAGAGTGCATTGCCTCTGCTTCAGACAGAGCGGCTCCAACTTGGTCTCTTTCACACATCAGGGTTCCTTGGGAAATTTTTGTGTTTAAAAGAAAAAAGGTCCTGCTGCTTAAAAAAAGTTTGAACTTGACTCATTTAACTAAACGAGGTGATTTAATCTATTATTAATGCCGGGCCTATTTCTTTGGGAGTTGGTAGTTATGGGGTTTTGGTTTGTTTGTTTGTTTGTTTTTGCAGTACGCAGGCCTCTCACTGTTGTGGCCTCTCCTGTTGCGGAGCACAGGCTCCGGACGCGCAGGCTCAGCGGCCACGGCTCACGGGCCCAGCCGCTCCGCGGCATGTGGGATCTTCCCGGACCGGGGCACGAACCCGTGTCCCCTGCATCGGCAGGCAGACCCTCAACCACTGCGCCACCAGGGAAGCCCTGTTTGTTTGTTTTTAAGATTATAAAATACCTCAGTAGGTTAACTGGGCCGTTGAACCTCTCCTGAGAGGTGAGCATACTCCAAGCCGGCAGAGAAGGTTGGAGGAGACAGGCGTTAGAGGAACAGGGAATTTGAGTTCCTGTGTATCATGTCACTTCACCTCTCTGGGCCCCAATTGTCTTTTCTGTGTAATAGGCTGAGGGGGAGAATTACGCAAGCTGATCTCTAAGGTCCTTGCCAGGTCTGATAGTCTTAGCTTCTCCTAAGGTGGTATCTAGCAAATACATAGTGGCATATGGGCCACTACTCCCATGTCCTCGGCCAGTAGCAGACATAACTAATCAACCACAGTACTCATGTTCTCTGAGCTTGGTCATGCTATTAGAATCCTCAACACAGTTCCGAGCAGCCATTACTAACTGATCAGAGTTTAACCTGTTTAACCTTCTGGTCTAATCTTTGGATGGTCTCTGTTATACAGAACTATATGGTGGTGGGTTTCATGCAGGCCCATCCCTGATCTATGAGAGAAAATTCCCCTAAAGCCCTTCCTTGGCACAGGACTCCCAATATTACTCCAACACAATCCCATTTCGGGGTGGGGGCCAAGTGGAATAGTGGGCAGGAACATGTTTGGGGAAGGCAGGGTTTATGAGGGTGGACCAAAAGGGGACTTTCCACAGCACGGACCTGCACATTCTAAATTCCTTTGATAGCTGTTCACTGCCTAGCATACGGTAGGCACACAATAAATGGTTATGGAATAGAATGGAATGGAATAGAATTTAAATCCACCCGATGCCTCCCCCTAAGTCCTGATTTGCACCAAGGAGTAAACTGAGATTTCATCCTGTGGAAAAAGTAGGAAGGAACTCTACATTCAGAGTCTGGAGAACTGGGTTGAGTCCTGGCTCTGCCAAAAACTATCTTTGTGACTTTGATAAGCCACAGAGTTCCTTCCTCTCCCTAAGCCTTGGTGTGCCAGAAGGGGTCAGACTAGATGATCTCTAAGCCCCTCCTATTTGCTTCTTCCTTGATTGCACTAGCCTAGAGATTCTACCATGAGAAGATGGTACCTTAGGGTAAAGAAATGCAGATTTTTAGTGAAGGACAAGTGTGTCCCCTCTTCTGGGTCAGCTGAAGCTGCCCTTTCACTTCAGATTAATACAAGGCACTTGAAGGTAGTTAGACATTGGCTCTTGAGTGTAGTACTGGGACGTGATATGCCTAAGGTCGGGGCTGGGGCCCGCTGATGGGAGAGGGTGCCTGCCAAAGGCATCAAGAAGTTTCTTCTCTCCATCCCGTACATAAAAGGCTGCAAGTTCTAAAACTGACCAACCCTGCAAACAACCTCCATCCGGAAGACTCATTCGGTGCTCTGTATTATTTACCAAGGAGACTCCAAGGTCTCTCCAGACAACTAGTCAACCTTGGTCTCTTTCCCACCAAATTAAGGAGTAACCCAGAGGGAGCAGCTGCCATTGGCAACCATCTCATTGTAGCTCTGTCCTAGTATTTGCTCTTGATCATGTTTACATGTGATTGCCATAAAAGCTTACAGTAGACTGTGTTGGTAGCCACCCATGCAAGGCAGGTTGTACTGTCCATCTCTGTGCCGTGCTGGTGTTTTCCAAATATGTCCGATCTAAACGCTAAGTGGAATTCTTCCATCTCCTTCCTCAGTCGGTACAGGCTGAATCAGAATCCTCACTCCTGGGGGCTCTGGTTACCGAAGGAAAATGCATCAAAGAGGTAAAGAATATGAGTGGATGGAGTGCAGCTACGGCGGTGACCCCCTTCCCCCCACCATACCTTGCCCCCCAACCAGGACACTGCTTTGAGACCCAAAGCACCAGTCAGGTGTCTGCATCTGCTGTGAGTTCTCACAGCCTTGCGTGTCAAATGTGCCCAGCAGAGAGGCAGGGCTTCAGGGGTTCCAGGGTGGGAAGAGGAAGGGAAGAATGCTCTAAGCTGCAAAGACTCGGTACCCAGGTCCTGATGTGGGAAGACGTGCAATCAGAAATCTTTCTCGCCTAAAGCCTGTGCTTGCTGATGTTTGGAGAGCGATTTCTTCTAGGTGTATGCAGTATACGTACTGAGGGGGCAGGGAAGGCATGACAGTGCAGCCCTTCTGCAGGGATGGCTTGGAACCCTATCCTAGGCCTTAGGTTCAGTTGAAATGACAGCTGAGCCTGCAGCTTGAGAGATGGGACATCCCAGCTGTGAAGCAGAATCAACCCCAAAGGATTTGTTGATCTGACTCACTGACGTCAAAACTGCAGTATTTTCTTACCATTTGAGATTTAGCAGTTGTCCTCAGATATGACCAAGGAAAGAAATTGAATGTACAGTAGCAAATAAAGTGAACCTAATGGTTTCAATGGCCAAAGAAGAGGGATCCTTCCCATTGGGGCAGAAGGAAACCGGTCTGTGCTTACGTGCAATATGTTTAAGCTGTTCCCCAAGTCCCTGAGACATTTGCACATATAGATGGGCTACAGGGCTGTCTGCCGGGTCCAGGGGTACGGGGTAAATGGAGGGAGAGCTTGGGAGCTGGGAAACCCTCATGCATAGCGATGCCCTTGGCCCAAAACAGACGTGAGGTGGAGGGCCCCTGACAGCCAGCTGTAGAATGTCCAGGAAAGTAGGCAGAGGCTACCTTTGCATGGAACCAATAAAAGCACTTTGAGAAAACCACAGCACTCAGCCTGGCTCCGTGTTTCTACACTGGCGAATATGGATCTCCTTGGGCTGTGTGAGGCATTCTCCTAGGGATTGGAACAGGGGATCAGGAAAGGGGCTGGTGAGGGAGGAGAGAGCAGAGATGCCTTCCTAGACATCAGCCACAGGAGAGCCCATTCTAGGGCCAGCCCTTTGCTGGCCTCTTTGTTGGAGGCCCTAAAAATGGAGTGGTGCTTTTCAATCTTGGTACCTATTTCTGTAAAAAAAAAAAAAAGAAAACAGCACAGCTGATTGAAATGGATTTGCAGAGCAAATCATTTATCTATAAGCCATCTCAAAGTGAGAAACCCAGAGTTTCTTGCTTGCTATGTGGTCTTGGGCCACTGTTTCCTCATTTACAAATGGGAATATTGGATGGAATGAGCACTAAAGTAAGTCCCTTTCACCTCTGATAGACTCAGATTCCCATCCTGGAGCCTCAGGAATCCATCACTAACCCACGAAACCAATTCCATTCTCTGACTGCCCAGCTCACATTCAGGGTGAGAGTTCTCTGCAAGGTAACCAACCCGCGGTGGATTCAGACCCACATGGTCCTGGCCGAGTTACCTTATATGAGGAGGCCGGCTCCCCAGGACAGATCTAAGCCATAGTTTCTGGTGGGGTGGTGAGAAGTAAACCCCAGCTTGGCTAGGTGGCGATGTCGAGTCTCACATGAGCCTCGTCATTGTCCCCACCGAGCAGCTTTCAGTCCGAACGTTGTGACCACTTGGCTGTTTCTCTATTGCTCACAGACAATACTAGCAATACACTTGTTTTTCCAAAACAGCTTAACTTAGGCACTTTTCACACATTTCTTTCAAATGATTGTAAAACATATGGGGCAACAGGAGGCGTGGATCACACTGCATATGTTTAGGGCAGCTTTTGTTTTTGTTTCATTATAGCAGCGGTGACTGAGGCTTCAAGATCGGGGGACAGATGTTTAGGTACTCCATCAGAATGCCTTGCACGTTCAGAAGTAGCACAGAAATCCAACTGCCCGAACTGGGGGCTCGGAAAAGAGGGTTTTGTAGGTGGTCGTTCCCTGGGCTGTGCAACAGTGTCTCAAAGACATGTTTTATAGCCAGAAACCCCTCTCTGCTGTACATTTTGTCAAAGGATCCTCCAAGCCTCCTTTTTCACTTTGCCAGCCTTGCTCGTGGGTGACTTTTGAAGGGACTGGTCATCTTCCACCTCAGCGCTTTGCCTTATCAACGTCTAGCCGCCATCTAGTGGCCAAAGACTGTATCTACCAGCTACCCAGATGGAAGGCAAATAAATCCTTTTGGCTACCTTGCTGTCCAACGCCAACTTTGGGAATGAAATGCAAGGTCATGAGCAAACTGTCGTGTGTTTTAGAGCACAGTGTAACAGCAGGCAGAAGCCCCAGAAGCAGCCACGCAGACTGAGAAGTGATACACTAGCTATCCTGTTGGCAGCAGAGACAGGAGTGGACCCTGTGCCCAGGTGCCCAGGAGGGGTTTAATGTAACTGCAATACTGGCAGCGCAGCTGCTGACCTTGTTAAGTGAACCTCTGCTCTGTGCCCCCCACTGGACCCTCGGGATAAGCAAAGAGGTTGAGTGTGAGGATTCTGTGGGGGGCCTGGCCATGGCCTTTGGTATGGTCCACCGAATAGCCAAATAGATTTTTTTTGTTTGTTTGGTTTTGTATTTAAAAATCTTGTCAAATGTTTTTGTGTTAGGAATTGAAAGTCATAAACTACTCCCAACTTTGTTTCTGGAGGAATGTTCTGATTCCAATGGAAAGAGGTTGGAAATCTCAAGGGGTGTGCGGTCAGAGTGGTCAGTGGACCAGGGAAGTGGACCACTTGGATTTCCAAATGGTTTCTGGGGAAGGTGGCCGTCCAGAAGTCTGGCTCAGTGCAGTCTGCTCCAGAAATTCACACCCACCCCCTTCACCTACTTGTGCCACGGGATTAGCATTGGTTTGGAGCATCTGCTTCTTCCAGAGACAGCTGCTAATGTTGAAACCAACACAAGATTCCTCTCCCCAACCCCAGGTGTCTAAAGAAACAGTGTCTGTAGCTAGCCTTAATCGACTGGGCAAGGTGGTCCCTATGGTCCCTTCCAGCATTTCCAAATATTGGACTCAAATCCTTTTCTCTTAGTGTGACCATGCAGCCTAGAGAATTCTGAGCAATAGGAAGCCAGGGCTTTCCCTGGCTCTGTGACAGGGTCAAACCAGGGAATGGCTAACCTTGTGAGGTTTGGGCATCCCCAGGGGTACTACTGTAGGGGGCATTATTTATTAGGAAGCTCAACAAGGTAACTACAGCCTGGGGTGTGTGAGCGCAAGGTTGTGTGTGTGTGTGTGTGTGTGTGTGTGTGCATGTGTGCACGCCTGTGTTTGTGTGTATGTATGGAATTACATTGATGCATTTCTTGAGAAAGGTGCAAGAATTTCACCTACACAGAGGGACACATCTGCTTTGTTATTTATAATAGAAAAGCTAAAGTTTAATTTTTTAAAGGACACTGCTGATGATTGAGAATCAAGTTTTTAGTTTTGCTATTTTTTTTAATTGGTAGAGGATTTTTTATATATTTTTTCCATTTTGTTGGGTTGTGTCCTTATTTATATAAATACATTATCCCTGAGGGCAAAGGAAGAGAACTTCTTTGCTTTTAATTATTATGGTCGGCATTGTCCCCATTTTATTTCTGGTGTGGTTTATCTGTCTTACCTTCTAAATGAGAAACTGTTTTCCTGTATTTGTACATTGTCAGATTCTATAGTTTCATAGATAATTTAACCAAATTAAATTGCTCTATGTATTATTATTCCGTGAGTATAAAGTTCTATTTTAACGTCTGTAAATACTTCAGAACTGGCTTCTTTTCTCAAACTCCCACTGTGGAGTTATTGTTTACATCACAAAAACTGTAGAATCTCTATGCTCATGTACTGTAAATAGTGAAGTGATCTGCTTATAAATAAACTTAACAAATACACTATGGAGATTAAAAAGAAAATACCACACACAGCCCTGCCCAGGTGTGTCTTTCTTTATTGGTCCTACGACGTGCTCGTTGAGGGTCGCGCCAGCTACTAACTGGGAAAAGGATTCTAGTTGCAGCGTCATCTCTCAGAGAAGACCCCAGTCCAGGTGTGCCCCTCACTCCAAAACTCTCCAAGCTCACTAGTCCTTTCTTCATAGCACTTTTTTGTGGATCATGATGAACCATTCAGACTTGCCTCACATAACATTGTTCCATTCTGGCTTCTTGCCGGTTTGACTCTTATAAAGCTATATGTACCACCTCGTGAACGAGGACTCCCTTGTTTTGGTATATCCGCTTTTTCACACAAGCACACTAAACATATGTGCTAAAAGAGAGATTTTGACATTTTGGTTTCAGACAACGACACCAACTGACGACTATGAAACGGTTTCTGGTCGGAGGATATGGAAAACTTGAATTGTGTGCCATATTTGGGTGAACTTGAAACTTTTTCCTTTGCTCACTCACTCCCAGTGAGAGCAGTGAAGAGTGGCATCTTCCAAGACTTTCCATCTTGGACGTGTGTGCTATTGCTGCGGAGTTGTCCTGTGTTGGGCCAAGGTGGCCAGGCCTTAACACCTGCCATGGATCAGTCACTGGGTGCAGGCCACCACCCCTGGGCAACTGTCTCCCTGCGGATGAGGTAATCCCTGAAGGGGCTGACGCCGAGGGCTGTCTGCTGACAGCGCTCATCGCTGCGGGGAACACAAGTCTTCAGCAGAGGGTCTGTGCCGCTCATCACAGCACCTGCCGCAGCTGGATATTCGGGGTCCGTGTGCTGCATGTGGTAAGGATGTGGTTATGTTAGAAAACGCCCATATGTCTTTAAAGACGTACAATGGAGGAGTAAACGGTAGGTCTGGAATTTGCTTTTAAATATTTCAGCTAAGAAAAAAATGAAAAAAAATATAAAAGGACAGACGAAGCAAATGTGGCAAAACTCGATATTAGAATCTGGGTGATGGGTAGGTGGAGATTCATTGTGCAGTTCTCTCCTTCTGAGGATGACTGCAAATTTGTGTACTATAAAATGAAAGTACAAGAACAAAAATGATTCTAGGTAAGCAAGTGAGTCTGGCGCTAATGTTTAACTGAGTCTATGAAAGGCAAAATGTTGGTTGTAGCTCAATAAAAAGTGCTCACAGCCAAAAAGAGCCTTGAAAGCCACTAGGGAAGATGTAAACTAAATTCTTCTTCAGTCTTCAAACCCTATAACTCTGACTTCTCAAGCAGGTGCATGGTTTCCCACTGGCTTGGGTACCCTCCTCCAGTGAAGGGTGGGGCCGGTCTGGGCGTGGATCCCCGCTTACGCTACTGGACACAGCAGGACTTGGATGCAGGCGCGCCTCCACCTGAGCCTGGTTTTCCCCCAGGCTGATTTCCTGTGGCTGCTGCTGCAATCAGACAAGAAAGAGAACACACCAGATGAGAGGATGCTGTGGCGGGCTTTCCCTTTTACCTGGTTTGGACCAAGAGTTGCAAACTCCAGGGCTTTCAGCGGCCCTATGTCTACCACTTTATTATTGGAATCTGTCCTACACTGGTTGGGGGCAGTCAGGGAATCCTTGCTGGGAGCCTCAGTCTTGGGAACCAGGCTCTGCTACTGCTCACAGTGTGACTTGGCCATGACACTTCACCTCTGCGGGCCTCAGTGCTCTCATACGTAGAATGGGGACAGCTAGGTCGTGGGGAGGCCCGAATAGGTCCATGTGTGTGAGGCTTTGCGGTCCCGCCAGGCACGCCATGAGAGCTCGGTGTGTGTGGCGTAGGGGCTCTCCGTCCTCCCCCTTCCACAAACCTTGGTTGGCTGCCTGCCCTTTCTGCTTCTCCTCCTCCTGCATCTTCAACTTGGCTTCATACTCATCAGCGAGCACCTTCCACTCCTTGCGGTTGTTGGTGATCCCATCCAGCATGGGAGTGATCTCCTCGTGGAACCGGGAGAATTCCTGGAAGAGAGAGACAGAGCCTCTGGCTCAGGAGTCGAGCCCTGGGGTCCGGGTTCCAGGTGGAGCACAGTGGGTCGTGTCTGCACTGGAATGAGCTGCCCGGGCGCGTTGCAGCTTCCGTCCCCAGCGGTGTGTGTGACGACACTGCAGGGCTTCTGGCCACAAGATCCCATGCCTCTCCCGCTTGAAACCCTCCTGTGGCCCTCCCTGGTTTTCAGGATGAAGCACAAGCTCCTTCACAAGGCTTTCAAGCTCTCCAGACCCAGTGCTCTCCCCCTTCACCAACTTGAACCCTCCGGACATTGCAAATCTGTCAGTTTCTGTGGGCTTCAGTCCAGCTCTTGCCTTTGCTGGAACAGTCTAACTTATCCCTTCTTTTCCCTTGAGGCCTCCACTTAGACATCACTTCCTCAGGGAAGCCTCTTCTGATCCCCAAGGTAAGTCAGGTCCTCTATTAGCAGCTCCCCAAACCTTCTCTTCCTACATCTCACTTCACTGTAATGACTCCGTTTGCCAGTCTGCCCCCGGAGCTGTGAGCTGGACAGGGCAGGGACATCTCTGCTCATTCATTGGGGTGGCCTTGGCCTAGTACAGGGTCTGGGGCACAAAGACAGTCAATATTTGCTGAGTGAAATCGGGATAGGAAGAGGATTCTTAAGGTCTCTTAGCTCTAAGAAGAAAAATAATGCCTTTGAGCACAGCACGTGACAGTTTATGAAGTGCTTTATCTCCTTTGATCCTCAGAAACTCCTGCGAGGTGGGAAAATGAGACTCATTACTCCTAGATTTCTAGGTGAAGAAATGGAGATGCAGATTGGTGGAGATTTGCACAAGGTAAGAATGGCAAATCCAGGGTCTACTGTGGAGTCCAGCCAGAGCCAGCTGTGCTCAGAGCTGCCTGGGTTCAGATCTAGATGCTGCCACCAGCTGTGTGACCTTGGGCAGGACACCATGAAATCAGGACAGTACCTCATAGGGTTGCTGTGAAAATGCACGTAAAGCACTTAGCCCAGTCTTCGTTTCATATATTACTGATGGTCATGGAGAGCGTCAACTATGCTGCCCTGTTGCTCAGAGGACCCCAGTTAGTCTGCGTTATATCAGAGACGCACTTGTGCGCCCTCTGGGAGCAGAAGGGCTGCAGAGAGCCCTAGACTAGGGGTCAGGCGTCCCGGCTCTTATGCTGTCTCTAGCTGACTCCAGTGACCTGGCCCTGTGATTTCTCCTCTCTGACCTCTGTCTCCTCATGTAACATGGCCAAAATCAAAATAACAAATGAGAGGGGGGTGTGTGGCACAGATAACATGGATTGGGGCGTGGTGGGTTTCTCAAGAGAGAGACTAACTTTGAGCCAAAACTCAAAGTGAAGTTCCAGATTATCTTTTGGCAATTGAGTAACTGTGACCTGTCATATTCCCACAAGCTGGGGAAGTTAGGAAGGCATGTTCCCCACTTCTGCTATGCTCCCCACTTCTCTGCCTGAAAACACGATATGTCATTTGTCCCGCAACTATTTATTGAGCAACTAGGATATACGAAGCTCCGGGCTCTGGCCTGGGTATGCAGTCACACAAGCTCCTATGGGGCTGTCCTGAGGACCAAATGCCATTGGAGGTGAGAAGAGCTTTGTAAAGTATCACTCGTCACTTGCCAGGGTTTTTTATTCCTGATGTCATTTGGGAATCCCGGGCTCATCAAAGACATCTTGTTGGGCCTTTGAAAGCAAAGGACTTACCTTGTAGACAAAGGTGCAAACGAAGTCAATGAAGCCGACCTGAAGCTTGGGGAGTTCGTCCGCCTTGTTTCTGTCCATCATGGGCTGTCGGGGGGGAGAAAGAGTTAACTGCACTGGGCTCCTCCTGGTCTGATGCAGCAAGGGGACCCACCCTACCAATGAAACATTCTTGCAAAACAAAAACCTTCTAACTGGTCTCCCTGTGTCTGGTGGGGGGGCCGGCTGACAGTTCCAGCCAAGTTTACTTTCAATGTCGATAGGTTCTCAGCTTGACCAGGTCATCCCCTTGCATGGTCTGTGCTGTTAGAACAGAGCCAGGGGAGGTGGACTCCTAGACTGTCGGAACTGAAAGGGAAATCTAAGTTTTGGCGTCCACTTGTCAATCACTACTTAGCTGAGTGTGCTAAGGACACATAGCTTAAAGCAGGGTCCTCAAACTTTAGGAGAGAGCACATTGCTGGCCCACCCCCAGAGTTTCTGTTCAGGTAGGTCCAGGGTGGGTCTGTGGATTTGCATCTGTAATATGTTCCCAAGTAACGAGGTTGATGGTGGTCTCCAGGGGCCATACTTTGAGAACCACTGCATTAAGGAAAGATCATCTCTGTGGTAAGGTCACACATCCCTGTGTCAAGGGTGAGGAGGCACATCTCTCCATCACGGCGAGGTCACTGCTCTCCACCAGGATGAGATCACATGCCCAGTATCAGGCTGAAGTCCCTTCTCTACTCACAATGGGATTCTGTTGCAGCACCGTGCGCTCCAGGTCACCTTGTTCCCAGAATTCGGCAGCAACCAGTAGCGCCACCTGCAACAGGCAGACACCCGCCATGGAGTCAAGCCCCAGCCCCAATCCTCCTACCCCTGCTCGCATCCCACGTGGGTTTCCAGCTCAGCAAAGACATGAACCCCACTCCTGCCCTGCCACCCCACTTTATGTCATCATGGGAGAGGTCCTCAGGTGATTGCCATGTCTTGGTAGAGGAGGATGGAGCAAAGGTGGGCTGCCTCAGGAGCTGGAGAATCCAAGCCACATTAGCTGCTGTCACCAGTACTGGGATGCTCCTTCTCTCGGGTCAGGAGGAGTGCATACCTTGCTCTGCACCTCCCAAGGCTTGGTGATGGCTGAGAGATCACAGGCGGTCATCATCATGGCCCTGCACACAAGCACACCATCCATCAGTCCGGAGCCAGTCATGGCTGTATATCTGGTTAATTCCATCTATCTCTCCGTTCTCTGCCCCTACTAGTAGGTGACCTCATCCCATGGTGAGAAGAGGGGTCACTTCCCCATTGCATCTGAAGGTCAGGCTTTGAAATCAAATAGAGGTTTAAATTCTGCCTCTGTCAGTTACCAGGAGTTTGACATTGAGCAATTAAACCAACTTCTCTATGCCTCAGTTTCCCTTCTGTAATAATAATGGTACATCCCTCATGGAGTGGGTGCAAGATTAAATGAGATAATGTGTGAAAAATCTTAGCATGGTGCCTGGATATAGTATGTGCCTAATAAACACTGGCGATGATCAGGAACATATATTGGGTTTCTATTATGTGCCACACACTGTTCTAGGCATTTTATAGACATCAATTTCATTTAAATCCCATCACATCCTCGAAGTTCCTTCTCTCCTGTCTAATATAGAACAATGTTTCTCAACCTTTTTCTCATCATCCTCCCTGCTCCACTGTCAAAGAGCTTTTTTATTAGACATTTTTCCTATAATCGCTGTACCATGAAATTTTAATAGCACAGACATACTGTATATGTTTGGAGGGCCATAGACCATTGTAATGTCTAAGATTTTTTGCTCCTTTCCCAAGAACCGCTTTTTGCCCCATTGAGTAATGCATGATGCAGGGAGAAGGGCGACCCTGGTCATTGTGAGGAAGCCTTACGTTAAGAAGTAGAGGAAGGGATTGAGGAAAGAAAGAAAGGGTTAAAAGATAAACTCTTTTTTTTAAAATATTTTGATTTCTTCTTTTTTTTTTGGCTGCATTGGGTCTTCATTGCTGCGTGCAGGCTTTCTCTAGTTGTGGCAAGCAGGAGCTACTCTTCGTTGTGGTGTGCGGGCTTCTCATTGCGATGGCTTCTCTTGTTGCAGAGCACGGGCTCTAGGCATACGGGCTTCAGTAGTTATGGCACATGGCCTCAGTAGTTGTGGCTCACGGGCCCTAGAGCACAGGCTCAGTATTTGTGGTACACGGGCTTAGTTGCTGTGTGGCATGTGGGATCTTCCCGGACCACGGCTCGAACCCATGTCCCCTGCATTAGGCAGGTGGATTCTTAACCACTGGAAGGTGGATTCTTAACCACTGCGCCACCAGGGAAGTCTCTAAAAGATAAATTCTTAAAGGAGTTTCACAATAATAGGAAGGTAAGACAGGTATTATTACATAGGTAGGTACAATATAAGACAGAAGGGAGGGGACATGGGAAAAGAATTGGACAAAGGGGCGAATTTGAGAATGTGTTTCAGAGTCGGGGTGTAGTGGCATGAGCGTCTGGGATGGGAATGCCGGGGCCATGTACTATGGGCCTTAATTCCATGCTGGAATTAAGTGTAGGTGTATCCAATAAGCAGAAAGCGCTTTTGAAGGTTCAAGGCCAGGTCATGACCTCATCAGAGCTGCTTGGCAGCACCTGTAGGATGGGGCAGACAGGAGAGGGAGGGAAGAAGGAAGGAAGGAAGGAAGGAAGGAAGACGCTGCAGCAATGCAGGCAGGATGGCAGGAGGGCCTGACCTGCAGCAATACCCGCGGGCTGGAAGAGCATGGGGTCAACCTCACGTGGTAGAGCCAACCCGACTTGGTGAGATGATGGGCATGGGCTGGGAAGGGGATAGTTGGAGAAGGTTGGGGCTCTGAACCTAACTAGTGGCTTGGATGATTTTACAGTTTACCAGCTGTATCTGGCATAGGTTACATAAGCTGGTCTGGGAGGCCTGAGGAGTTATGAAATATTAACAGGTTTAACTATCTTCTTTTTGTGTGTGTGTGGTATGCGGGCCTCTCACTGCTGTGGCCTCTCCCGCTGCGGAGCACAGGCTCCGGACGCGCAAGCTCAGCGGCCATGGCTCACGGGCCCAGCCGCTCCGCGGCATGTGGGATCCTCCCGGACCGGGGCACGAACCCGTTTCCCCTGCATCGGCAGGCGGACTCTCAGCCACTGCGCCACCAGGGAAGCCCTTAACTATCTTTGATTAAGTAAACCCTCAAAAATTCATAGAAATCTTTAAGTAAGATTTTAAGTAAGTAAGTTTTAAGTAAGTAAGTTTTCAGGAATGCATACATCTCTCAGAAACACCTTTATACTTTGTAATAACTTCAGAACACATGCCTAATGCTTCATGTTGTGTTGTAGACGCTATGTTTACCATCACACACATTAAGCAAATGAATGTTTGGCTGTGAATCCAGGAGTCACCGGTTCCCTGCTACCCATCAGTGTCTACATTTTAAGCCCACAGGTGTGGCTTCAGGAGAGCACTGGAGGTTTACTTTCCTTGGCTGGAGAAATCATGTGAAAATCACTCCCAGCAATTAAGGAAACAGCTAAGTGTTTTAGAGATAGAGATTTGGTACGTCCGTGGGATGTGGTGGGGAAGGGGTCGTGGGGGACACACCTGGACACCAGAAAAGACAATCCAAAGCCTCGTGCTCTAAAGACAAGGCATTACATTCACTTCAGCACCACTGCCTTAGGTGTTTCGAGGCCAAGATGCTATGCTATGCATTAGGGATCCAGAGAGGCCTGCAGGGAGCTCATAGTCACTTAAGGAACATAGAGGGGAAGAAAAACACAAAAACTGTTATCACAATAAGTGGGATGGATGGTAGAAGTACAAGGTGCAAAGAAATAAAAATCCATGGGCTTCCCTGGTGGCGCAGTGGTTGAGAGTCCGCCTGCCGATGTAGGGGACACAGGTTCATGCCCTTGTCCGGGAGGATCCCACATGCCTCGGAGCGGCTGGGCCCGTGGGCCATGGCCGCTGGGCCTGCGTGTCCGGAGCCTGTGCTCTGCAACGGGAGGGGCCGCGGCGGTGAGAGGCCCGCGTACCTCAAAAAAATAAAAAAATAAAAATCCAAAGGTGAGAGCAGCTAGCTCGTTGCAGGGCCCTTCAGAGAGGTGACAGTGAGGCGGGGCCCTGAGGGGTGCATAGGAGCTCTCCAGGAGGAGAGAGAAGAAAAGGTATAGTGGGCAGAGGTGTGGTGGAGGGTACACGGCATTGCCACAGGGCAGAGGGCCATCCAGCAGGTGACTGTGGGAGAATTTATCTATCCATCCTTGTACGTGTATGCATGCCAGATGTCAGGCAGGGGCTGGTTCACAGCACCCCTGCTCTCAGAGAGCTGGTGTTGGGGAGTCACATATGTATCTCACAAATATGTGTAAATGTGTAAACAACTGAATACTCTGAAGGAAAGGAGTCCTATTCTAGGAGATAATGTAACAAGAGAAACTGACCTAAGTCTGGGAGGTCAGGGAGGGCTTCCCTGAGGAAGTGGCCCTGGAGCTGATATCTGCTGGAAGTATAGCAGTGAACTTGGTGACAAAGGCAGTGGGAAAACACATTCCAGGCAGAGAGAACATCTAGTGCAAAGGCCCTGGTGGAAGGAAGCCTGGCACACTCAAAGAGCTGGAAGGGAGGAAGAGCTCAGGGAGCAGGTGGCAGAGGGGGTGAGAGGGGACCCAAGAGATGAGCAGGGCAGACCCACAGAACCCAGGCTTCGGTGAGGGGACATCTTTATGCTAAGAGCAGCGTGAAAAGCCACTGAAGAGTGGAAGGGGTCACATTTGCATTTTACAGAGAACATAGTGGCTTC
Organism: Monodon monoceros; assembly: GCF_005190385.1. Classification (NCBI taxonomy): domain Eukaryota; kingdom Metazoa; phylum Chordata; class Mammalia; order Artiodactyla; family Monodontidae; genus Monodon; species Monodon monoceros. Next base: position 126,047,051 of record NW_021703768.1, read on the forward strand.
GGTACGGAGGGCACAGGAATGCCAGCTGGGAGCCCAGTTTGGAAGCCATTTCAGGATCCAGACAAGAGATGGACGTGGCAATAAAAGGAAGTGTCCAGATAGACAAGGCATTTAAGAAGTAAACTCAACAGGGTTTGGGGATAGATTAGACATGCAAAGTGAGGAAGAGGAAGACTTTAGGATGAAAGAGAGTAAAGGACACCAGGGTTATTACGCAGAAGAGAGTGAGAGTAAGTCATGAAGACTTGCTGAGAAATTTGAACCTTAGCCCCAAGGTAGGTGAGAGTCAGCGAGAGGAGGGGGTGGAGTTGAATGGGAGAACAGTATAAAACTCTGTACAAGGCTTTGGAATTAGAGCAATTAGATTCTCACTCTTGTCCTTACTTGCCATTATCTAGGGCAAGTGACTTAATGTCTTTGAGTCTTTCTCTGTTCTTTGGTGAAATGAGATAAGCATATTAGGTTGGATCATATGAAATTCTGATTTTGTGGGTCAAAAACTGTCGTAAGTCAGCAGTTTCACAGGGTTCAATGCAATTTATCTGTCCTAGGAGTTACTGTGACCATCACATAAGATGGTTTTATAAGTGCCCCGTGGTCCTCATCTTCATCGTTATCACCTTCATCACAATCACCAGGATGGGCTCCCGCTCACCTGGCCCAAAGCAAACGTTACTTTCCCACAGCTGGGATGCTCAGCGGTGCTTCTCCCTGACCCTTGGCTGACCCCTGAAAGCATCCCAGCCACCCTTGAGAGGCATTCAGATTCTTCTTGGAATTACACCTGGACTGGAGGCTGTAGCCCGCAGGGAAAGTTTGAAGGGAGCCTGAGAAATCTGTGGGTGTCCGGGAGAGGGGTGGGTTGACTTGGATTCCAGTCCTTGATGTTCCACGAATGCCCGTGTGACACTAGGTAAGTCACTTTGTCTCTCTGGGCCTCACTTTTTTCATTTGTAAAACACTAAACCAGGAGCTGGCGAACTTTTTCTGTAAAGGGCCAGATAGTAAATATTTTAGGTTTTGCAGAGCATGTAGGCTCGATAGCAGCTACTCAGTTTCATCATCGCGATGTGAAAGCAGCCATAGATAAGTCAAGACAAGGTCAGTTGGCGCCTGGCATCCAGTCTCCGGAAAGGTGCCTGGGTAGGTGACCAGTGAGGCCTGAGCTGCGTGACCCAGGGCTTGAGAGGTGTTGGAGGTTGTTAACTCACCAAGCACATTTTGCTGAGTGCTTACTGCATGCCAGGCCCCAGATGGATTCTGAGGATTTAGGATTTAGGAGTGCCGCCCTGGAGGCATTTACCACTGAAACAACTCTTAATCCATTAGCCCCACATTGTTGGGGATTTATGAGTTTTGGTTTGCAGTGTTTTCGGTGTCTTCGTGGTTTTCATACTTTCCATCCAATCTTCCCAAAGCTCCACTCTCTTGAACACAGTGAGTGCCTAACGTCAGAGAGCAGCTGAGGTTGGAGCCTTGATGAGCTCATTGGGTTTAAAGTGGCCCTTAATTGCTGCTTGACCACAGCTGCTTGAGGAGAGTGATGAAGGATTTTGAGAATCTTGGCCACTGTTTCATTATTTGCGGATGTATATTAGAAGTATGTATTTAGCACAGTGGTCGCCTTTTGGATTCAAGCACAAACAGTGTTTCTAAATTCTTTTTTTGGAGGGGGGCTGTGGGGGAGAAGGAAGGATTTATTACTTGCAGCAAGTAAGGAGAATACCAGGGATCTTTTCCCAAAGTAGTGTCTCCCCCAACTGCAAAATTGGGGAAGTTTTAAACTAAGGGTGCATGTGTAAACTCAGGGTACATGAGAAGGCTTAAGCAGAGGAGAATTCAGCATAGAATCGGGGCGAAGGTAGACAGAGACCAAGCTTTAGTTGAAGTCAGGAGGGTCCACATCATCATTCCATCCTTCGCCTGGGTGGGGGTCTTAGTTCCTGGTGTCAAGACTTACTGAAGCTCAGGTTCTTTATGTCTCGTGGCAGAAAGAATTCAGTGGGAAACAAAGTGATAGATGAGAAGTGGATTTATTTAGAGAGGTACACATTCCATAGATGGAATGCGGTCCATCTCAAAAGGTGAGAGTGGCCCTGGGAGAAACAGTCCACAGACAGAGTGTGGGCCATGTCAGAGGGCAAGGGGCTGTTTCTAAATTCTTAATATTCATTCCTAGATCGATGAATGGATGGAAGGATGGATGGGGGAGGGGAGGACGGGCTGCTCAGTAAAAAAAAAAAGACAGGGTCACTTATCTCTTAGGCAGTGCCTAGGGTTCAGGATACTTTTAGGGGCCCGTGAAAATATTTAAATCTTAATTTCTTTTAAAAAAAGAATATAGTAATAGTAAATTTATGAATAATGAATGACTTCAGCCTGGATTATATTTGTCTTTATACCAACACAGTCATAAAATATGATTTTTATTTACGTATTTAAATGGAGGAAGAAGCCATGAAGGCAAAAGTGCCTATGACCCACAAAAGTCATGGTGTGGCCCTCCATACAAGAATACCATTTTATTTATGGGTACTAAAATTTGACTTCTTATCATTTTTATTTGTTAGGAAATATTATTCTTTTGATTTTTTTTTTCCCAACCGTTTCAAAATGTAATCGCCATCTGAGCTTGTGGCAGGTGTCAGGCCTCACATTCTACCACTAGAGGATCTCTAATCCATGCACAGAAACCTTCCAGTGCATGGTTTGGTCAGACTATCCAGCGTGAGACCTGCAATTGGGTGGAGACGTAAAGGGTTTAATGACGAGTGAAAGTCACACCCCGATTCTGGAGGTACTGTAACATCTTGGTCCTACAGTAAACACACTAAAGTGGGGTGACCCAAGAGATAGCAATGCAGGAGACTCACAAAAGTCAATCGGCTTAAGATGGCTCAAGGATTGAGGTGAGTACTCCAAGATAATCAGAGCACAGGAGGGGGGTGTTGGGTTTTTTCCACACAACAACCAATTCTGTCACCAACTAGGTGTCCTCTGATTCGATTCAATTCAATTCAATACAATTCACTTCTTTTTTTTTTTTTTTTTTTATTTGGCTGCTCTGGGTCTTAGTTGCAGCATGTGGGATCTTTTAGCTGCGGCATGTGAACTCTTAGTTGCGGCATGTGGGATCTAGTTCTCTGACCAGGGATCGAACCTGGGCCCCCTGCATCGGGAACACGGAGTCTTAGACACTGGACCACCAGGGAAGTCCCAATACAATTCACTTCTGACACTAGCGTCAGACTTCACAGGTTTGAGGATTTAGTCCCACAAGGCTACCCTCGCCTCAGAAGTCAGCTGCAAGTATCAGGTTCCCAGGTTACCCACACTTCTGACTTGACTACAGAGTCAGGGGGTTCCCACAGGCCCCAGATTCAAAAATTTGCTAGGACAGCTCATAAAACTTCAGAAAACTCTTAATATACAGGATATAACTCAGGAATAGCCAAGTGGAAGAGATGCATAGGAGAAGGTATGGGGTCGGGGGTGCCTACAGAGCTTCCATGCCCTTTTCAGACATGTCACCCTCCCAGCACGTAGATGGGTTCACTGACCTAGTAGCTCTTTGAACTCTGTTGTTTAGAGGTTTTTAATGGCATTTTTACTACATAAGCATGATTTATTAAATCACTGGCCGTTGGTAACTAATTTAGTCTCCAGTCCTTTCCCCTCCCCAGAGGTTGGGCTGGGGCTGAAAGTTCCAAGCTTCTAATCAAGGGTTCATCTTTCTGGTGATCAGCCCCTACCCTGAAGCCCTCTGGGGTCCCACCAAGAGTTGCTTCATTAGAACAGAAGACATTCCTGCCAAGCCTATGACTCTTACTGCTATCAAGGGTTTTAGAGCTCAGTGTCGGGAAATGGGGACAAAGGCCAAATATATATGTCTCTTTATACCACAGGAAGAGCCTAACACCATACCTGCCGTGAGCAACGCTGCACAGCATTCCACGTATCTCAGCTCAGCCCCTGTCATAATTCATAAGGTAGGTACTACCAGTATCCTCTTTCAGCAGATGAGAAAACTGAGGCACGGAGAGGTGAAGTAAACTACTCAAGGTCAAACAACAAAAAGTGAGAGAGCTGAGACTTGAACCCAGACTCTCTGGTGCCGAAGCACAAGTGTGTAACAGGTACAATGTACCCAGGTATGAAGCAGCTCTAATTATGTGTCTAATCTCCTAATCGATGGACCAACTCCGAGACTGCTTTACAGCAGTGGTTTTCAACCAGGTGCAGTTTTTGCCCCCAGGGATATTTGGCAATGCCTGGAGATATTTTTGCTTGTCACAACTGGGGAGGAGCGGCTGCTACTGGTATCTAGTGAGCAGAAACCAGGGGCTGCTACTGGCTTCTAGTGAGCAGAAACCAGGGATTTCATCTACTAAGTGAAATCTTAAAATGCACAGAATAGCCCCTATAACAAAGAGTTGTTGTCCCCAAATGTCAATAGTGTTAAGATTGAGAACCCTGCTTTATAGATCTTCAACATTTTTCACTGAGTGCCTAGCTGAAGAATTCTGAAGAATGTTTACCTTCTTGTACATTTTTAAGTTGACATCTTGCTATTAAAATGATTACATCATTCTTTAAGTATAAAGGAATCTAAATAGCATAGCATTTTCATATCAACCATCAGCACATCACCCATTTAAAAACAAAGAGACAAGCTTTTCTTTAAGAGTCTGGAATTTTAAAGACTGAAATGTAGGATCAGAAACCATAAAACTTCTAGAGGAAAGTATAGGCAGAACACTCTTTGACATAAATTTTAGCAATATATATATATATATTTTTTTGGATTGGTCTTCTAAAGCAAAGGAAATAAAAGCAAAAAATAAACAAATGGGGCTTCCCTTGTGGCGCAGTGGTTGGGAATCCGCCTGCCAATGCAGGGGACGCGGGTTCGAGCCCTGGTCCGGGAGGATCCCACATGCCGGGAGCAGCTGGGCCTGAGCGCCACAGATGCTGAGTGTGCGCGCTGGAGCCCGTGAGCCACAGTTGCTGAGCCCATGTGCCACATCTACTGAGCCTGCACTCTGGAGCCCGTGCTCTGCAACGGGAGAGGCCACCACAGTGAGAGGCCCAGCCATCGTGGCGAGGAGTGGCCCCCACTCTCCGCAGCTGGAGGGGGCCTGCGCACAGCAGCGAAGATCCAATGCAGCCAAAAATAAAATTAAAAATATATATATTAAAAATAAATAAATAAACAAATGGGACCTAATTAAACTTAAAAGCTTTTTCACAGCAAAGGAAACCGTTGACAAACCAAAAAGACAACGTATAGAATGGGAGAAAATATTTGCAATTGATATGACCAATAAGAGGTTAATATCCAACAATGTAAAACAGTTCATACAATTCAACATCAAAAAAAAAAAAAAAAACAACCTAAACAAAACAAAACAAAATATCCTGATTAAAAAATGGGCAGAATGGGCTTCCCTGGTGGCGCAGTGGTTGGGAATCCGCCTGCCAATGCAGGGGACGCGGGTTCATGCCCAGGTCCGGGAGGATCCCACATGCCGCGGAGCGGCTGGGCCCGTGAGCCATGGCCGCTGAGCCTGCGCGTCCGGAGCCTGTGCTCCGCAACGGGAGAGGCCACAACAGTGAGAGGCCCGCGTGCCGCGGGAAAAAAAAAAAAAAAAAAAAGGGCAGAAGAACTGAATAGACATTTTTCCCAAGAGGAAATGCAGATGGCCAACAGGCACATGGAAAGATGCTCAACATTGCTAATCATCAGGGAACTACAAGTCAAAACCACAATGAGACATCACCTCCCACCTGTCAGAATGGCCATCATAAAAAAACAAAACAAAACGAAACACAAATAATAAACGTTGGTGAGGGTGTGGAGAAAAGGGAACTCTCGTACACTGCTGGTGGGAATGTAAATTGGTGCAGCCACTGTGGAAAACAGTATGAAAGTTTCTCAAAAAACTAAAAATAGAACTACCATATGACCCAGCAATTCCACTCCTGGGTATATATTCAAAAAAAACAAAAACAGTAACTCGAAAGGGTACATGCACCCCAATGTTCATAGCAGCATTATTTACAATTGCCATGGTATTGAAGCAACCTAAGTGTCTGTCGACAGTTGAATGGATAAATAAGATGTGGTATGTATATACAAGGGAATATTACTCAGCCATAAAATGAAGAAATTTTGCCATGTGCAGCAACATAGATGGACTTGGACAGTATTATGCTAAGTGAAATCAGTCAGAGAAAGGGAAATAGTGTATGATGTCACTTAAATGTGGAATCTAAAAAAAACAACCAACTAGTGAATGTGATTAAAAAAAAGAAGCAGACTCACAGATATGAAGAACAAGCTGGAGATATAGTGGTTACCAGTAGGAAGAGGGAAGTGGGGAGAGGCGATATAAAGGTAGGGAATTAAGAGGTACAAACTACTATGTAAAAAATAAGCTATAGGATATATTGTATAACACGGGGAATATAGCCAATAATTTATAATAACTATAAATGGAGTATAACCTTTAAAAATTGTGAACCACCATATTGTACACCTGTAACATATTGTACATCAACTATACTTAAAAAAAAAAGTCTGGAATTTTGCATTCTTCCTTTACTTCATAAACTTGTATTTCCAGTTGACTTCCCCCACAGATTTTTATCCTAATGTTTTGTGTGTCTGTGTGTGTATGTATGTATGTATATATGTGTATAACTGTATACATATCACAGACATTCAAAAACATATATATATGAAATGTATTGATTACCCTTTCATACTTATTTGCAACCAAATATGTCCATTAGTTGAAATTATATAACTAAACAATGCTGTCTTTGACCATAGGTCTCCAAGTGTTGAAAACTTTTCTTTTGGATTGAGTTATTATTATTACACGCTTAACCAATACAATAAAATATATTACCTATTTTTAGAAATTATTAAACACTCAAATATTTTTGGAAATTCATCTATTGATGAGATAGGATGGGACTATTTTTTAAAAATCAGTTAACGAATTGGGAATTCCCTGGCAGTTCAGTGGTTAGGACTCTGTGCTTTCACTGCTGAGGGCACGAGTTCAATCCCCGGTTGGGGATAAGATCCCGCAAGTCGCGTGGTGTGGCCAAAAAGAAAAAAAATCAGTTAATGAATGAATACTTCTTATTGCAAGACTGATTAGATGCAGTAATTAGAAACCCTGGGAATGGAAGGAGTTTTGTCACAATGTCATTCCATTCTTTAAATTCTTCCAAATTTATCTATCAGAAGCCCTCCCTTGGGTTTATAATGCCACGATTAAAAGAAGCTTTGAGGACACCAGTATTTATTGTCCCTCTGTATGATGCCCCAGAAGTCTTTGCACCATAGACTTCAAAAAAGGGTGAGTTTGCCTTTGTTTTGTAACATGGGAGAAGAGTGAGGAACTGACCATGCCTCACCTACTGTGCTTTCTCCAGAAGATAGTGTGAAGAGAGAGAACACTGATTCCCTTGAGGCCATCCAAGCCTATATTTGTCTTGGAAGGCTTTGGGAGGGGTATGTGTGCTCAGTGAAGACTTCCGCTTAAGACTACCTTGGCTTTTACAGTGATTGAAGAAGTCCTGCCTCTGGCTTTTCAAATTTTTTTGAAACTCTTAATATCATTTCTTTGTAAAGTCTGCATGACATTGCGTTGTGTGAAAATACCATAATGTATTTAACCTGGTGCCCCATGATGGTTATTTAAGGTTTTTTCAATATTTTTTGTGATTACGAATAATGCTGCAATGAATAACTTTGTGCATACTCCTTGAAGCACATGTGGGAGAAAATCTGGAAGGTAAATCCTAGATGTGGCATTGCTGGGTCAAAGAGTATGGCCGGTTACAATTTTGATAGGCACTGCCCTCCGTAAAACTGTCCCTACTGGGGAGTTCCCTGGTGGTCCAGTGGTTAGGACTCAGCGCTCTCATTGCCATGGCCCGGGTTCAATCCCTGGTCAGGAAACTAAGATCAAAGATAAGCAAATTTTAAAACACACACACACACACACACACACACACACACACACACACACACACA
>NW_021703768.1:126055113-126193259 GCF_005190385.1 Monodon monoceros
CACACACACACACACACACACACACACACACACACACACACACACACCAAAAACCTGCACCTATTTACATTCCCACCACAGTGAATAGGATTGCCTGTTGCCCCTCACTCTGCCCAACACCATGTGTTAGCAAACATTTAATCTTTGCCAGTAAGAGGGATGAACAATTATATCTCGAGGTACTTCTATTTTGCATTTCTCTCACTATGGGTAAGGTCATCATCTATTCATATGTTTACATCCCACTGTAATTCCTTTTCTGGGTTATATCTATTCATGCCATTTGCTCTTTTTTCTGTGGGATTAGGCTTTTTCTTGAATTGTATTAACACTACTAAGGAAATTAGCTCTTTTTCTGTCAGAAGTGTTGCACATATTTTCCCCCAGTGTATCATTTGCATTCTGACTTTAGCTATGTGTTCTTGTGTGTGTTGTGCAGAAATCTCTAATTTTTATGTAGTCAAATTTATCGATCTATTCATGTCTTGAATTTTATGTCACACTTAGAAAAGCTTACTCTTTTTAATTCTCCCGTGCTTTCTTCCTCTCTCCATATTTTTAGTTTGTTTTCTCATTATTTTAAAATCCTTGATCCATCTAGAATTTATTTGCTATAAGAGTGAAATAGGGATTTACCTCTGTGGTAGAATATGAAATATATTTGGTTTTTGTCCCTGGTTCCTCACACAGAGCTCCTAAAACTCTTGAAATTTCCTGAGTGATAGGAGTGTCTTATCCTTCCCAAGAAGCCCCCCTTTGGATTTACGCTAATGAGGTGATATAGGGCAACTTAGGATAGGGTCCCTAGGTGGGTTCGGGTAGGGCTGGTCACCAGAAAGACCAAGTGAATAGAGGGATGGAACTTTCACCCCCACCTGCTGGCCTCTTGGAAAGGGTTGGGAGGAGCTGCAGATTAAGTTTTATAAAAACTCTTGAACAATGAGATTTAATAAGCTTCAGGGTTGGTGAATACACCCCAGTTCCATGGGGATGGAAGCCCCTGCTTTCAGGGCCCTTCTGGCCTTACCCTATGTACCTGTTTGGCTGTTCTTCTGTATTCTTTATAATAACCTTTATAATAAACTGGTAATGTAAGTAAACATTTCTCTGAGTTCTGTGACCCACTCTAACAAATTAATCGAACCCAAGGAGGTGGTCATGGGAGCATCCAATTTATAGCTAGTCAGTCAGAAGCACAGGCAACATGGACTTGCCATTGGTGTCTGAAAGGAAGCCAGTCTCGTGGGGCTGAGCCCTTAGTAAGTGGGGTCTGACACTATCTCCGGGTTGATAGTGTGAGAATTGAGTGAAATTTGTAGGACAAGCAGTCAGTGCTCACTGAGAACTGAAGAATTGCTTGCTGGTCTTGGAAAAAAACAATCAGACCACCTCATTGTCCCAACACCATTTATGAAATTATCCCGTTCTCCACTGGCAGAAAATCCACTTTTAGCATAGGCATTGTCTTTTGAGTCTGTTCATTGACCTGTCCTTCTCATGCCTAGGACTGAACTGCCTTCAGTTCTGCTGGTCCCTATTATTTCCTTTCTCTTTCAGAATTTTCTGGCTCGTTTTGCATACTTATTTCTCATAAGGATTTTGGAATTGGCTTCCTAATTCTCCCCAAAATAAAATCGATATTTTCCTTGGAATCACTTTAAATGAATAACTAAATAGGGAGAATAGACGGCTTTTGTAATAGTAAGACCCCCTGTCCAAGAACTTGGTGTTCTTTCCAGTCATTCAGTTCTTCTGCAGCACCATTTTGAAATGTCCAGCAGGGCAGCTCCTGGTCTGCCCGGGAGCTGTAGCCAGCGTGTGCCTCCTTGTTCAGTGGTGCAGGTCACCCTGCTCCCCAGGATGGGAGGACCTTTGGGGAGGCCTGCTTGGACAACTTCAAAGCTGAGGGAAAGACTGGCCACTTGCCTAGTCTTCGCTGAGCCTGTCCCAGCAGCTGCCCCTTCTCTGTTGCAGGGACTTGTAACATTTGTGACTTAATTAAACCTCATCTCCACAGAAGCATCTGGGGATAAACTAACAACACCTCTTTGGGTACCGGGTCAGGACTTGTTTCCTTTGGCATCAACACCCAGGACCTGTCACAGGGGAGCCAGGGGAGCCATTGGCTTGGGCCACATATTCAAGAAAAGCCTCAGATGTACACTTCTCACCCCATCATCAATTGAAGTGAATCATGGAAGCACACTGAGAGAAACTAAAAGAAGACATTCACCCGAAAACTTAAAGTTGCATCCCATTACCAGACCTCATGCCAGCGAAGCACTAAATATCACACAAATCATGGAACTAATTTGTGAATTGCACAGCTGTTTTGCAGGCCATTGCCATGCATAAAAGAACACTCAAGAAATTAAGCCTACAGATTTTGAGTGACATTTAGCTATCACTCAAAGCATAATTGGCATAATGCTCTATGTTTTATCAAAAACTTTAAAGTTACATCACTTTACCACAAAAATTCTGCATTTTAGGATAGAAATATTTCAAATAGTGTACTTTTTGTATACAAAGAAGTAAAACAATAGTATACTTTCTCGTATTTTTGTGTTAGAGTAAAGATTAAACATATAATTTCTGCAATGCTGTTTTGGCATAACTTCTTTGCTTCATATGTCAGAGGCCTCCATAATGGAAAGCGTCCCAGGGCTCTCTTGAAGGCAGCAAGGCCTGTCAGTGCAGAATTTTGCCTTATGACCCCGGGCTTAAGGGGATCAGGGTCTGAGCCCTGTCTCAACTCACATAACGATTTCCTTCCGTGTCTGATCCAGCATCATGTACTGCGTCCACTCCTGTTGAGTCTCATATGTCTTAGACTGGTCCACGATCTTTTGGAACATTGTCCTCTTCCTACAAAACACATCAGATTGTTAAAGGAGCACATCTTAGAATAAGGCAACCCCTGGCCTTCTAATGTTGGCTGTTTCAGACAGAGGCTAATTAAAACAACGTAATTAAAAAAAAAAAAAAAAAAGGTGAAAAGAACCAACGCCTGGGAGTGAAGACCTAAGTTCTAACTCAGACTCTACCATGGATTTGTTATCTGATCTTAGCTAATCTTCCCCTGGATCTCAGTTTCCCCATCTGTATAATGGGGGTAAAAATATCTAACTCATAGAGCTGTAGTGAGAGTCGATGTGTCCATAGCAAAAGTATGGTACCTGAGACAGAGCATATACTAAATCAATTAGAACTGTGGTGTTCATTATCATTATAATCATTGCTATTCTTTTTTTTGGCCACGCTGGGTGGCTTGTGGGATCTTAGTTCCCCGACCAGGGATGGAACCCGGGCTCATGGCAGTCTTAACAACTGGATTGCCAGGGAATTCCCTAATCATTGTTATTCTTAAAATGAAGAAGAAACACCAACTTGAAATACAAGGCGAGGTCTGTAGCAATGATCGCGATGTCCATCATGTGGATTGCATGCTCATGCTGCCTGCGATTGAGGTTTTGAAAGATATTCAAGCTCTAAAGAGAAAACCATAGGAGAGATATAAGAAGTGATGCTGGCAGTAAGGTTGCTCAACTACTGATGGCCGCCCCAGGTGATGGGAGAGGCAGCCCAGGCCAATGCCTGGCCACACTCAGGCTTCTTGTGAGATGGGGGCTCCTTCTCAGGCCACAAAGCCAGTGCAGAGGGTCCTCATCCTACCTCATCTCTCAGCAATGTTTTGCCAAACTCCAAGTGGTGTCTTTCCAAGATGGAGGACCCATGGAGCTTGGCCAGTGGGTTCTGGGATCTGAATGAGAGAGAAAGAGAGAGACACAGAGAGAGAGAGGATCAGTATGAAATGGCTGAGGTGAAGGCTAAAAACATCATCCATTCCTGTCACCTCCTAGTTCTGCAGGCAGAGAGGTTGAAGTTCAGGAATAAGAAGGAATTTGCCACACACTAGGACAGTGGGAAATAGGACTAGATAGCAGGTGTCCTGACCCTCAGGCTTTAGTTTTCTCCACAATTGACTCTGGGCCTCTTTGAGGTCGTGCACTCCCTAGAAGTGTGGACCCTTATCCCCAGAAAAAGACACAAACACAATGCCACGTGCACTTTTAGAAACTTATTGGCCCAGTGCCAATCCATGGACATTGGCACTGGGCCGTACTTTGAACATCACAAAGCCCCAGATCCTCCATACCTGATCCTTAGGGGAAGCCACTGAATTCCCACAAGCAATATATTTATTCATGTCTTTATTCAATAAATATTTGTTGAGCCCTTTTTATGCGCCAAGCACTGAGATCAGTACTTAGCTTCCCACGAGGCAAAATGTAAACACAATCTCTAACCTTGGAGCAGCAGGAAAGAACTGAGAAGACTCAGAGAAGCATGTTCTAGGGCTTGTTAATGACTTACAGGCTGTGGGCCCTGGGAAGAGCCTCAGTTTCCTCATTTATAATATGGGTATCACACTTGTCCCTGCTCTGCCCAGCCCACAGGGTGGTCACGAGGGTCCCCCAGAACATGGTTCAAGGACTCTGCTTCAGAGACTATCTAGAATATAAGCTCTGTGAGGACAGGGTCTGTGTCTGGTTTGCTCACCCTGGTACCTCCTTTGCCTAGCCTAGGGCCTACCACACTGGTGTTAGGAGCATTGTAAACCCAAGGTGAATTAATGAACCATTCTCAGTTACTCACATCTTGGCTTGAATTAATTCAACAGGTAGGAAGGGAAGGAGAAGAGTGAAGAAGTTTAATATATTAGTTTCCTGTTGTTGCTCTGACACATTACCACAAACTGAATGGCTTAAAACAATAAAATTTTATTATCTTACAGCTCTGGAGTTCAAAGTCTAAAATGGGTCTGCAGAGCTGCTTCCCTTCTGGAGGCTGTAACGGAAAATCTGTTTCCTTGCCTTTTCTAGCTTCTAGAGGCCACCTACATTCCTTGGCTTGTGGCCCATCCTCCATCTTCCAAGCCAACAGTGTAGCATCTTCTGTCCTCTCTGACATCCCCACCACCTCCCTCTTATAAGGACCCTTCTGACTATGTGGGGCCCACTTGGATAACCCAAGATAATCCTTATATTTCAACATCCTTAACTTAATCACATGCATGAAGTTTTTTTTTGAATGTAAGGCAATATATTCCCAGGCTCCAGGCATTGGGGTGTGGACATATTTGAGGGTCATTATTCTGTCTATCACAGGAGTTTACCCAGATCCAAAGGGCAGGAAGAAGTGGGAAGCTGTGGACTGCGGGACTTCTCCTTGGCAAGCGAGTCTATCTGAGACCCATTCAGATCTAGGTAATCAATCCTGGAAGCAGGAGGCAGAGAGGAGGGCCAGCAAGCACTGACTCACTTCATTTGGTAGAGATTGTTGGTGCCTCTGTGGTCAATGTCATGGCAGAAGGCGGCGGTGACCATGGCCAGGGCCTCCAGGTCTGTGAAGTATTTCTTCAGCTTTCCAGTCTGGAAGAGCAGTCAGAGATAGCACTCACTCCTTTCTTGTGGGGGTCAGAAGCAGGGCTGAGAACTCAGGTGTGAGGGGGAGGGCCTGGAGCTTGGAAACATAGGTCTGGTCTTGGCTCGACCCATGGCGCCCCAGGGTGACCAGATGTTTGCTGGGACTCAGGGGTTTTCTGGGATGTGGGACTTTCTGTGCTACAACTGGGACAGTCCCAGGCAAATGGGGCTGGTGCGTCACCTTACTCCTGAGTGACCTTAGCTGGTCGCATCTCCCTCTGGGCCTCAGTATCTCATTGTGCACACTCAAGGTGGAGGGCATCAGACTGGATGATTGTTGAGAAACTGACAGCCCTCGAGTTTTAGGATTTAGAGTGTTTTTGAACATGACCAGACTGGTAAAGCGAACCTTCCAAGCCTGGTCTACCGATTCAAGCACAGCCCAGAAGAATTTTTCCCTGAGCGTCTTGCAAGTACTTAACTCCTTGTTTGTGCAGGTTGTTGGAGTCAAGGGTGGAAAGAGCCCTGGGGAGGTGATGCTGACTCTGTGACTCTAAGAAATAAATCAAGTCTAAGGGGTGTGTTTTTCACCCTCAATGACAGCCTAGCCAGAGTTCCTGCCTCCTGGCCCTAGAGCTTACTCTGCCCTGACCATTCCGGCCACAAGGGAAAGGAACGAGGATGGAGCCTGGGCAAGGACAGAGAAGTGTGTCATAACCTGGATGGGAAAACACTTTTAAATGAAATATAGAAACTGCAAACCCTCTGAGACAAAAAGACTGACACATACACATAGGTATGTCCATCCAAGGACACAGTAGCACTGTGTGTAATAGTGAAAGATCAAAAACAGCCCCCATGTCCAACAATAGGGGAGCTGTGTAAAGAAATTATGGTCTACTTGAACAATGCAGAATACGCTGAAGCCATAAAATCAGATCATGGATAGGCCTTAAAAACATTCAGTGGAGGCTTCATAGGCGAATTCTATCAAACATTTAGAGAAGAGCTAACACCTATCCTTCTCAAACTCTTCCAAAATATAGCAGATAAATATCCCAAACTCATTCTACGAGGCTACCATCACCTTGATACCAAAACCAGACAAGGATGTCACAAAGAAAGAAAACTACAGGCCAATATCACTGATGAACATAGATGCAAAAATCCTCAACAAAATACTAGCAAACAGAATCCAGCAGCACATTAAAAGGATCATACACCATGATCAAGTGGGGTTTATTCCAGGAGTGCAAGGATTCTTCAATATATGCAAATCAATCAATGTGATACACCATATTAACAAACTGAAGGAGAAAAATCATATGATCATCTCAATAGATGCAGAGAAAGCTTTCGACAAAATTCAACACCCATTTATGATAAAAACCCTGCAGAAAGTAGGCATAGAGGGAACTTTCCTCAACATAATAAAGGCCATATATGACAAACCCACAGCCAACATCGTCCTCAATGGTGAAAAACTGAAAGCATTTCCAAAAGATCAGGAACAAGACAAGGTTGCCCACTCTCACCGCTCTTATTCAACATAGTTTTGGAAGTTTTAGCCACAGCAATCAGAGAAGAAAAGGAAATAAAAGGAATCCAAATCGGAAAAGAAGAAGTAAAGCTGTCACTGTTTGCAGATGACATGATACTATACATAGAGAATCCTAAAGATGCTACCAGAAAACTACTAGAGCTAATCAATGAATTTGGTAAAGTAGCAGGATACAAAATTAATGCACAGAAATCTCTGGCATTCCTATACACTAATGATGAAAAATCTGAAAGTGAAATCAAGAAAACACTCTCATTTACCATTGCAACAAAAAGAATAAAATATCTAGGAATAAACCTACCTAAGGAGACAAAAGACCTATATGCCGAAAATTATTAGACACTGATGAAAGAAATTAAAGATGATACAAATAGATGGAGAGATATACCATGTTCTTGGATTGCAAGAATCAACATTGTGAAAATGACTCTACTACCCAAAGCAATCTACAGATTCAATGCAATCCCTATCAAACTACCACTGGCATTTTTCACAGAACTAGAACAAAAAATTTCACAATTTGTATGGAAACACAAAAGACCCTGAATAGCCAAAGCAATCTTGAGAACGAAAAATGGAGCTGGAGGAATCAGGCTCCCTGACTTCAGACTATACTACAAAGCTACAGTAATCAAGACAGTATGGTACTGGCACAAAAACAGAAAGATAGATCAATGGAACAGGATAGAAAGCCCAGAGATAAACCCACACACATATGGTCACCTTATCTTTGATAAAGGAGGCAGGAATGTACAGTGGAGAAAGGACAGCCTCTTCAATAAGTGGTGCTGGGAAAACTGGACAGGTACATGTAAAAGTATGAGATTAGATCACTCCCTAACACCATACACAAAAATAAGCTCAAAATGGATTAAAGACCTAAATGTAAGGCCAGACACTATCAAACTCTTAGAGGATAACATAGGCAGAACACTCTATGACATAAATCACAGCAAGATCCTTTTTTACCCACCTCGTAGAGAAATGGAAATAAAAACAAAAATAAACAAATGGGACCTAATGAAACTTCAAAGCTTTTGCACAGCAAAGGAAACCATAAAAAAGACCAAAAGACAACCCTCAGAATGGGAGAAAATATTTGCAAATGAAGCAACTGACAAAGGATTAATCTCCAAAATTTATAAGCAGCTCATGCAGCTCAATAACAAAAAAACAAACAACCCAATCCAAAAATGGGCAAAAGACCTAAATAGACATTTCTCCAAAGAAGATATACAGACTCCAACAAACACATGAAAGAATGCTCAACATCATTAATCATTAGAGAAATGCTAATCAAAACTACAATGAGATATCATCTCACACCAGTCAGAATGGCCATCATGAAAAAAATCTAGAAACAATAAATGCTGGAGAGGGTGTGGAGAAAAGGGAACACTCTTGTACTCTGGTGGGAACGTGAATTGATACAGCCACTTTGGAGAACAGTATGGAGGTTCCTTAAAAAACTACAAATAGAACTACCATATGACCCAGCAATCCCACTACTGGGCATATACCCTGAGAAAACCTTAATTCAAAGAGAGTCTTGTATCAAAATGTTCATTGCAGCTCTATTTACAATAGCCCAGAGATGGAAACAACCTAAGTGTCCATCATTGGATGAATGGATAAAGAAGATGTGGCACATATATACAGTGGAATATTACTCAACCATAGAAAGAAACGAAATTGAGCTATTTGTAATGAGGTGGATGGACCTAGAGTCTGTCATACAGAGTGAAGTAAGTCAGAAAGAGAAAGACAAATACCGTATGCTAACACATATATATGGAATTTAAGAAAAAAAAATGTCATGAAGAACCTAGGGGTAAGACGGGAATAAAGACACAGACCTACTAGAGAATGGACTTGAGGATATGGGGAGGGGGAAGGGTAAGCTGTGACAAAGCGAGAGAGAGGCATGGACATATATATACTACCAAACGTACAATAGATTGCTAGTGGGAAGCAGCTGCATAGCACAGGGAGATCAGCTCGGTGCTTTGTGACCACATAGAGGGGTGACATAGGGAGGGTGGGAGGGAGGGAGACGCAAGAGGGTGGAGATATGGGGGCGTGTGTGTATGTATGGCTGATTCGCTTTGTTGTGATGCAGGAACTAACACACCATTGTGGGGCAGTTATGCTCCAATAAAGATGTAAATAAATAAATAAATAAATAAAAAATAAAAAAAAAAACATTCAGTGGAATAAGTCAGACACAAAAGGACAAATACTGTGTGATTCTACTCATGTGAGATACCTATAATCAAATTCATAGAGACTGAAAAAGTAGAATGGTGGTCGCCAGGGCCTGGAGACAGAGGAAATAGGGAGCTGCGTTAATATTGTTGTTTAATGGGGACAGGGTGTCTATTTGTGAAGTTGGAAAATTTCGAGAGTTGGAGAGCGGTGATGGTTGCCCAATATTGTGAACATACTTAATGCCACTGAATTGTGCACCTAAAAATGGTTAAAATGGTAAATTTTAGGTTATGTATATTTTACCACAATAAAAATATATTTAAAGAATATGATCGATATATTTATATATTTTCAAATGAAAAAAGCATGTTACAGAATAATAATATTTAATTGGTTATGAACAAAATAAACTTTGTGTATGTGTGTGTGTGTTAACAAATATGTCTCGATGCTTCTTAGAAGAAAATCTTGAAGGAGTTGTGTCATGGTTTTCTCCAAATACCGGCTTGGGGGTGGGAGAAGAATGTAGCTTTCTTTTACTTTTTATTTTATATACTTCTCTCTTCTTGGAATTCAGTTATGCTAAGCATGTACTCTTTTTGCATTTTTTAAAAAAAAGCAGTAAGTAGAAGAATGCTGCTGCTGCTGCTAGGGGAGCTGCACGAAGTCGTCCCAGTGTGGCGGGAGCTCTCAGCCGCCCGCGGTCCCACCCACCACACCGCCCAGATGCCGCCACCGTTGTACCACCAGCAAGGAGAACATGGTCTGCCCCACGTTGAAGCCGTGTCGCCAGTTGTGGTAGGTGATCCTGCGGTAGCCCTTACTCAGGGAATACATGAACCGCACCAGAACCTGCGAACACATGCACATCAGTGAGGAAGCAGCATTGTGCCAAGGCTTGGGGGTGATGGTGGTGGGGATGCTGCCTGCTGAACCCCAGATGCTCCAGCCCCCGCCCTGGACCACGTGTGGGAACTAGCAATAGATGCAATAAGGCTGTGAGAGCACTTTGCAGAGTGCTAGGTACTATGACAGTGGACGTGGTTATGAAACAAGGCCCTGGGAGAAGCTTAAAGGAACTGTATGGGAGAAAAATCAAAGGGGTCTTTACATCAGTGGTTCTCAGACTTGAGTGCACGTCTGAAGCGCTCCGGGCTGTGGGGAGGCCTTGTGAAAACAGTTTCTGATTCCTTAGAGCTAGGAGTGTGTGTGTGTGTGTGTGTGTGTGTGTGTGTGTGTTGGGGGGTGGGGGGGCGCACGCGCCCATGCGCCTGTGTTGATCCGTTATTCAGGTGATGCTGATGTGCTTTGGGGCAACACATTTAGAACCGCTGCTTTAATTAAAGAAGCCTGGGAAATTCTGCACGCGATATATCCTCCACCCCCACCTTTTTGTCCATCCCCGTCCCCCTAGATGCACAGCACACCTAAGGAATCCTGCAGGGGGAAAAGTCCTGTTTAAATGGATTTAAACCACTTTTCCCACTCTGTTTGATTGTAGGACCGTTTTTGTCATCCCATTTTATCCATAGTCTTCAGAACTCAGTGCCTCAATACTCACCTTGAGAGACACCACAGTTCAGAGGAACCAATGCGTCTGATAAATGACGCATCTGTGCGATGTGACTAATGCTTTAAATCCTAAAAGCTGAGGGTACTCTTTTTAAGGCAGTTTACAGGTTGAGTTTTGTTTTTTTTTAAAGCAAGCAAAAAAGAAACAGGGAAAAGAAAAAGGGAAATCAAACGTTTGTTTCAACCTCACCTCCTGAGGAATGTGAAATTTATCCACCACCCTGAGCTCATAGTACATCTGTATTCCACATTTCACCAGCTCCAGTTCCGTCAGGGGCAGGTCGCTGAAGTGGAATTTATTAATTTCATATTTCTCTGCATCTGGCAGCTGTTCTTGCTGTGTGAAACATGGAGTCAAGTGACTGGGACACATGAAGAGTTCCTGGGTCCCTCTCCTATCCCCCCCACCCAAGCCCTGTCCCTATCCCAAGTCCGCTGGAAGGATCAGAGCAGGGTGGCAAGGGTCATGCTTGGCAGAGACACTCCCCGCCCATGCTTGGGGTACACCCTGCGCTTGTAACCGGTCAGGGCCAGCGCTGCTGCCCAGCTCACCAGGATCTCAGCCAGTTCTTCTTCCTCGCATTCCCATGGCTCCTTCCCATACACTTCTCTGGTTTTCTGCCGGGGCCCGAAATAGCAGAGAAAAGAATTAGTTTACTACATCTAAGGTCTAAATGTATCTCTACTTATCCATTTCCTTTTTTCTTCTTCCACCAAAGTTCTTGCAACAGAGCTACCAACTCAGAGAGGCTGTCATTCAACATTTATTGACAAGTAAATTCAAGGTCATGTGCTTTGGAGCCATGGAGCCGTTCATGCATATTCGAGCTCTGCCAGTTACTGGCTTGGATCTCCCATTTCCTCATCTGTAAAATGGGGATAATAAAAGTACTTAACTGGCAAGTTAAAATTAGATTATGCAAAGTCTTTTTTTTTTTTTTTTAAACGTGGGTTCTTAGCTCCCAGACCAGGGATCGAACCGATGCCCCTTGCAATGGAAGCACAGAGTCCTAACCACTGGACTGCCAGGGAATTCCCTTATGCAAAGTCATTTCCAAAAACATATATGCAACTAAATTAAATAATGCATGTAAATCACCGAAAGCAGTGCTTAGCACATAGTAAGTGCTAAAATTAAGTAATGCTGTTGTTGATATTGTTATTATCACTGACTGGGGGTCTGGAGTCCTTGCTCATGGTCCTGGCTCTTCCTCTCACTTACTGTGTGACTTGAGACAAGCTCCTTCCCTTTCTGGGCCTATTTCCCCATGTGTTACAGGAGGGGGGAACCTGGACCCAATAACTGGTTTCGGATTTCTTGATCTAGAGTATAGTCTATTAACTTTTAACTGGTTCACTGAAGCTACGCCTCCATAGGGTCTACATATCCATCATTTGGCTTAAAATTATGGACTGAGACAAGCAAACCATGGGTCAGTTCATCCATACTGGATGTTTTCTCCTTTGGCTTTATCAGTTATTGGGATCAAAATGATCAAATTTGTTGTATCTTCCCAGCTTAAGAAATGCCCTCTGAAAACATTGGTTTATGTTGTTTCAACTTGTGCAGTGTATAAACCAAAGTCTTGGGAACTCAGCTGGGCATCATATCCAATGCCTTTTGGCTAATTCTGTTTACTTCTAAAATCTTGATCTCTTTGAGACCAAAATCCCAGGAATGGTGGATCACTTATTCTCACATATCTTTGAAAGCCTGTCATCCAATTTCCCACCCAGGTGGGATTTTCCTCTATAGCTTCCCTGATATATGATCACTCAGCCTATGCTTAGATGCCTCTCATGATGGGGTGCTCACTACCTCCCAAGGCAGCCCTTTCAGCACAGTGATAATTTGCTCATTATCCTGAATGTTAAATGAGACCTATTTAACAAGCTGGGTGATTTGGGAACAAATTACTTCCCCCTTCTGGGGCTCAATTTCTTCATCTCTACAATGGGGGTAAAAATTCTTACCCTGGGACTTCCCTGGCGGTCCAGTGGTTAAGACTCTGAGCTTCCAATGCAGGGGGCGTGGGTTCGATCCCTGGTCAGGGAACTACAATCCCACATGCCATGTGGCACGGCCAAAAAAACCACATCCTTTCCCTGCCCACCTTACTGGGCTATTGTAAGCATCGTAAGTGTGAAATTACCTTATATACTGTACAGTGATGAAACTATGTGAGGGCTTCCTACAAACATCTAACCCCCCTCTGAACTAGTTCTTTGCTCAGAAAGATTGAGCCTTCTAAGTGAGCTGACCTCATGGAGGGAGGCTCTGAGCAACTGACCATTGTCCATTGGTCTCTCAGATAGAGCTTCCTCTCAGAGTAGGGACTGTGGTTGGTGACTCCATCTCTAGTACCATGTTAGCCCTGAGCACAGAGAAAAATGGAGTTTCTAGAGCTGTTAAGCCAAGGTCTGGTTCTAAGACTGAGGTAACCCTGCGAGGGACAGCTGTCCCCATAGCAGCCATTTCTAGAGTAGAAACAGGAAATAAACACTACTCACCAAGATTTTCTGGATTTCTTCATTGTCACACTTCACATGATATTTCACCATGTCTTGGAAAATATCCTTCCTGTTTTCAAGTTTGTTCATTGACTCATAAGTGTCAGGATTTAAGACAGACCAGCCCAGGAATTGAGTCAAAGACTGAAAGGAAGAATCAGAGGCAGAACATCCAGGTTTGATCCTGCCTCTGTAACTTAGGGCAAGACTCTGTAAACCTCCATTTTCTCAGCTACAAAATGGGTTTGATTAGCTGTGTGCTGCCCTCCTCAAAGAGATATTGTTAGGATAAGATGAAATAATGGATGGGAATGCACTTTGAATAAAGCTCTAACACACATGAAGCGCCATCCTGATGTCTAATAATTTCACAAAAACGGAACGTGTTGTGCGTATGTGGGGACATGGGATATAAGTGAACTCTCTGTACTTTCTGCTCAATTTCGCTGAGAACCTAAAGCTTCTCTAAAAGGTAAAGTTTATTAATTTTTTAAAAAAGGGAATATAGATTTCTCTGACAACTGCTGCAGTGCAGAAGGGAGAGCAAAGAGAATAAATGTTGAGTCAGGAAAGTGTCTACAAGGTGAGCTCCCATCCCTTCTGAGCTGGGGCAGCAGCACACAAGGGCCCCACCATGCGGCTCTGGGAGCCAAGTTCGTTGGTGAGCCGACTCTGAATACCACGTCTAGGGGCCTCCTCAAAAACCATACCTCCATGAGGGTCTCATCCATTTCATCAAAGGGTTTCCCATCTTTGCGATTGTAAAACGTGGCCACCCCAACAATTTCTTCCTTCTTGTTCACAATTGGCATAGAAAGGACATTTTTAATCATCCATCCGGACTCATCCAGAGGCTCTTTCTGCAAGAGAAGAGCCAGAGTAAGTTTGCTTCAGGTACCAGGCTGCAGAGGCATCTGTAATGGACTTCATGCTGCATTATGACCCTGATTGGCTGAGGGGGTGGCAAGAGGTTAGACCTTGTTGGGCTTTGCATGATTTTAGTCGCCAAACGCCATGAGCAGGTTGCCCATCTGGTGGGAGCGCCGTAAGCCAGATAGCTATACTGTTTTCATCCCCAACATGTCAGGGCCATCATGTGCCAGGCAACGAGTTGTGTATTGGGGATCTAATGATGCAAACAAACAGTCCAGGGAGGTAGTGTTTCCCTTTCAGATACAGGAGCTAACTGCAGGGGACTGGCTTAAAAGGGGCCATGTTGGTGATGCTTGTAACTTTGAACGAATCAACTGGATATAACCTGTACCTTTTGTCTCCTGACCTGCCTTTCTCTGCTCCTTTCGGCATGTTGTTTTATCTCTGTGAGCCTCAATTTTCTCATTTATAGTTGGGGCTGGTAGTAAGAGTATGTACCTCATGGAACAAATGAGAAAATAGAAGTGAAATATCTTGGTCAATCATAAGGTACCATTTGTGAGTCATTTCCCATCTCTCTGAGCCTCACTTTCATCATTTATAAAATGGGGATAACTAGACAATTTCTAGCCTTTTTTCCACTGATTCATTGAAGATTTATCAAGTATTTTACAATGTACAAGAACCTGAGCTAGAAGATGGGAGAACTAAGAAAAATAAGGCAGAGGTGTTGTCCTCAGGTTGCTCACATCTGGAAGGTAAACAGGCAATCACACTGCATGCGGGAAGTTCTGCAAGGTACTTTGGGAGCCAGAGGAGGGAAGGAAGTCAAGGAAGGCTTCCTGGAGTTGGAGAGTCTTCTAGCTCGAAAGTTCCAAGATTTTAAAGGGGGTGAGATGATAATTATTATTATTTAAGTAGCACTTGAACTCAGCACCTGGTAGGAGAGTGACTTCAGAGGGATGTAGAATACAGTCCAAAGAGCATAGAGCTGTCAGTCAGGAAACTTGAATTCAAGTTCCCAGCTCTCTCCCTAACCTTTTCTATCACAGCCTCTCTGAAGGCCATGATAAAGAAGCAGATTTTATTGGAAGTGAATAAAAGTGAAATGGGAAAGTATTAAACATTTTTTTTTTTAGTATTAAACATTTTTAAGGAGCAAAGTTACTTGATGCAACTTATGTTTTTCTTTTAAAAATCACTCAGGCTACTTTGTGGAGGAAGAGTTGGAGACAGAAGACTGGAATCTAAAAACAAGATTAGGCTTTATTTATTAAAGTGGGTAAACTACAGTTAATCAGATGACTTGGGTAGAGATCAAGTTCTGTTCATCACAACACAAGACATACGGTCTTAACCTTGGAAGGATGTTCTCTCTAAGGTCTTTCATAATGTTATTTAAGGAGTAAAAAAAAAAAAAAAAAAAACCACTAATTTTGCTATGAGCCATTTTTATTTCCTTCTTAATTATTTCCTGACTGCTCATTATTTGGTTTTCATACACCTAGCATGCTAAACTCAAGAAATATCGACAGGGCACCCAGAGCTGCACATGTTAAGAAAGATAAGCCCCGACCTTTGACCAAAGGAAGCCTATATTTTGCCAAGAGGAATTAATCTAAAAGACAAGGAAGGATCATGAAAGATGATGTAAGGGAAATAGAGTAAGAAAGCCAAACTCCTTGGCATGGCCTTCCAGGCCCTGTGTGACCTAGCCTGTGTCTACCTCTCTAGAGTTTCGTCCTGCCACTCTCCCCTTAGTCTCATTGGTCTACTCTGGTTCCTTCCAACAAGCCCTCTCTTTCCTGCAATCCTCTCTCCTTTCTTTACTGCCCAAACATAATTTCTCAGGGACACGTTCCTTGACTCTTCCCAGATGAAGTCAAGCCCCGCCTGGGAGAGTCCCTCCTCTGTCCCTCTTCTATTGTCCTGACCAGCACTCCACATGCCTCTTTCCCCATATGATCATGAGCTCCCTGAAGACAAAGACCATGCCTGTCTGGTCCACCTCTGTAGCTGGTGTAGCATCGTGCCCATGCCTGGCCCAGAGCGTGCCCTCTGCAAACATTTTTTAAAAATACAAACAAACAAAATCAAATGGAATACTAAACAACATTCCATGATAATCCTAAGGAGACAGAAATGATATTCAGCCAGGGGAAGCAGAATAAAACTTCATAGAAGTTTCATAGCATTTGGGGTTATCATTGAAGGGCAAAGGGGATTTGGACAAGAGATGGTAGTAAGGGATAGAACAGCATAAGCAAAGGTCCTGAGGCCAGAAAGCAAAGGGTGTAAACCTTAAAACCAAATGGGACCTTGGATTTACCAAATTAGCTCTCTCCCCACTTCCATGGGCACATGACATTTTTGCACTCACATTTTCACTTTGTTGAGACTGCTTCCCAATAAAGTAGATGGATTCTAATGTATTTGAATCCTCTTTGGGGGGAAAAATATCATATGAATGAGAGAGTAAATAAAAAATAACTTACCTGGAATGCAAAAAAGTCCTCTGCAGGTGCATTCATGATGTTGCAAATCTGAAAGCCATGAAGAGGAATAATGGAGTTATGATTAGACTTGATAGAGTACCCATTGAGGGCAATGGGCATGATATTTTCAGAAATATCACGTCCTTATCCAAGGCATTCACATTCTTTTCATCAGGTAGACATGCTTAAGATGGTTTTGAATTATTAACTGAGGCTACCGAACAGGAAAACTGCCTTATAAACATGGCTTCTTACCATTTGCTTCACTTCTGAGTCATTTCCAAGCTTTGAAAAAGTTAAGGCTACAATTTGTTGTTATTAATAGCTGTATAGTGTCCCATTTTCTTCTTTTTAATGTTAGCTTTTTTCATATCTCATTCATCTTTTATTTATTTATTTTTGTTATACATATCCATATACCTATTCTTCTTCAGATTCTTTTCCCATATAGGTTATTACAGAGTATTGAGTAGAGTTCCCTGTGCTATACAGTAGGTCCTTGTTGATTGTCTATTTTATATATTGTAGTGTATCTATATTAATCCCAACCTCCTAATTTATCCCTACCCCCCGCACCTTTCCCCTTTGGTAACCATAAGTTTGTTTTCTAAGTCTGTGAGTCTGTTTCTGTTTTGTATATAAGTTCATTTGTATCATTTTTTTTTTTGATGATGGCCATTCTGACCAGCGTGAGGTGATACCTCATTGTAATTTTGATTTACATTTCTCTAATAATTAGTGATATTGAGTATCTTTTCATGTGCTTTTTGGCCATCTGTATGTCTTCTTTGGAGAAATGTCTATTTAGATCTTCTGCCTATTTATTTGATTGGGTTGTCTTTTTTTTTTTGATATAGAGCTGCATGAGCTGTTTGTAAATTTTGGAGATTAATCCCTTGTTGGTCGCTTCGTTTGCAAATATTTTCTCCCATTCTGTGTGTTGTCTTCTCGTTTTGTTTATGGTTATCTTAGCTGTGCAAAAGCTTTTAAGTTTAATGAGGTCCCATTTGTTTATTTTTGTTTTTATTTTCATTTCTCTAGGGGGTGGATCCAAAAAGATATTGCTGTGATTTATGTCAGAGAGTGTTCTGCCTATGTTTTCCTCTAGGAGTTTTATAGTGTCCGATCTTACATTTAGGTCTTTAATCCATTTTGAGTTTATTTCTGTATATGGTATTAGAGAATGTTCTAATTTCATTCCTTTAGATGTAGCTGTCCAGTTTTCCCAGCACCACTTATTGAAGAGACTTTCTTTTCTCCATTGTATATTCTTGCCTCCTTTGTTGTAGATTAATTGATCATACAACAATGATGTATGATGATGTATGTGTGGGCGTATTTCTGGGCTTTCTCTCCTGTTCTTTGTGCCAGTACCATACTGTTTTGATGACTGTAGTTTTATAGTAAGGTGTCCCATTTTCTTGCCCCCTTTTGTTGAGTATTTGGTGATGTCCAGTTTTTTTAATTAATGTAAATAATACCACTCTAAACATCTTTGGATCAATTATATTTGTTTTGTCAGGAAGGAGTTTTTCTTTGTGCTGTAAACTTCACAGCAAATGAAGAAGTAAAAGGTGCTGTAGCTCTGGTTGTATGTATATTGCAAGATTCCTCTCCTGAAAACTGGACCAGTTTACCCTATCATGCAGATAACACTTACCTGATCCCTCCAGAGTCCTGCCTATGGGGCCACTGTATACAGTTGTGTAGCATGTGCACTGCACAAAGGCATCTGGCTGAGGGGGTGACTGGGAGTTGAAATCCAGCCTGTTCTTGACTTTCAGAACAATGGCCCTAGCCTTTCTCTTTTCATCCATCAAGAAGGGACACCTTTTTCTAGTTCTCAAAAAGGTACCATGTGAGCTTGCTTTGACCTTGCCTATCCCAGTAGATCAGACCATTCTGTTGTCTGAGAGGATGAGCTGTCCCTGCTCCTGTTCAAGACTGCCCACCCACTGTACCACGCCTCTGGCTTCTCCTTGGGCCAATTCCATCAGTTGCTATTTTTCTCTCCTGATTTCTAACCTCTCTGAGGGCTCTTTAGCTTCAGTCCACGGGCATGCTTGGTTCTCTCCCAACCTTGAAAACAAAATCCTCCCTTGGCCCAATGTGGTCTTTGTAGTGACCATCAGGTTTTCTCCTCCTTCTCTTGCATTTTCTACCTTCTCTTGCATTTTCTACCTTCTCATTACCCATCCACACCTCAGCAGACCACCCGCTGGTTTCTGCCTCCACCTTGCCACCAAGCCTGCTCTAATCAGGGCCATCAATGCCCTCCTAACTGCCAAGCCCAATGGGAGTTTTTGGTTCTTATCTCACTGGATCACTTTTGCTGCATTTGTTATTCTCTCTCTTTGTTGAACGTTTCTACTTCTTTGGTTTCCATGACACTACCCTCTCCTGGGCCTCCAGACACCTCTGAACCCTTCTTCTGATTCTCCTTCACACACTCTTCTTCCTCCACCCAATCTTTAAATGCTGGCATCCTCTAGTATTCTACCCCGAGTCTCCCTCACTCTCCCTGGTGACTTCATCCGCACTCATGGTTTCAAGTACCATCTGCTCCTAGGAGCAAAGTGGTCAAGGACCAGATATACTATCATATGGTCTGTAGTGTAGTCAGTACAGATCTCTACATTTTGTTGACACAAATCTCTATCCCCATCCGTCCTCTCGCTCCACAGCATCAGAGTCATCTCTTTAGCTGCTTGCTGGACACTTGCTTCTGAAAAAAGTCTCTGTTGCACCTTGTCTGAAAGTGATCTCAGCATCTTACATCCAAATCTGGTGGCAGCATTACCTGTCCAATCTAGAAGCCTGAAATTGGCTTTGGTCCTTCTCTCCCTCCCTCTCTGCTCACAACCAATCACAAAGCCCTTTCAGTGTTAGATCTGAGCCCTGATCTCCCTCTCTCCACCTCATCTCTGTCTGGGTCATGAGTATTGAATGAGCAAATGTATTCACTGCCTGGCTCATCATAAGCACTCCATGGCTGTTAGCAATGAAGACAGTTAGTGTTCTTTACTGCCTTTGCCTTTGTTGAGATGTTCTTCATCTCTTCTTTGTAAGGACACACTTTTTGCTCTGCTTCCAGTCTTAGTCCCTTCAGATCTATTTTCTAGGGAGCGTTCAGAGTTTTCTTTCTAAAATGAAAATTCATTGTGCCAACCTTTTGCTTAAAAACCCATCGCCTGTAGATTAAAGTTCCACCCTCTTGACCTGGCATCCAAGGCTACTGTGATCTGGCCCCTCCCTCCCTCTCAAGTCTCATCTCTTGCCATCTTCCTGTCTCAAACCTAATACTCCAGCAACATGGAACTGCACACTCTGTGTCACTTCAAACCTCCAAGCCCTAGTTGTTTGCCCATGTTGCTTCCTCCACCTGCAATCCCCTTTCCTGCCCCACCTGCCTAACCCCTATTTATTTTAAAACTCAGACCAAAACACTCTGGCAAGTAAAGCTGGTTTAGATGCTTCCTACTTTGTGTTCATAGAATGTACCATGTACATCTCTATCTGGCCTTATCACATTATAGTCTAAGTATCTGTTCATAAAGATATCTCCCATTTGATGATGAGCTTCAGAAGAGAAACTATTTGATTCATCTATCATTGTATCCCCAGAGCCAACCACAGCACCTGGCACATAGAAAATGCCCAATAAATAAACACCCTGATACATGAACAGCACTGTGCAGTGTGTGTGCCTGGGGAAGGATACAGAGATAAGCAGGCTCAAATATTGGGGTGATGTGCAGCTATGACCCTTCTCTCTAGGGTAGGGGATACTCTCACTCTACCCTGCACCCCAAGCGGGTAGGGCATGGGGGGAGATAGAGCATTTGAGCTCTGCTGTGTGGCTGGAAATGTGGCAGGGATGGGGTTGCGGGGGTGTTGGGAGTGGCAACTAAGTCTCTGGGATGAGAGGCTGGGACTTGTTCTGTGGTGAGCCTGGTGGACCAGCCACTTGTGACTTTATCCCTGACATTTGCGTAAGTATCTTTAGTTGTCACTGAGACTGTGCACCTTTCCATCTGAGGGTTCTTTCTCTGTGTATATCATATTTCTTCAAATGTCAATTCTCTGCACATCCCCTTGGACCAACCGTCGAGTGAATTGAGAAATGGGAGAATCGGGCTTTTAGAGATACACACTTCCCATCGTTTTTCCCAGTCTCTTGATCTGAAATCCCTTCACCTTTCCACCTGATTCAAAACTCTCCCCCTTCAAAGTTGTATTACTTACCAGGCCATTTTGGGCAACGTAAGTGGGAAGGCCGCTCACTAAAGCCCAATGGTCCAGAGGTGGATTCCTGTAAAGGCCAAAGACAGTGGTAACTTCTTTTTTTAAAATTGATTTTATTTATTTATTTATTTATTTATTGGCTGTGTTGGGTCTTTGTCGCTGTGCATGGGCTTTCTCTAGTTGCGGCGAGGGGGGCCACTCCCCGCTGCGGTGCAAGGGCCTCTCAGTGCGATGGCTTCTCCTGCTGCGGAGCACAGGCTCTAGGCGCACAGGCTTCAGTAGTTACGGCTCACTGGCTCCAGAGTGCAGGCTCAGTAGTTGTGGCGCATGGGCCCAGCTGCTCCGTGGCATGTGGGATCTTCTCAGACCAGGGCTCGAACTCGTGTCCCCTGCGCTGGCAGGCGGATTCGCAACCACTGCGCCACCAGGGAATCCCCCAGTGGTAACTTCTGATGTAGGGACAGTTGGACTAAAATCTTGAAACTGGATCTTACCCTCCCTCTTCTTTCTGGTGGCTCCAAGCACCCACTTACTATACCAGACCAAGCCCCAAATCTTGGCTAAGCATCTTAATGTCCAAATGTAGACACTGAGAAAAAAGCGATAAATCAGTTTTATTAATTTCACACTGAGTTTGACTCCCTAAGAGACAAAATTCATCCAACAGATTGTTATTGGCTGCTGAGCAAAAACAGATGCCGTCATTTCCCTCCATTTAGTACTTACATACAGAGAGTTAGCTTAATATCATGTAGAGTGAGGGAAACCCATCTAGGATGAGCTCCTACCACATACCAAGCACTAAGCTAGGTGCTTTACATACTTATTTATCCCACACAGCAATATCACAATTTTGGGTATTATTTTTACTTGTTTATTGCAAAAAATATATATACACATGGAAAAATGCATTAAAAACTTCATCAGTTGTTTGAAAGTGAACTCCTATGAAATTATACCTGGCACTTCCCTGGTGGCGTGGAGGTTAAGAATCCGCCTGCCAATGCAGGGGACACAGATTCAAGCCCTGGCCCAGGAAGATCCCACATGCCGCGGAGCAACTAAGCCCATGCGCCACAACTACCAAGCCTGCGCTCTAGGGCCTGCGAGCCACAACTAAGCCCGTGTGCCACAACTACTGAGTCCGTGTGCTGCAATTACTGAAGCCCACGCACCTAGAGCCCATGCTCCGCAACAAGAGAAGCCACCGCAATGAGAAGCCCACGCACAGCAAGGAGGAGTAGCCCCTGCTCGCTGCAACTAGAGAAAAGCCCGTGTGCAGCAACAAAGACCCAGTGCAGCCAAGCATAAGTAAATAAATTTATTTAAAAAAAAAAACAAGAAAGAACAACCTTGTCGGTACCTTGGAAATCCCTGACCTGACCCCCCGCCACTCTCAACCTTCTCCCAAACCCCAAAGGTAACCATTGTTCCAGTGTTATGATTCTTGCTTTTCTGTGGCCTGTTTTCCTGTAGCCTGTTTCACCTGTTTTAGGTAGAATCAATGTGCATACATTATTTCATTGGACTTCTTTTTCATGTTGCTGTAATTCATTTGTTTGATTGACTTCAACCGTTTTGCCTGGTAAGGTTGCATATAATTTATGCATTCAACTGTTGATGGACATTTCCCTCAGTGCGAGGCTAATATGAGCATTGCTGCTTCCAGCACTCTGGTGTATATGTGCATTCAATTCCATGTGCTAATTCTAGGAGTAGAAATCCTGGGTCATAAGATGTGCATGTCTTCAACTTTACTAGGTAAGGCCAAACTGTTTTCTAAAGTGATCATGCCAATTAATACTCCCATCAGCAGTATATTAGAGCTTCCTTTACTCCACGTCTCTGTCAATACTTAGTATTTTCAGACATTAAAAGAAAAATTACTTTTAGAAGGTTAAGGAAGTTCTCCTCTATGGAGATAATTATGTCATGTCTCTCTTAACGTGGCAGATTGCATTTATTCATTTTTCTAATGTTAGCCGTTAGCCCTGCATTCCTGGAATATACCCAATTGGGTCATGATGTATAATCCTTTTTAGTTATTATTTGCTAAAATTTTATTTATTTAGCATATTTGCATCTATGTTCACAAGTGAGCTTGGTCTGAATTTTCTTTTTTCATACAGTCTTTGTTGAGTTTTGGTGTCAAGTTTATGCTAGCCACTTCTTTTTCTAGTCTCCTGGATAATTTGTATGAGAATCGCATTATTTCTTCCTTAAATATTTAGTAGAACTCACCCCTGAAGGCATCTGGGCCTGGAATGTCTTTGTGGGAAGGTTTTAATGTATTTTATTGTTATAAGACTATTGTGGTGTTCTATTTCTTTGTGATTTATATTTAGTAGGTTTTATTTTTGCAGGAATTTGCCTCTTTCATCTAGATTTAAAATATTTTGGGCATAATATCCTCTTACTATCTTGTTAATTTCTGTGTCCTTGTGGTTATCCCCCTTTTCCTTCCTGATACAGCTCATTTGATTTTCTATTTTTCTTGCTCAGTCTTGCCAGAAATTCATCAATTTTGTTAATCTCTCCAAGAAACCAGCTTTTGGCATTTGTTCATTATTCTGTTAATATTTCATTAATTTCTGGGCTTATCTTTATTCTTTTGGGGAGGGTTTATTTATTTGCTTGTTTGCTGTTAGTTTCTTGAGATAATGTGATGGATAGCTTCTGTCTACCCTCCAGATCCGCTCTCCAACCTGCTCCTCCGTGTCCCAGGAGGCCAGTCTGTGTGGACTCCATCAGTAGGGTGCCTGGCCTTCCAGCTTCTGATTGAATTTAGCCCAATGAGGAGACCTGGCCAAAACTAGAGGCAGGTAGAACAGTTAGGTCAGGCTATTTATTTCCCTGGGTTCCCCCTGGCAGGGTTGCTCTGGGTTTGCTGTGTCTCTTGACTGAAAGGCAACACTTCTCTCAAGATGCCCTGCTCTACATGACACTTTCTCCGTCCAGGTTCTAGAAATTTCCTTTGGGCCCAGGAATGCTTACAACAACCTCACTACTAGCATATTCTCTTTCAGTTTCCTTCATTCCACCCACACCTCTGTAATTCATCCCTTTATAAGTAAAGCCTCCTTGAATTACCGTAATTTGAATGTGACGCCTGTTATCTGCTGGGACCCCGACTGATACAAGTGGGTACAGAGTTTATTACTTTATATTGTATTCTTTTCTCATATGAATATTTAAGACTGTAAATTTTTACCTTAAGCATGATTTCTGCATCACACTGGTTTTGACATGTAATATTTTCATTCTTTCAGAATATGTCATAATTTCCATTGATTTCTTCTTTTACCCATGGATTATGGGTCTTCGTTGCTGTGTGCCGGCTTTCTCGAGTCGTGGTGAGTGGGGGTTACTGTTCCTTGCAGTGTGTGGGCTTCTCATTGCGGTGGCTTCTCTTGTTGCAGAGCACAGGCTCTAGGCACACGGGCTTCAGTAGTTGTGGCACGTGGGCTCAGTAGTTGTGGCCCGTGGGCTCTAGAGCACAGGTTCAGTATTTGTGCACACAGGCTTAGTTGCTCCACGGCATGTGGGATCTTCCCCGACCAGGGCTCGAACCTGTGTTCCCTGTACTAGCAGGCGGATTCCTAACCACTGCGCCACCAGGGAAGTCCCTCTAATAATGCACCTTGAGACCTATTTTTATCTGATAGTCACATAGTTACATCAGTTTTCTTTTGATTATCATTTGCAAGGCATATCTTCTGTTCATTCTTCTACTTTCATTCTATCTGCATTCTTATCTTTTAGATAGCTCTCTTGTAAATAGGATATACGGTATTTCTTTACGTATATCTCAGAACTCATCAGTTCTTACAAGAACTGGTTGTTTTTTTCTTTTTTTCTTTCTTTTTTCTTTTGGCCGTGCTATGTGGCCTGCAGGATCTTAGCTCCCCTACCAGGGATGGAACCCATGCCCCCTACAGTGGAAGCGTGGAGTCGTAACCACTGGATGGCCAGGGAATTCCCAAGAACCGTTTCTTATATGCAACTGAGAAAGATAATATTCTGCCAATTAATCTGTAATGCAGTGCTTTTTGAACTTATAATTATTACTCTACGAATATCAACAGAGCTCTTTTAGCATTTAGGTATAGATTTTTATCGTATTTCATACCTTTTTCCCGGCTTTTTGTGCCATTCAAAGGCACTTTTTGTTTCCGTGCTGCATCAAAGTATAATCTCTTTAAGTTACTTCTAAGAATTTGTATTAAATTCAATGTGGATACAGCCACACTGTAGAAGGCAGCAAGGTGGATGTTATCAGCGGCTAGAAGGGTGTGATACTTGGTGAGGAGTGGTGAGACGTTGGGGAGAACTGTGATCTGTGATAACTCAGCATACAGACAATGAGTTTGATAAACTGGCACCTCTAGAGAAGTGGTTAGAAAACAGAATGGTGGCAGAGTATGCAGCCGACAAGGAAAAAAAAAGAAAAAGAAGGCGACGAGTTTAGGAAAGACTCAGTCTTCATGCAAACAAGACTGAACAGAGAGAACCCAGAAACTCAGGAACCTGAAGCAGTCTCTTATACCCAACCAGTAAAAGATAAACCAGAGAACTGAGTGATCTGAGTGACAGGATTATCAAAATTGTTTGGCAACAGTTGTGACCTCTCACAACCACTATTTAAGGATTAAGGTGACCTGCTATAAATCCCTTCATTTGGACCAGAAAAGAGATCAAAGGTGAGGCTCTCCCACAGAGGCTGATCACAGCCTCACGGGAGCCTGCAGTTCAGTTGGGAAAGAGAGCCAAGCCTCAGACAAAACTGTGGGGTGGCTCTTGGTACCCACAGAGGATTCACATAGGTAACAAGGCAGCTAAGTTTTGGAGAGTGCTCTACTGATCAAAAAGTACAAGCTGATACTAAAAACGTTCTTGACGGTTGAAATCTTAAAATGGCCTTTGAGCCTCCACCACCTGCAGGCAGGTTGGAGGCCTCACCCTCTGGGAGTTCTTGCCTTTTCATTATCCTCCTAAGCCATATAAGAAGACATTAGAGAATAAGCTTTCTGGGACTTCCTTGGTGGTCCAGTGGATAAGACTATGCGCTCCCAATGCAGGGGCCCCGGCTTCGACCCCTGGTCAGGGAACTAGATTCCGCACGCGCGCCGCAACCAAGAGTTCGAATGCTGCAGCTAAAGATCCTGCGTGGCACAGCTAAGACCTGCGGCAGCCTAAATAAATAAAAAAATATTTTTTAAAAAAAGAGAGAGAGAGTAAGCTTTGCTTGGGGGCTGAGTCACTTTCTTTGCCAACTTCCTGCCTTTGTCTCACCCTCTGCATTAGGCCCCAGATGTGCCTACATAGAAAATCATTGAAAAGCCGTGATCGGACACCATGGCCTCATTCTATGGAGAGGCCCAAACCGGCCACTTATTTATTTATTTTTAAATAAATACATAAATTTATTTATTTATTTATGGCTGCGTTGGGTCTTCGTTGCTATGTTCAGGCTTTCTGTAGTTGCTATGAGCAGGGGCTACTCTTCATTGCGGTGCGTGGGCTTCTCATTGTGGTGGCTTCTCCTGCTGCAGAGCACGGGCTCTAGGCATGCAGGCTTCAGCAGTTGTTGGCATGTGGGCTCAATAGTTGTGACTCGTGGGCTCTAGGGCACAGGCTCAGTAGCTGTGGCGCACGGGCTTAGTTGCTCCGTGGCATGTGGGATCTTCCCAGACCAGGGCTCACATCCATGTCCCCCGTACTGGCAGGCAGATTCCTAACCACTGCACCACCAGGGAAGTCCCCAGGCCACTTATTGACACTGGACTTGAGACTTGAACTCACAGCAGCTGAGTCAGAATCCAGCCTCATTTTCCAAACTGCATGGTCTTTCCACCCTTCCACACTGCCTCCTTACTGCTCTCCCTGCCTCGAACAGAGTGTGTGGCCTTCTTGGGTTTGGTTAGTGTCGATCTTGGAATGAGTATCTTCTGGACGCTGATAATGTGCCTGCAATTCTACATGTTTTGAGAAGAGACTTACGGGATGACTTTGATGTCTTCTTTGCCATGCAGGATGTAGTCAATGACCTTGTAAAAGTTGATTTCCTAGGCAAAAGAGAGAGTCTGAGACAGTGCTTCAGCAGGAGTGTGTTCTTGAGAAAGGCTTTGTTCTTTACCCTGTGCCCTGTGGTTTTCCAGAAGCACCAGCCTGACCTTCTAAGGGCGTGTCCCGGTGCCCCTGGAGCTCACTGTCCTCAGCTGACTCTCAGGGTTCAGTGTGCTCCTCCTTGGAACCAGCTCACAGTGGCCAGGCAGGGGCTGGGATCTGGGGCTGGGAAGAGACATAGGAAGCGTTCCAAGGGAATCTGGGGGTTCAATACAAGGAAAAAGAGAGAAAGATTGCTGGTGGAGTCTAGTGAGAGAGGGAGGTGGAAGGAGGCTTCTGTCCCGTTTAGCATCATCGTCAACCCAGCCATCTTCCACGTGGGGTCAGCTGCATGGTCACGGCCCCCTTCCTCCTTCACTCCTCCACTCAGCTGCTCTTTGCTGCGTCAGCTCTTGCAGACTTGCCTTCCCAATCATCCCTCATGCTTCCCAACTCACATTCCACCTCTTCCATCCCTCCCACCTCCTTACACCATTAAAACCCCTTTTCTCTTAAATTAGACCTGTTCAATTCCATGACTTCCTAACATGGGGTTGGATACTGGCAGGTGGTTCCTTTTCCCTAGCTCTCCAGGGAAAAATCCATTACCTTATTGGAACGTGATGGGCAGGTTAGTAATAATCATTTTACAAATAGGAAGACTGAGACCCAGAGAGAGGAAAGGACTCATTTATAGTAAGACAGTAAGCCGGGACCAGAACCTTGGCCCCTGACTCCTGTGCTCAGAGCTCTTTCTACTGTCACTTAAGGTTAATAGCTTAAAAGAGTGTTTTTCTCTCTGTAGCACTCTCACCTAGAAAGGGGGCTACTCAAAGTGTGGTCCCTGGACTGGTACCAGGCTGCAAACTATTTGTTACTATTCCATGATGAGATAAAAACAGAAATTGACGGTCAGTGTTTAGAAACTTTTACAGCAATTTGACTGAGTTAGGTTAGGTCTGTTGAAACTGATAATTTAAAAAAGACAAGTTTTGTATGTCTTTTAAAATTTTTACTTTTTGCATAATAGATTTTTATCATATCTTGAAACGTATCAGTCCAAGATAAGTTGGAAATTTAAAAAAAAAATTGTTCCTCTACTACAGGTTATTTTGAGAAATATTGCCCTAGAGATTTAAATGTTGATACCTGGGCCCCATCAAGGCCTGTTGACTCAGAACCTCCACAAAGGGAAATTCCTCATCTAGTCAAGGGTGTCTAGTTGACGGGCAGTCGTGACCTTCTTCAGGCTCACGAGGGAGAGAGAGGCTCTGCTCCTCAACGCCCACCATTGGAAGCAGCTACAGTGATTGAACCCTTCTAGAGCGGCTCCCATGGCATTGGCTGCTCCAGGGTAGGTATGAGCTCCCTGCAGTAGGAAGCATCCAAGGGAAGACCAGGTGAACCCCACAGCACGATGAAATGGAGTTAGGAATAGATCTAGAGTGCAAAGACTCAGGCTCTGGTCTTGGTTCCACTATGTGTCCTTTCTGGGCCTCAGTTTCCCCAGCTGTAAAATCGGTGGTGTTTGTTTTTTGTTGGTGTCAAGTAGCAGAACCTTTTCCCCTAACAAAGCATGGGCCCTAATCCTATAAAGCAGAGGAAAGTAATGCCGCCCTAATGGAAGCAGAGTTGGGTACATGGAGATCCTGCATCTCTCCTGGTTTTCCCTCACTCCCTGTCCCGTCCTCCTCTGCCCCCATTCACCCCTGGCCCAGGCAGCCACTGTGGGAGCGTTGGGTTCTAAAGATAATCTGGGAATTTAAAAAACTGAATTAGGGAATCCCTAAAGCTCCTTCCAGCTATGATTCTAAGACTATGGTTGGAGAGTTAGCATAGATAGATAGTCTCTCATAGATTAAAATGCACATATTCTTTGACCCAGTAATTCTACATATGCTAATAAATCCTATCGATATATTCCCAAATGTAGGTAACAGCATTGTTTTCCCCATCTAGGGCTTTCAACCAGACTGCTTTAAAAAGTCTGGAGATAGCTGACATCTATCACTTGGAGATGGTTAAGCAAACTGAGTTCCTGCGCATAGTGGATACTTTGCATGTCTCCAGAGCGAATAGCTGTATCTGTGCTGATAGGGAAAGATGACAAAATATACTCAAGTCGGAAAAGTAAGGCACAAAATAGAATCATCACACTTGTCAAGGGTAGTGGTGGTGGAATATGTATATACACACACACACACACACACACACACACACACACATACACACATACACATACACATACATACACACACCCAGGAATGTCCATGGACATTTGGGAAAGGTAGACCGCTCACAGTGGCACAGTGGCTGTCTCAGGGCAGGCTGGATTTCTGTGCTGTGCTCTTTTGTATGGTGTGAGCTGTTCTCTGTGCTCATGTATTACTTTTTCAATAAATATAAATACATTGCGGTAGGAACATTTTAAAACAGTGAGGTCATATCCTATGGGCGGTTCTAGAAATCAAAGGTGGCCCCGTTATCTGCTGGGACTTTGGTAGAGCTGTTTCCTTCTGGGAGGGGGAGATGGCCTTCTTGCTTCAGGACCATCTGTCCTTGGGCCTGGGCTGTTCACTGCTCTCCCAGGGAAGCTGCTGTCTCCCTAGGCCTAGTAAACTGCCCTACCCAGGGGTCTCCATGAGATTCTTTTAGAAAGGTGAGAAATGGACTTTTTTTCTTTTAAACCCACAGGAGAATCAATTTTGCTTTCACAGAAAGCAACAAAAAGTTCAGTGTGCTTTAGGTAAACAGAACTTTTTCCACACACTGTAGCTCAGCCAAGTTGCTTTCAAGGCCATATTCATGTAGGAATTCACCAGCCTTCGCAAAGTCAAAACCAAGCCATCAATGAGTGCCTTTGTCACCTTGCACCTAAGCAGCTGACACTGTAACACAGGGTCTTTGAAAGAGCCACACGCAGCGAGAGCCAAATCATCGTGCATGGAAATATACCAGTTTTAAAAGAAGTGTTATTTTTTTTTTCCCATGAAGTCTGCTTAGCCTTTTTCATAATCAAAAAACACACACAACGCTTTATTTTTAAGAGGAGATGAAGTGAGGTGTAGTTGCTTTGGGGGAACTTCAGAACCAAGATTTGGGGAGGTTAATTGGTCAAAATCCAGATGAAGATTGTATTTCTAATGTGAATGTGGCAGATAAAGTGTGAGAGTGATGTTAGTAGGCAAAAGGATAAGTTAGAGCCTGATAGCTCTCTGGCTGTCCTGGAATTGGAGGTGACCTCTGACCTCAGGGCTCAACTCAGAGAGCTGAATATTAAAGCAGCCCGGGAAACTGAAATTAATTGAAGTTGGTGGTGTCTGAAAGCTATGGGGATCTCTATTCTATACAGTTGCTAGAATTCTAAATTTTAGGAACAAGTCCAGCTCATATGTGAATTAGATGAAAAGCTCAGTAGTAACATCTCAGCTATGCCAACACAAAAAGCTGTACTTAAAAAGGAAAAACGTCCCCGAATAGTTTTCTGACAAGAGCACATGATGTAAGCCTTGAAGACTCAGTCTTCCCAAATGAAATCATGAAATTGTGTGGGCAAAAGAGTAGTTTGAAACTGGACAGTGCCAGGTTGTAAAGGTCATTTTGGGTAAAGCAGAACAGACAGTTTAGATTCCAAGGTTGAAATCTTTTCTGGTGTGTATATGAAGCTCACAGGCCAAGGTGTTAATTCTAAATCCCTAGAGTTTGAATTAAGATTAAATAAAGTCTGTCACACACACACACACACACACACACACACACACACACGGACACGGACACAGACACATACACACGCTGTCCTTTCTCTTTATTTTGGGTAGGGTTAGTGTTGGCTGGGGGGAATCAGGCCTCCTAGCAGAAATTGACATACCATTTCAGACAGGCTGGAAGGTTTTGTGGAAAGAACGCTGGACTAAAACTCAATTCAGGACACGACTCTGCTGCTTACCTATTGTATGTGACCTCAGCTAAAGTCATTCTGTCATTCTACAGGTTCTATAGGCCATTTGAGTGCCAGGTCTGTTTACCCTGCTGCATCTTTACCTCCCCACACATTTCATTTCAGCTTCTCTAAAGTGTTTGTGCCTCATCTTAAAAATGTAGCAATAGTAGGAAACCAGAGGTCACAAACTGAAGTGCCAAGAGAGACCTGATAGAAACATAAATGAGAGAAGGAGGCCAGGGGTGTACAAGAGGGAGTCGGGGGCACTGTGCAAACTAGAGAGTTCAGGCCACACATTGCAAGGAGGTGGCCGCTACTCAGCTCCAATCAAATTTACCCTGCAGGACTGTGGGTCCAGCTTTGACTGATCTGCCACCTTTTGAAAAGAAACTGAGAATCTAGATGTTTATCAGAAATACCTTGATTTTTAAGTGCTAAGCTGCCAATTCAAAACTGTTTTAAAGTGAAAACAAAGAAAAACTAAAAAAACGTATGTAGCCAAACATATTTACCTATTGGCTGGAATTGACCTTCTGGCTATCAATTTGTACATTTTAGATTAGATTTTAAGGTTATTTGTAGCTTTAACTGTCTACAGTTTTCCTGCTGGGTGGATCCTTGAGCAGGTTGCTTGATCTTTCTGGAGTTCTTTCCTCATCTATGGAATGAGAATATTTATCCCTCCTTTGTCAGTCCCACCGGGTTATTGTGAAACTCCAGTGAGATATTAAAATACCTTGCAAATTACAGGGCTTGAGCAATTGTGAGGAGTTATCATAATTTCAAGGGAGACAACCCAACCCAGAGAAGATAAATACTGAAGTGGTAAAGACACTTCAGCAGGGCCTACAGTGCCTTACTCGTTTGCATTTCATTAAACATTTGATCATATTGGACAGGCTAGAGAGAGACCTACCCTTCCATCTGGAGTCCTGGGACCAGAGTAGGGTGGAGCCTCACCCATCAGGACTGGCCACACGTCAAAAAATTCCTAGGAATAAGAAAAACAATAATTATGTGTCTTGAAAGTAGATCAGAAAAAGATTAAGAAAAGAAGACTACCTGTATGAGTCATCTATCACTGAAATCTGGAAGATGGGCAGAGCTCAGTGAAACCAAAGGTTGAAAGGGCTACAAGATTCACTAGAGTTGGAGAATGTCAGTCATGTCTGTGCTTTGAGATATATCAATATCATCAGAACTGGATCTGTCTAGGGACTTCCCTGGTGGTGCAGTGGTTAAGAATCCGCCTGCCAATGCAGGGGACACAGGTTCGATCCCTGGTCTGGGAAGATCCCACATGCCGTGGAGCAACTAAGCCCCTGCACCACAACTACTGAGCCTGCGCTCTGGAGCCCGCGAGCCACAACTACTGAAGGCCATGTGCCTAGAGCCCGTGCTCCACAACAAGAGAAGCCACTGCGATGAGAAGCCCACGCACTGCAGCGAAGAGTAGCCCCCACTCGCTGCAACTAGAGAAAGTCTGCGCGCAGCAACAAAGATCTAACGCAGCCAAAAAATAAATAAAAATGAAAAAAAAAAAGAACTGGATCTATCTAATCAATAACCAAGAAATGGGAGTTAGGTTGGAGCACCCTCATACTCCCTGTGCTGTGGGACATGAGAGGGAAAATGGGGACTCTATGGCTAAGAAATTTACCTTAAGTATTAATACATGCTAAACATGTGAGCAAACATTTAGCTGGAACAATGTTTCTTGCAGTATCATTTATAGCAGTGAAAAATCAGAAAACACCTAAGTGTCCAATAGGAGGGGACTTATTAAATCAATTATGGTACGTCTAGTAACAATGATGTTACAGTTGTGTAGGTACTGATTTAAAAGATGTCCATGAGGGCTTCCCTGGTGGCGCAGTGGTTGAGAGACCACCTGCCGATACAGGAGACAAGGGTTCGTGCCCCGGTTCGGGAAGATCCCACATGCCGCGGAGCGGCTGGGCCCGTGAGCCATGGCCGCTGAGCCTGTGCTCCACAACGGGAGAGGCCACGCCAGTGAGAGGCCCGCGTACCGCAAAAAAAAAAAAAAAAAAAGACGTCCATGATACACTGATGAGTAAAAAATGTGAGGTGACAAAAATAGATAAATCATGTGACCCCAGTGTTTATATAGAAAATGCGGTCAAAGAATTCACAACAAAGCATTAACAACTGGTTTTCTCTGGGGGATTGGAATGAGATTATACTTTATTTAGCAATTATTCCCTAATAAAGTTTATGGCTTTTGTAATAGGGAAAAAATTTTTTTTCCAGATAAGAAAGAAAGGACAAACAATGGTGCCAAATATGGATGGATAGACCCATATCTGGGCTCCAACAGGAAAGGATGACACCGTAAGACAACTGGCAAAGACAGGGGCAGAGAGACAAGAGAAAAAGGTTGGCAAAGGCTCTGCATGGTCACACAGCCCCAGGAGAAGAACCTGGGAAGCCATGCAGGCGCTCCCTTGCTACTTCTCCGCTGGTTTTCCTACCGCACACGCAGCTGCACAGCTTGCGTTGGGCCAAATCTGGGCCTGGCGGAGGAGGCCTCTGTCCTCCAGTGTCTGTCTGTTCATTTATCTGCTGGTATTTAGGGACCGTGATCACTAGCTCTGGGTTATTGTGGGCAGGGTGCTTCTTGACCTCTCTCTCTTGTTTAAACATGTTTGTCATGGTGGTTTGTTCTAATATCATCCAGGGGGCAAGCAGAAGGGACTCTACATGAAATTCAGATTTCACATCCTCACCCTTCTGCCCAGTTGGGCTCTTCTCTTGACTACCAACAACAGGAAGCAATTCAATTCTGGGTGAAAATATGAACTGGGGACTTACCTAAGCTCCACAACATGCTGGCTGTTAGATAGAGAGAGATGGACAAGGCACAGTTTATGCCCTGGAGGAATCTGCTATGTCATGGAGGAGAGAATTAAGCCCTCAAGTAACTTTAGTAAGGTAGATGGGGTAAGAACCAAAACAGTAATAAAAGGAGAACACAAATGTTAGAGGAGACCAGGA
Organism: Monodon monoceros; assembly: GCF_005190385.1. Lineage (NCBI taxonomy): Eukaryota > Metazoa > Chordata > Mammalia > Artiodactyla > Monodontidae > Monodon > Monodon monoceros. The sequence continues at coordinate 126,089,068 of NW_021703768.1, forward strand.
GAAGGACATGGGGCTGACACTGTCAAGGTCAAACTCTGAGTGATTCTGAAGATTGTCCCAAGGAGAAGCAGATGTTATCAACAAAGGGTTGGGTGGAATATGGGGCATGTTTATGCTTGCCTTCCTCTGTCTCAATCTCTCTCTCTCTTTTATTTATAAACAGCTTTTTTGAGATATGATTCATATACCATATGATCCACCCAGTTTAAGTGTAGAATTCAGTGACCTTTATTGACTTTTTTCATAATGTCAATACTTCAGGTAAGAGCTTAGCTACCTGGGGTGGGGTGGTGTCGGGGGAGGTGGAGAAGCATAGGTTTTTAGAATGATTATAGGCAGCCCAGCCCACTTCTCATTGCTAGATTGTTCCATCTATTGGGGATGGCTAAGTCAGGACATTCTTGCTTAAATGTGACTTTCCCTTTTGAGGGGGAGTTCAAAAGAAACAGAGGGCAGAACACTGCAGCTCAGAGCTGTGTTCAGATCCTTTAAGGTTCAAACTGAACACCTTAAAATGGTGCTCAGTTTGCACCTCCAAGTTTCTTTTGAATTTAACTACTCAGAAATTCTTTTGATTAAAAAAAGAACCATTCATTTGTATGAATTCATTTGCTACTTCCTGAAGGAGTATAAAAGTGCTTATTGCTGGATTTAGCCATATTTGGGAAAATACTTGATTCAAGAATTTACAAAAATCAAATGGACAGTTGGACTAGTACCAGAGGTTCCCTAAAATCAGTATATGGCCCAACTGCACCAGAATCACTTAGGGAGCTATTTTAAAGGCAAAAATGAGAATAATAAACCCATGAGTATATGGAAATCTGTTATATGGTAAAATGGCATATCAAAATGGTGGCATTTCAAAACAGTGGAGAAAGGGTAGACTGTTCTTTAAATGGGGAATTAGGAGGGGGGCACAAAATTTATCCCTACCTTATACCATAACATGTTGATAATTTCAAAAGGTGAGTGAAAGATGAAGATATATTAATCAAAACACATCAGATCATTTCAGACTATAATATTAAGGTTGAGGAAGTCTTTTTTAAACAAAATTCAAAGCGCAGAAGCCATAAAAGACAATTTAAATCTTCTGTATGATGAAAGATGTCATAAACAAAGTTAAAATATAATCCATAGAAAGGGAAAATATGGTTGCAGCCTATGTGACAGAGATATAGTCTATATCATGGATAAAGCACTCCTATATTTTAATAAGAAATAGACAAAGAATTCAATTTTAAAGGTGGAAAAATGGGCATATATTGCCCAGAAAAATCTGGGCAATATATGGAATAAAAAAGTTAACTCACAAATAAACATATAAATGTATTTACCCTCACTTAGTAATCAGTGAAAAAACAATTAGAAAAAACGAATAACATTTTTTGCCCATTTAAGTAGGAAAAATAAAAAGATTTATGATATACAAAATTGGCAGGAGTTTTGAGAAGTGGAATTCTCATGCAGTGCGAGTGAGAGTATAAAATGATTTAGCCTTTAGAGGGAAAATTTTGGGAAAGCAAAATGAAAATTTTTTCTTAGTAATGTACTTCCACAGCTTTGTCCTATAGATAGTCTCTGTCAAGTGTGCAGGAATTTAACTCCAAGGTTGTTCATTATAGCATTGTCTTTAATTGCAAGACTATTTAGAAATGATTTAAATGCCCAGAAATAGGGGAAAGGATAAATTAATTATGGTATATCCATACTATTTAGAAGAATGAGGTAAATCTATGTGGACTAAAGAACAAAGAAAGAGGATTTCTACTCCTATTAATGGTGGCCAGTTTGTTTCAGACCAGTCCTCCAACTGAGAATTATTATGAAATCTGGACTGTTTATGTGTATGTGTGCATATGTGTATATAAACATTTGTTTGAAGGAATCATAGAGCTAGCAAGGCAGCAAGGACTTGATGGGCCAAGATTCCACAGAGAAGGGAAGCCCAGAGATGTGAGCCTAATGTCTGATTCAGCTTTTCCTCTTGATTGCCTTGCTGATACCAAAGATGCTGTGGAGCAGCTGGGAAGCTGCACAGACTTACTGGGCTAGTGGGATAAAACTGGAATTCAGGGCCTGCCAAGGAGGAGGGACCCTTGAAATCAACCCAGGTTTCATCTGGCCCTTCTTAAAGGTTTATACCCTAGGAGTAAAAGTGAATCAGAAACAGAACATCCCTTGCAAAAACTGAAGACCAGCTTCAAATCAGCTCAGTCCCTGATTGGAGTCAGATGCTCTGCCTTTATCTCAACCGCTAGCCAGAAGTAACATAAATCCCCTTTGGAGGAACATAACATTGCCCAGAGTTTCAAATCATCTCTAAAATGTTTTATATATGTCTCTAATGTTCAAACAAAAATAAATAGTCATGTACAAGATAAGGATTAACTGAAAATCAAGAGATAAAACAGACTATAGAAAGACAGCCATAGAATATATCTACAGATATTATAGCTCTCAGACCCAGACTCTAAAATAACTGATTATGTCCAAGAAATCAAATACAGAATAGAGAATTTTAGAAGAGCGCTGGAAACCTCAAGAAAGATGAAATGGAAATTCTAAAATTGAAAAATACCTGAAATTAAGAACTCAATAGATAGTTTTAACAGCCAATTAGACACAACTGAAGATTCATGGATAGATCAGAAGAAATATTCAAACTAAAAAACAAAAATATAAAAGGGTGGGAAATACAGAAAGGAGTGTAAGAGACATAAAACATGATGAAAAACTCTAGTATATAATGACAAACTTAGAGGTGTTTTACCACTGCATATCAAGATATTTTATAGAGCTACTATAATTAAGACAGTATGGTATTGCAGAAGAATAGATAAATATACCAAGGGAACAAAATAGAGAGTCCAGAAACAGACCCAATATATGGACACTTGATTGATGATAGAGGTATGATAGAGAAAGATGGTCTTTTCAGTAGAACAGTGGGGGAGAAGGATGGTCTTTTCAAGTACTGGTCAATTGGATATCTGTATGGGAAAAATTAATATTGACGCTACTTCATGCTATACATTTTAGAATTGTCAGGTAGATTGTAGAGCTGTATGTGAAAGTTCAAACAATAAGGCTTTTAGAAGTTAACATAGGTGAATATCTCTATCACCTTGGGGCCAGGAAAGATTTCTTAAATAGGGCATAAAAACCAATAAAGGAAAAGACTGATAAATTGGGCTACATGATAATTTAAAACTTACATGAGTTAATGAGAGCACAGTATGGGAGAAGATATTTGCAATGTTGCATTCAACAGAGGACCCATATCCAGAATTTGTTAAGAACTCTGACAAATAAGTAAGATAAAAACATACAATAGAATTTAAAAAATGGGGGAAAGACTTGAACAGGCACTTCACAAAAGGTATCCAAATGGTCAATAAACATAAATCTTCCTGGTCATTAGGTGACACATGTTAATACCCAAAGAGATAACACTACACACCCACCAAAATGGCTAAATTAGTAAGATGGCAATACCAAGTATTAGTGAGGACACCCCCTACATTGCTGGTGGGAGGGTAAAATGGTACAATAATTTTGAAAATCAGATTGGCAATATCAAAACTATTACCCAGAAGAGTAATATTAAAGGTAATTCTTACCTTTAACAATTGTGAATCACTATATTGTACACCAGTAACTTATATAATATTGTACATCAACTGTACTTCAATTAAAAAAAAAGCTAGGGACTTCCCTGGTGGTCCAGTGGTTGACAGTCTGCCTTCCAATGCAGGGGACGCAGGTTCGACCCCTGGTCAGGGAACTGAGATCCCCCATGCCACGGGGCAACTAAGCCCGTGTGCCACAGCTACTGAGACCGCGCACCTCAACTAGAGAGCCTGTGCATCGCAAACTACCGAGCCCATGTGCTCTGGAGCCCATGCACCACAACTAGAGAGAAGCCCGTGCATCACAAGGAAAGATCCTGCATGCTGCAACTAAGACCCGACGTGGCCATTAATAAATAAATATTTAAAAAAAACAAAAAAAAGCTATTACCCAGAATTTCTACTCCCAGGTAAATACCTAACTGAAATGGGAAATGGGTCCAACTGTGTACCAAAAAAATATGTACTAGAGTGTTCATAATAGCAATATTCATAAAAGCCCAAACCTGAAAATGCAAATGTCCATCAACAGTAGAATAAATAAATACTTTGCAGATTATTCATATAATGGAATATTCCACAAGAATGAAAATTAATGAACTAATGTTATGAGGAGCAATAAGAATGAATCTTACAACCCAAATGTTGATCAAAAGAAGCCAGACGCAAAAGAGTATGTATTTATATGATTCCATTTATATGAACTTCAAAGATAGGCAAAACTAACATGGCTTTAAAGGTCAGATAGTGGTTACCTTTAGGGAGGAAGGGGTGGGAGTTACTGGAAAGGGGTAAGAAAGGGGCCAGTTATGTTCTATTTTTTGATCTTGGTGGTAGTTCAGTGGGATGTTCATTCTGTGGTAATTCATCGAACTATTCTCCTGTAATTAGCGCTCTTTTCTGTGTGTATGTTATGTGTATGTATGTTGTCTTAAAAGAATCCACACGTACTGATAAAAATTATGTTCACAGAACATTATGTAAAAAAGGCAGACTATCGTGTACCCCAGCAATGTTTATTTATTTCATTTTACTTTATTTTTTTAAATTGGGTTATCTTTTTATTGTTGAGTTGTAGGAGGTTTTTTTTTTCCTTCATGAGCAAAACATCAAACTTAAAAAAAAATTGAAGTATAGTGGATTTACAATTTTGTGTTCGTTTCAGGTGTGCAGCAAAGTGATTGTTATATATATATATTTTTCCATTATAGGTTATCACAAGATGTTGAGTATAGTTCCCTGTGCTATACAGTAAATCCTTGTTGCTCATCTATTTTACGTATATTAATTCGTATCTGTTAATCCCATACTGCTAATTTTTTTTTAACTTTTTATTTTATATTATAGCCGATTAACAATGTTGTGATAGTTTCAGGTGTACAGCAGAGTGACTCAGCCAGGCTGCCACATAACGTTGAGCAGAGTTCCCTGTGCTATACAGTAGGTCCTTGTTGGTTATCCATTTTATTTTATTTTATTTATTTTTTAAAATTTTATTTTGGCTGCGCTGGCTCTTCCTTGCGGCACGTGGGCTCTTCGTTGTGGTGCACGGGCTTCTCTCTGGTTGTGGCACAGAGCGCGCAGGCTCAGTATTTGCAGCGCGTAGGCTTAGTTGCCCCGCTGCATATGGGATTAGTTCCCAGGCCAGGGATTGAAACTGCATCCCTCTACAGCCACCTCTTACACCTCAGCTTCCGCTTCTCCTTCTTGGGCAAAACAGCCTTGGCCTCGGCACCTCTCCTGATGGAGGTGACGCCCCTTGCGTCCATGCCCATCTTCAGCACCAAGGCACTGGGGTCTTTCGTGGTCCCAGCAAAGACATTGGCATTCATGCCACTCTGTCCCCCCGACTCCGCCAGCCGAGGCCTGCAGAGGGGCTGCCTCCCATGTGGGGGGCCTGGGGCCGGGCGTGGCCTCCGCTGTGGGCCTCACGGTAGCCTGGTGCACCCAGGCCTGCAGGCCCCTCACTTTCCCCATGTCCCCGGCAGAGACCTACCTGGTTATCCATTTTAAAGACAGCAGTGTGTACACGTCTATCTGAAACTCCCTAACTATCCCTTCTCCCCACCCTTCCCCCTTGGTAGCCATAAGTTCGCTCTCTAAGTCTGTCTGTCCATACTTCTAATTTTAAGAGTTCCTTTTATATTCTACATACTAGACCTTTATCAGACATACAATTTGCAAATATTTTCTCCTGTTCTATGGATTGTCTTTTAACTTTCTTCATTAGTGTCCTTTCAAGCACAAATGTTTTAAATTTTGATGGAGCCCAATTTATCTGGTTTTCCTTTGGTTACTAGTGCTTTTGATGTCATATCGAAGAAACTGTTGCCTAATCCAAGGCCACAAAGATTTACATCTATGTTTTCTTCTAAGAGATTTTATAGTTTAAGGTTTGTGCTCCATTTTGAATTAATTTTTGTATATGATGTGAAGTAGGACCCCAAATTCATTCTTTAGCATGTGAATATCCAGTTGTTCCAGCACCATCTATTAAAAGGACTATTCTTTCCCCTTTGAATGGTCTTGCCACCCTTGTTGAAAATCAATTGACCATGGTTTTTATATGTGACCAGGGTTTTACTTTGCTAGTATTTTGCTGAAGATTTTTTGCATCTGTATTCTGTAGGGTTTTTGGTCTGTAGGGTTTTTTCTTGTGATATCTTTGGTATCAGGGTAATACTGGCCTCATAGAATGAGTAGGGAAATGTTCCATCCTCTTTTATTTTGTAAGAGTTTGTGAAGGATTGGCATTAATTTTTCTTTGAATATTTGGTGGAATTCATCCGTGAAAATATGTGGCTGTGGGCTTTTCTTTGTAGGAAGTCTTTTTTAACTTACTAACTCGATCTCTTTATTTGTTATAGGTCTAGTTAGATTTTCTATTTATTATTTTTTGAATTTAATTTTTATTTTCTATTGGAGTATAGTTGATTTACAATGTTGTATTAATTTCAGGTATACAGCTAAGTGATTCCATTATATATATACATATATCAATTCTTTTTCAGATTCTTTTCCCATATAGGTTATTACAGAATATTGAGTAGATTTCTCTGTGCTACAGGTCCTTGTTGATTATCTATTTTATATATAGTAGTATGTATATGTTAATCCCAAACTCCAAATTTATCCCTCCTCTCCACATTTCCCCTTTGGTAACCATAAGTTTGTTTTTTTGTTGTTTTTTGTTTGTTTTTAATTAATTAATTTATTTATTTTTGGCTGTGTTGGGTCTTCGCTTCTGTGCGAGGGCTTTCTCTAGTTGTGGCAAGCGGGGGCCACTCTTCATCGCAGGGCTCTGGCCTCTCACTATCGCGGCCTCTCTCGTTGCGGAGCACAGGCTCCAGATGTGCAGGCTCAGTAATTGTAGCTCACGGGCCCAGTTGCTCCACGGCACATGAGATCTTCCCGGACCAGGGCTCGAACCCGTGTCCCCTGCATTGGCAGGCAGATTCTCAACCACTGTGCCACCAGGGAAGCCCCATAAGTTTGTTTTCGAAGTCTGTGAGTCTGTTTCTGTTTCATAAATAAGTTCATTTGTGTCATTTTTATTTTAGATTCCACATATAAGTGATATCATATGATATTTGTCTTTGTCTGACTTACTTCACTTAGCATAATAATCTCTAGGTCCATCCATGTTGCTGCAAATGGCATTATTTCATTCTTTTTTATGGCTTAGTAATATTCCATTGTATATATGTACCACATCTTCTTTATCCATTCTTCTGTCAATGGACATTTAGGTTGCTTTCATGTCTTGGCTATTGCGAATACTGCTGCTATGAACATAGGGGTGCATATATCTTTTTGAATTATAGTTTTGTCCGGATATATGCCCAGGAGTGGGATTGCTGGATCATATGGTAATTTTATTTTTAGTTTTCTGAGGAACTTCCGTACTCTTCTCCATAGTGGCTGTACCAATTTACATTCCCACCAATGGTGTAGGAGGCTTCCCTTTTCTTCACACCCTCTCCAGTATTTATTGTTTGTAGACTTTTTGATGATTAGCCCAGCAATTTTTAAACAGTTCTTCAGAAGATTCTAATTTACTGTCACATTTGGGAGCCTCTGGACTAGACCTAAGGTCTTTTCCAACCCCGGATTCTGCAATTCATTTATTCATTCGACCAAATACTTAGAGGGTCTCCACTGGGCTGTGTACCACACGCAGCATGATAAAGCACGCAAAATGAAACCGACAGGGATCTTGGGACTTTGGGAGAAGAAATCACATATCTAGATAACTCTGGAACTCTGCTCCAAGGCAGAAAATGATTAGCTCCAGGAGGCAGAGACAGGTAGAGAAAGAGCAATGGGAGAGTTGGTTTGGGAAAAGCTAGCTGAAGAACATGACTGGGGGCCAGTTGAGTCTCTGCGGCCTTAGCCAACGTGACCCCAGAGCATTCTGAGGGACCAGATCTAAGCATAAGCATCCACTTCAATTGCCTGGCTGAGCCTTGGGCTCCATACACCATAGGAAAGGTTTCTGCCCACCTTTGAGTGCATTTTCTGAGAATTCCTGAAGTTGGCAACTTTCTTCTTTCTGGACTTTCATCCTGCATGGAAACTTCTTTATCACCTACCTTCACCACCTCATCACGCCTTCTTCTCACATACTCATTTTTTTCCAACAGACTAGGGAAGATACAGGTTATTTTTACTCCCCTGTGCCCTAGAATGACTTTTCCTCTGTAAAGGTTGGTAGTCCTCTTCTCAGTGTAAAAGACCTATGAAAACCTTTTCACAACCATCCACATCCTCCCAGACTCTTCCCTGAGCACTGAATTTGTGATAGAAGTCTGGGCTCCACCTGGTATATATTTAACCTGTTCTTGGAAATGTCTGCCCCTGAAGTCTTCTCACCTTCTGCTTGGTCATGTCCAAGAGCCCCACAGAGTATCTGTCACAGTTGAGGAAGGCTCGGACTGTGTACAGGGCTTTGTGGAACTGCCTCTCAATGTCCGTAAGTTCTTCAAAGACTTTGCTCCCAGACCACAGTAGTATCTGAAAAAATACAAAAACATAGTCAGTGTTTCTGAGGCACAGAGCAGCAGCTCACAATAACCAAGAGATACAATAATTGTCCCCATTTTATAGATGGAGAAACTGAGGTTCGGAGAGGTGAATAACTGGGCAGCTTCTACTGGGTCCAACTCTTCCCATTTCTTTTATCTCCTAGGTTGTTAAGAATGATAATAACGAACATTGGCTGAGCACAAGTGCCCTACATACATTATCCCATAATTTTCCCCATTTTTCAAATGGGGAGACTGAAGCTCGGAGAGGTTAAGTGATTCACTCTTAGAGCTAGTAAATGCCTTAGCAGGGATTCAAATCCAAGCTGCCTGACTTGAAAGCTTGTTCATGCAATCAGTCTGGGATACAGCTTTTTTTTTTCTTCACATTTTTATTGGAGTATAATTGCTTTACAATGGTGTGTTAGTTTCTGCTTTACAACAAAATGAATTAGTTATATATATACATATGTTCCCATATCTCTTCCCTCTTGCGTCTCCCTCCCTCCCACCCTCCCTATCCCACCCCTCTAGGTGGTCACAAAGCACCGAGCTGATCTCCCTGTGCTATGCGGCTGCTTCCCACCAGCTATCTACCTTACATTTGGTAGTGTATATATGTCATGCCTCTCTCTCGCTTTGTCACAGCTTGCCCTTCCCCCTCCCCATATCCTGAAGTCCATTCTCTAGTAGGTCTGTGTCTTTTCCGATGATGGACACTTAGGTTGTTTCCATCTCCAGGCTATTGTAAATAGAGCTGCAATGAACATTTTGGTGCATGACCCTTTTTGAATTATGGTTTTCTCAGGGTATATGCCCAGTAGTGGGATTGCTGGGTCATATGGTAGTTCTATTTGTAGTTTTTTAAGGAACCTCCATACTGTTCTCCACAGTGGCTGTATCAATTTACATTCCCACCAACAGTGCAAGAGGGCTCCCTTTTCTCCACACCCTCTCCAGCATTTATTGTTTGTAGATTTTTTGATGATGGCCATTCTGACTGGTGTGAGGTGATACCTCACTGTAGTTTTGATTTGCATTTCTCTAATGATTAGTGATGTTGAGCATCCTTTCATGTGTTTGTTGGCAGTCTGTATATCTTCTTTGGAGAAATGTCTATTTAGGTCTTCTGCCCATTTTTGGATTGGTTTGTTTTTTTGTTATTGAGCTGCATGAGCTGCTTATAAATTTTGGAGGTTAATCCTTTGTCAGTTGCTTCATTTGCAAATATTTTCTCCTATTCTGAGGGTTGTCTTTTGGTGTTGTTTATGGTTTCCTACGCTGTGGAAAAGCTTTGAAGTTTCATTAGGTCCCATTTGTTTATTTTTGTTTTTATTTCCATTTCTCTAGGAGGTGGGTCAGAAAGGATCTTGCTGTGATTTATGTCATAGAGTGTCCTGCCTATGCTTTCCTCTAAGAGTTTGATAGTGTCTGGCCTTACATTTAGGTCTTTAACCCATTTTGAGCTTATTTTTGTGTATGGTGTTAGGGAGTGATCTAATCTCATACTTTTACATGTACCTGGGATACAGCTTTACAAACACCTACTACCTCACGAACCCCAGAGGTGCTAAGTAGAGACAGTATGATGGTTCCCAGGCCCTTTTATTATCACTGCCTTTCCAGTTGAGCATATCAATGCTTCAGGAAAAGGGCACATCCAGTCCATTCCAATGAGCCAAGCCCTTTACCTGGCCGCGCCGAGTCTCACAGTTGTGCAAGTAACTCAGGTGGAACACCTTCATGATTATATTTGCAAAATTGAGGTACTTGAGAAGAATCTGAAAATCAAACAGCATGAGGGGAAACAGATGAGAAGGAGAAATTCCTCCTGTGGCCACTTCCACCATCAGCAAATAAGTCTGAACATTTTCAAAGCTTCATCTGAGACAGTTTGAGCAGATGGATCATGGAAGCTGACTCATAAAATGATGCATTATAAGAGGGCAAAACTCACAGAATGTAGAATGTCTACGTTAATAGGGGTGTATTCATGAAAAACTGCTATTTATTGAGTTCGCAGGCCCTGTGATAAGTCACTGATGTATGTTATCTTACTTGCTCGTCACAACTACCTCAAGAGATACTATAGATACTCTATATAAGAGATACTAAAAAGTCATCTCCATTTTACAAATAAGAAAACTGAGGTTCAGAGAAATTTATGCAACATGCCCAAGTCAAACAGATGTTAGCAGAACCAGAACAATTTTCCCTACATTCTTGGCTCCAAAATCCAACATCTTAATGATTATCCTGCCCTGCCTTCCTCACAGAGCATCAGACTACCGACTTCTTTGCGTTACAGATGGGGAAACCGAGGCCAGGCCGAATAGCAAGGTTCAGAGGATTTGTGAGCTGGGAGAATGTGCTAGCATGGACACCCCAGCAATTTCTAAAGCATTCTTACCTCTTCATCTCTCTTGGTGAAGTGGGGCCCGTCCACTTTATTCACAGCCATGATTATGGCCACCACGTCCTTCCCATTCATTATGGGAGAAGCCAAGATATTCTTGGTCTGATACTCTGTGAGGGTGTCCACGAAGTCACAGAAATGCTCATCCTGAAGGAAGACAGAGACAAGCCTGAGTGGGCAGATGAAGAGCAAAGACAGTAAAACAACACAGAGCCCCAGGTGCCCTTGGTAGGGGTAGGGTAAGGGGGCTCCCCATTCTCTTGTTGACAAAAGCATGAAGACATTTCCATCTACTCTGCTTCAGCGGGGGAAGGCAATTAGAGATGATTTCTGCCCTGGAAGCCTCCAAAATCCAGTAGAAGAAAGTCTGAAATACGACCCACTAAGGGCTGTGGAGACAATGTGAGCCCAGCACTGTAGGGGCCCGAGGATGGGGGTGGAGGGTTGACTTCATCTGTGGAGGAAGGTTTCGAGAAGGCTCTCTTGAGGTGATGGCAGCTTAGCCCAAAGTAGAAACTTGAGCGCGGAAAAGACCTTAGTGAGTATAATAATCACAGTAGCCAGCAGGTGCTGTGTGTGGCGCTTTGCCCGCATCAGCTCACTTTATTCCTCCCGATAACCTGTGAGATGGGACCGTTAGTCCATCTTACAGCAGGGGAAACTGAAACTCAGGAAAGTTAACGTTACTTACTACTTGTTTGTGTGTGTGATTCCAGAACCTGCCCTCAGCTGTGCTGCCTTTCAGGGAAGGCTGGATAAGGGCAGACCTGGGTCTAGGTCATTGAACCAAATAGTTTGTTACTTTCAGCTTTTTTTCCAATCCAGTTCTAGCACCACACAGCCAGTCCAATGGATATCCCCATTTCACAAATCTTTTTTTTTTTCTTTTCTTGGCTGCATTGGGTCTTCGTTGCTGCACGCGGGCTTTCTCTAGTTGTGAGCGGGGGCTACTCTTTGTTGCGGTGCGCGGGCTTCCCATTGCGGTGGCTTGGTAGTTGTGGCTTGCGGGCTCAGTAGTTGTAACACGTGGGCTCAGTAGTTGTGGCTTGCGGGCTCTAGAGCGCAGACTCAGTAGTTGTGGCGCATGGGCTTAGTTGCTCCGCGGCATGTGGAATCTTCCCGGACCAGGGCTCAAACTCATGTCCCCTGCATTGGCTGGCGGATTCTTAACCACTGAGCCACCCGGGAAGCCCCCCATTTCACAAATCTTAATGGAAGTCCCACTTTGTGTCAGGCCTTAGGCTAAGTGCTAGGGATACAGAGAAGACTAAGATTCAGGCCAGCACACAGATAAATCAGTACTAGTAACGCAGGACATAAGTGTTGGCTCAAAGCAGTGGAAGTACAGAGGAGCACACAGCCCCCACACCTCACCCTGAAGGCAAACATGGAGGCCAGTACAGGGCGTTGCAGTCCAGGTGGTCAGAAAGGGGAGACAGAACCCGAATTGTCTTAAATCCCAAAGAATCCACCTTTCTGTTTCCTGGTAGCACTGTGAGGTTTCCCAACGGTCAGCATTGCTTGGACACAAGCCAGCCCAGACATGTACAGTTCATGCCGTTCTGAGAAGGGAAACGTATTTCATAGAGCCAATTCACAGAGCTTTGCTAGAACCGGGTGTGCGGTATCTTTTCCACAATGTAGAAGTTCAGAGTGTGGTGCTCTGCATCTGTTAATTTCTTCCAGTTGGAGTGGGGTTAAATAAACAGGCACTATTGTCAAGGAAGCTGTCTCAGAACAGGTGAAGGGTAAAGGAATTAAGAGAAGCCTGTAGTGCTCTACTTGAATTAGTGTTCAAGGATTAGGCAAAATCTCTAAAGAGGCATTAGCCACAGGGGTTTTCCATGTCGCTCTCTAAGGACACTGATGAATCCCTAAACACAAGCCTGAGTGGGGCATGCTCAGATTCATTTCATGAAGTCAGTTCAGTCTTGCGATATTCACTTCCGTCAAGGAAAACGGTACTTGGGCCTTACCCTCATCTGAGGCAGATACTACTAAATCCACCAGTACCTTCTCTCCCACTGAGTTCTCGGCCCTGGAACTTTCTCACAAATAGTACAGCTGCCAACTGACTGGTGTTTGCATAGTCATTGTCATCCTTATATTTTCAGCATCTACAGTGTTCCAAACAACCGTGTCATAGAACCTCAGCTTATCAGAGATGGAGGGGCCTTAGAAACAATTTAGCTCAAACTGTTCATTTTAAAGCCCAGGAATCAGAAGTCGAGCTAAGGAAAGCCCGAAGTTGTTCATTCATTCAGTTAGCATTAACAGAGTGCCTTCTATTGTATGCTAGGCACTGTTCTAGACCCTCAGGGTAGGCAGTGAACAAGAGGGGTGGATGTTCCCTAGAGAAGCTTCCGTTCAAATGGGGTGGGCAGACAAAAAGCAAGTAAACAGCTGCTTTGAAGGAGAGAAACTGGATGATGCTATGGACAGTGATGGAAGCGGTGGCAGATTGAAGCTGCTTTGGTCAGTCATGGTGGGTAGGGACGCTTCTCCAAGAGGTAAGCGGAGAGCTGAAGGCTCAGAGGAGCCAGGCAGGTGAAATGCGTTCCAGGCAGAGACCACAGAGAATGCAAAGGCCAGGAGAGGGCAGTGAGTTGGCTGATCTGAAAAACAGGAAGAACACCAGTGTAGTGAGGGAGATTGGAGGGTAAGGAAGTCAGAGAGATGGGCAGAGGCCTTATCTGACAGGGCCTTGGAGGCCACTGTAAAGAGCTTAGATTTTATTCCAGTGTAATGCAAGACTGCTTCTCATTCCTGGAAACCTCAGTTCCTCTTTTCAGACATTCGCAGTGCCAAGCTCTGTTACATCCCATGATGACATCTATTTATTGGATAATAATGATGTACTTGGCCCAGAGCCAGACAATTCATTAACTCTCACATCTGCCCTGTCACACAGAATTCTCTCCTTCCCTGTTTTTATAGACAATTATTCTCCTGCTGGTAAATAGCACAGCCACTGCATTCATTCATTAATTTATTCATTGATACACTGATTGATTCATTCCTGGATTGATTCATTCATTTCCTTATATTTACTGAGCACTGGCTCTGTGAGAGGCATTGGATATGCCAAGATCAGTAAGAAAGGTGAGTTATCAATGGTTATCACTGTACAGTGGGACATCATGTAAAACATGTACTCACAATTCAAACCATAGTGTGAAGGAGGCCCCCACCGGATGGGTGATGTCCTGGGGCCCCAGGAGGGAGGGACTTGTTCTCTGAGTGGCTTTATGAGCCAGTCAGTAAACTGTCAGTAGCCAAAACCTCTCTGAGCCTCAGTTTTCCTTTTGGTAAAATTGGAGTGTTGGACCAGGTCCTCCTCGAGGTTTCTTTCCGGCCTGGCATGCTGGGTTCCAGGTGTCATAGTGAGGGAAGGAGCGCAAGACAACAGATGTAAGGTTCTCTGGAAATGGCAGTGTTTTCAGGTTCAGTCTTCAGAAGTGCGATTTGTCAGTGTCTAGAAAAAGCTCATTGTTCTCCTTTACTCTCACACTACTGCCACGCTCACAACACTTCTCAAACTAGATGCGTAGGTGTTTTTTTCCACACTGGCCAGCTCTCTGACACTAGTTGGGTATCCAACAATTCAGTTCAGTTCTGACGCTGTTCACCTGGAGAATCAGAACCTACCAGTGAAAGGGTTCAGTCTCAGAAGACTGCCCCCACTTCAGATACCAAATACAAGTCACAGGTTGCCATCTATACTTCTGCCTGCCTGACTATAAATCAAGGTTCCTCCTTGGGTTTGATAACTTGCTAGAACAGCTCGTAGATCTCAGGGAAGTATTTGCATTTACAGGTTTATTGTATAATAAGGGTAGAGGTGAACAGTCCGATGAAGAGATACATAAGGTGAGATCCAGAAGGGTCCTGTGTGCAGGAGCTTCTGTCCCCCTGGAGTTGGGGTATGCGCCACCCTCCCAGCACATGCGTGTGTTCACCAATCCAGAAGCTCTGTGAACCCCGTACTTTTACGGACGTTTATGGCTGTTTCATCACAAAGGCATGATAGATTATTAACTCCATTTCTAGCCCCTCTCCCCTCTTAAGAGAATAGGGGATGGGCTAAAAGTTCCAAGTGTCTAATCACGCCTTTATCTTTCTCATGACCGGCTCCCATCCAGGAGCCCACCAAGAGTCCCCACATTAGAACAAAAGACCACTGACCACCTAGGAAATTCCAAGGGATTTAGGAGCTCGGTGTCAGGTGGTTCTAACACTCAGGAAATTACAAGGATCAGTTCTGTGCCAGGAACCAGGACAAAGACCAAATAAATATTTCTTTTTATAAATCACAATATCACTGGGGCAGGGCCATCATTTATTCATTCACTCAATAAATAAACTGTAATGAGTACCCACTCTGTCCCAGGCACTGGACTAGGTCTGGGCACCAGTGGTAAATAAGACGCACAGGAACAAACAGGCCTTATGGGCTTTCCTAAGGAGAAAGGGTAAAGAATAAATAAACAAATACTGAATGGCAAGTAGGGTTGCCAGATTTAGCAGATAAACACAGGATGACTAATTCAATTTGAATTTCAGGTAAGTAATTTTTTAGTATATCGTAAATATTGCAGAGGGTGTACGGTAGTGTGAGCTTGACACTTTTTGTAGTTTTTTGTTTGTTTTCACTTTTGTAATTTAAGTGCATGACTTAGGCTTTGATTGCTGAGACATCCACCTCAAAGATGGCTATTTGGCTATCTCAAATAAACACACGCTGCTGTCAGCCACACACAGATAAAGAGCCAGGCCACCTCCTCCCACTGAGGCTCCTTTGTTTTGAAGATCTTGGTTGATCTCGATAACTGATCATTTGGGGCCACTTTTTGTTTTCTAATTTCTCTTACCATGATTTAAATTTCTGCTCTTATGTTTTAAATTAACTAATAAAAAGTGAGCCCGTGGAAGCCTATGCCCCTACCCTCGACCGCCATAAAAACCTTAGGCTTCCCTGGTGGTGCAGTGGTTGAGAGTCCGCCTGCCGATGCAGGGGACAAGGGTTCATGCCCCGGTCCGGGAAGATCCCACATGCCGCGGAGCGGCTGGGCCCGTGAGCCATGGCCGCTGAGCCTGCGCGTCCGGAGCCTGTGCTCCACAACGGGAGAGGCCACAACAGTGAGAGGCCCGCGTACCGCAAAAGAAAAAAAAAAAACCCTAGGCTGGACCCCACTCTACCTGAGACCTCCCTTTGTGGCCCCAGGTGTGCTATGTAATTTCCAGGTCTTGTAAGTAACAAACCTTTATTTTTTCAAAGTTCCCTGATGGTTAGTGCTGAAGGGTATCTTGCATTCATCATAAGAACCACAAGGCCTTGTCCAACCACAACATTGATTATTGGCAGTTTGAGACGGCACAAAACACATACTGAAATAGTACTCTTTGCTTATCTAAAATTCAAATTTAACTGGGCGTATTATATTTTATCTGGCAGCCCTAACGACAAGTCTCCCTGAGGAGATCCCAAGGATACGTAGGAATGTGCTAGGGCATGGGAGCCACATTCCAACCCTGGGAAACTCCGTTCATGGTTTCACATTTTTAAAATTCAGTGATTATAAGCATGTCCCAGGTTTTGGGGGGCGGGGGTGGAGCTAAAGGCTAAGAGTATCACTTGTTGGTGGTTCAGGGATGACCCAGACCCCAGTCTACACCATGGTCCTGCCCCTTTTCCATCCAACTCCCAGTTTCTATCCAAAGGCCCAAATAAAGTACAATATCTCAAGGAAGAACACATGCACGTGTGGAGGACACAGGCTTGCTGACCTGGACTGACTTCATTCCAAGCCTGAGGGCACCCACCAAGGGGGCTGCATGTCCAGAAATCTTCTGGGGAAGCACAGCCATCACGTCCAGAGTGAACTTCAGGGCTGAACAGGAAACAGCAAGCTGTTCCTTAGCGCAGGGCTCAGCAAACTCTTAGGGCTATTTTAGAATTAGAGAACCTTCCTAAATCCTCAATCCCTCAACACCAGGGTCCATAGAAGCTTTCGGCACCTCTGTTCTCTGTTTTCCCCACAAATAGAATCTAAACTGAAAGCTCCAGAAGGGCAGGACTGGATTCTTCTCCAAATCCCACGCAGACCTGGTACAGCATTCATCCCTTAGAGTAAATAGACCCTTAACAGCAACAACAAAATAGTAATAATATTAACAAGGAGGACAAGCTGCCAGTAAAAGCCATTACTATGTGCCAAGAACTTTGCTGGATGAGAAATAATTCCCTCATTTGATCCTACAACAGCACTTAGAGAAACTAGGTTTCTCCCTCCGTTTTATAAATTAGGAAGTGAGCCCAAACAGGCTGAACAATTTGCCAAGGCCATGTTCTTAGAAAGTGACTGAGTCTTGATACACACCCAGATCTGACCTCAAAGCTTAACATCTTAACTTTCTGCCATGCAATTTGAAATGACCTGTTGTAAACTGCACTTCGTTTAATGCCCTCCTATTTTAGATAAGGAGGAGGTATAGAACAGCAGAGCAGTGAAGGGTGAGGGCACCAGCCAGAGTGCCTGAATTCAAATCCCTGCTCTGCCACTTTCTATCTCTGTGACTCGGAGAAAAAGTTACTTAACTTTTCTGGATTTCAGTTTCAGCATCTGTAAAACAGGGATAATCAGTTATAAGACTGTGGCAACCCACGTTGGCTACAGTTAAAGTCTAGAGAGAATCGAAGGGAAAACAGACTCCAATCCAGTTGGATGAGTCCTCAGGGAAGCCCCCTGGGTGCAGAACATTTACCCTTACCCCTGGAGGGTCAAGGAGAGATGAGCCCCATGGGAGGTCCAGCCCAGTGTGCTTCAGAGAAAACCATTTCCCACAAAGGCCCAGGTGTTAAAGGGATTATTGCATAATTACTTGATTGTGAGTCTCTTTGCCAAGTGTTTACTGAGCATCTGCTTTGTCCCAGATATTTGCTGGGTCCTGGGATAAAGTGAAGAATAAGGCAGGCATGGTCCCTGGCCTCCAGGGTTTATTGTGATAGATAGTTTTAGGAAGGAAACTAACAAAGGGACCTGGGAGGGTCTCCCTGAGGAAGTGAATTTAAGCTGAGATCTGAAGGATGAGTAGGAATTGACCCTGGCAGGGGGCTATGGGGAGAGCTGCATTAAGTGATTTGCTCTCGGTGATCAAAGAAGTCTTTGTCAGAGCTGCCAGGAGAATCCCACGGAACACTGGACTCTTAGAAGACAGAGCCAAGTGCTTAACCAAGTGGTCAACTTGACGTTTCCATGATGAGACAGACTGCCATCCTATATCCCTCGATGCAAAGCATGAAGAAAAACACAACATCCCCTCTATGATATACCTGCCAGAAATGCATAGCCTGAATCTAAACATGAAGACACTTCAGACAAGCCCAAATGGAGGGACATTTCTCCAGAATAGTCGGCCCGCACCCTTCAAAAACATAAGCATCATGGAAAACAAAGATAGATCAAGAAACTGTTTCAGATTGGAGGAGACTAAAGAGACAGTGCTATGTGGGTATCATTGAGATGATTGGCAAAAACTGAATACGGACTGTTTATTAGATAATAGTATTGTATCAGTGTCACATTTCCTGAATTTGATCATTGTGCTTTGGATATAAAAGAAATGTCCTTGTTCTGGAAATACACAGCCAAGTACCTGTGATTAAAAGGATATGTTGACTCCCGAATGGGTCGGGAAAAAATGGAGACATAAAGCAAATGTGGTAAGTTGTGAACAGTTGGTGAATTTGGATGAAAGGTATACAGTTCTTGGTACTATTTTTGAACTCTTCTAAATTTGATTATTTTTTTCAAAATAGAAAGTTATCAGTAAACAAGTAAAAAAAAGAAAGAAAAGTGCCAAGTTGTCACCAGCCCAGTCTTGTTGGCTAGCAGCTCCCCATCCCACTTGCACCCCAGAACCCCATGGAATAATGCCTCCCTGCCCTCCCTCTCACGGGGAAGAGGTTACCTCCTCTGTGTTGGGGACGTTCACGATCTTTTTAGAGAGCGCGACATGGCCCACCACTCCCATGTCCAGGGGGAACACGATCTCTGAGTCGGGCACCACCAGGCACTCCTCGAGGACAGCATCCTTGTGGACATTGAAGAGCCGGGTGGCGAGCTCCGCAATGCCATTTCGGGCCCTGTACATGAACAGGCTCATGCGGTCTGCCTGCAGGAGGAAACACAGCTTCTTCATGACGTTGAAGATGCATTTCTCGGCCTGCAAATTCTCCTGAAAGTCCCGCAGGAGGTCGAAGATGATTTCACTCTCCTCCACGCTGCTCAGCGAGTGGTAGTTGCTGAAGTCCACGGCTGCCTCCCTGGGCCCCAGGAGGTCCGAGATGACCTTGGCCCGATAGCGGAGGTTGTAGTACTTCTTGGCAAAGCCGACATTGGAGTCCAGGAACTTCTCCACCTCCTCTGCCGTCACCTCGCCCATGGCTGGGAATTCTACTGCCTATTTCTGTAGAGGGGGCTGAGGCTGGCCTCTTTTTTTGTGACAAAACTGAGTCAGGATGCGTTCTGCTCCAGTCCAGACTTCTCTGGGTCTTATCTGTGAATCTCACTGGTGTGGCTGCAGAGGAGAGAGAGTGAGCTTGGGAGATTAAATCATTAATATTTCCTCAGAACAAGGATTATGAGGATCAGGGTGTTCCATATGCTTCTGGGCCCCAGATGGGAGAAGGTGAGAGCTTTCTTTTCACCTTGGTCTTCTAACAGAAGAGGTTTCTGCACAGGGCAGGAGGTGGGCTCAACTAAAAGAAAGCACTGAAACAGAGGCTGCAAACTGGCAGCACAAGACGTCAGAGTGTTATAGACATGCTTTCTCTGCCCCGTATGGTATTTTTCTTCAACATTCGACATGGAAGCCTACATTTACTGTTTAAGAGATCCGTTCGGCTTCTTTGGAGAGTCAATTCCGTGTCCAATTCCTCCGTGGCAGGAATGGCTAGAGCTGAGAGGGACTGCCTACCCACCTCCTGTCCTCTGGCCCCACTCTTCTGCAGCCCCTTCCCCAGGGCCTCCCCAGTACAGGGCTTCACCCTGAATGCTCACCACTCAGCCTGCTTCCCTTGGGTACATTATGGGCCCTGATTTCACAATCTCCACATCATAGCCTCTCCCAGTTTTAGACTTCAACAATTCTCTGATTTCAGAATTTGAAGGACCTTTATAAAAACAACACCTTTCGGGCTTCCCTGGTGGGGCAGTGGTTAAGATTCTGCCTGCCAATGCAGGGGACACGGGTTTGAGCTCTGGTCTGGGAAGATCCCACATGCCATGGAGCAGCTAAGCCCGTGTGCCACAACTACTGAGCCCTCATGCCACAGCTACTGAAGCCCGTGTGCCTAGAGCCCGTGCTCCGCAACAAGAGAAGCCACCACAATGAGTAGCCCGTGCACCGCAATGAAGAGGAGCCCCCGCTCGCCACAACTAGAGAAAGCTCGCACAGCAGTGAAGACCCAACACAGCCATAACTAACCAACTAAGTAACTAACTAAATAACTAAATAAATAAAAAACAAAGTTCCCTTTAAAAAATAAAAAATTTAAAAAATTAAAAATAAAATAAAAACAACACCTTTCATAGTTTTTTCTTCTACTACAAAATACATGTTTACTGTAGAAAATACAGAAAGAACTCCGTTAAAGTCACCCATAATCCTGCCATTCAGAGGTAACCTTTAGTTAACATTTTCATTTCTCTCCTTTCCATAGAGGCTTAACTTTCTAATCTATTTTCCTTCAACCCCCTGATCTTTCTTTTGACATTTTAAGGTGCTTTTTTTCTGGCGACAATCTGTACCTTCTTGGGTTGTCAGTCAGAAATGCACACAATAGTATGGATGTTATCAGCTCCAGTGAATCTCAAAATGCCAGAATCCTCATTGGAGTGTCTCTCCGAACCCACTAGGGCAGGAAGAGAAGAGCACTTTCTTCCTGGATAAGATACACTTTAGTTACTATGGATATATATGTGAAAGCCTGGCATGTCTCTGTTGTAAACACTGCAGAATGTAGGATCGTAGACTGTGGCTGGCACTTTGAACTGTGTAAATGAACTTCAGTGGAAAGTAGATTACTTCCGTTATTGTAGAGTGTAATAAATATACTGTGCCCATTCAGCACTGTGTACGCAGGTGACTCCTTGGTCTGGCGGACCACGGCAGCAACTTTTCCAAACACACCCGCCATAACTAACGTGAGCCCTCTGTCTGGAATGCACTTCCCCAGCTCGCCAGCTCCTCAGCATCAAGGTCTCAGCCCATGCTAGTCACCCGAAGTTGTCTTATCTCAACCACCCCCTCCCCAATTCCTGCCTGTCATGTCATCCATTTATTTCCCTTATTACTATTAAAATGTATTTTGCTTGTTTTTTGTTTCCTTGTTTATTATATGTCTTCTCGTCTATACTGTGAGCTCCAGTGAGGGCAGGCACCTCTCAGGGATGATTCCCGAGGCTTTGCAAGGCTGCCTGGCATAATTCTTGATGCTTAGTAATGTTTTTTTTGTTGCTGTTGTTGTTTTTTGCGGTACGCGGGCCTCTCACTGTTGTGGTCTCTCCCGCTGCGGAGCACAGGCTCCAGACGCGCAGGCTCAGCGGCCATGGCTCACGGGCCCAGCCGCTCTGCAGCATGTGGGATCTTCCCGGACCGGGGCACGAGCCGGTATCCCCTGCATCGGCAGGCGGACTCTCAACCACTGCGCCACCAGGGAAGCTCCTTAGTAATGTTTTTAAATTATGTTTGTGATGGTTCATTTTATGTGTCAACCGGGCTAAGGGATGCCCAGATAGCTGGTAAAACATTACTTCTGGGTTTGTCATTGAGGGTGTTTCCAGAAGAGATTAGCATTTCAGTCAGTAGACAAGGTAATGAATTTCACGCTCACCGCAGTAGGTGGGCATCGCCCAACCCACCAAGAGACTGAATAGAACAAAAAGGTGGGGGAAGGGTGAATTGGCCCTGTGCTTGAGCTGGGACATCCATCTTCTCCTGCCCTTGGACATGGCACTCCTGGTTCTTGGATTCAGACCAGGACTTAAACCTTCAGCGCTTGGACTCAGACTGAATTATACTACCAGCTTTCCTGGCTCTGCAGCTTGCCAACAGAAGACTATGGGACTTCTCGACCTCTATAACCACATGAGCCAATTGTCTGGAGACCCCTGGCTGTATATTCTTGATTAAAATTTAGAAAATACAGGAAGTCACAAAGGAAAAAATTGAAATCAAACATAATCCCAGATATTACCATTACCAATATTCTTTGTATATTTTAAAATATTTTCCTGGAGAATATATATATATATATATATATATATATATATATATATTCTCAACTTTGGCATAGTGACAATTTTTTAGAATAAATTTATTTATTTTATTTATTTATTTTTGGCTGCGTTGGGTCTTCGTTGCTGCGCGCAGGCTTTCTCTAGTTGCGGTGAGCGGGGGCTACTCTTCATTGCAGTGCACGGGCTTCTCATTGTGGTGACTTCTCTTGTTGCGGAGCACTGGCTCTAGGCACGTGGGCTTCAGTAGTTGTGGCACATGGGTCAGCAGTTGTGGCCCACGGGCTTAGTTGCTCCGCGGCATGTGGGATCTTCCTGCACCAGGGCTCGAACCCGTGTCCCCTGCATTGGCAGGTGGATTCTTCACCGCTGCGCCACCAGGGAAGTCCCCATAGTGACATTTTGGGCTCAGTAATTCTATGTTGTGGGAAGCTGTCCTGTACATTGTAGTATAGCACGCCGGCCTCTACCCACTAGATGCCAATACCACCTCCCCTCAAGTCGTGGCAATCAAAAATGTCTCCAGATGTTTCTAATTGTCCCCTGGGGGTCAAATCACTCCTGTTGAAAACCACTGCTCCACAGTTAGATATTTATGTTGTTTCTAATTTTCTAGTATTGTAAATAATGCTGTAGTGAACATTTATATTTCTTAGTGAAAACATCTAGAAGTGAAATCCCAGGCCCAAAGAGCTTGCAGCTGTCTTAGTGTTTGGACAAATAATTCAAATTTTGCTCTCCAAGGCTGTATCAGAGTGCATGAAGCTGTTCTTATCGCTACCCCACCCCTCAAAAATTGAGCCATCTTTCTTAATCCTGGCATTAAGAGCACTCCAAAATTTGGCCCCAATATTCCTTCTTACTTTGTTTTGCACAGTTTCTCTACACATACTCTAAGCTCCACCTTAGTGTTTCTCATTCCCTCTGGCTTTTGCCCCTTCATTCTTTCTGTGCCCTCAGCCTGTCCCTTACTACCCAGTCCAAATTCCATTCCTTCCATGGCTTCTTTGATGTTCCAGTTAGACTTTCCTTACTTAGAACCCCAAACTATTGGTTTGCTTCCATTTCAATGGGAGTTTCTACATTCTAGGCTGTGTTATTTCTACATATTTGTACTCTCACCAAACTCAACCTCTTTGAGGATAGGGGTAAAGCTTTACCCCTTTTAAAAAAACTCCAAAAGAGCCCAGCCCAGGTCCTTTCCCATAATATGCCCACCAGACTTAGTTCTGGCTGGGAATATAAGCAACTGTTTTGCAGGAAATCTACTTTTACCTCATTTTTCAATATGCCAGAATGAGACAGTCAAACCCGCTAAAAAAACTTCAGTCCTAATTATTGGGTAGGTACAGATAAGCTGGTATTTGTAGCAGGTCACCTCCTAACATGCCTGTTCAATGGGCCTGATTTCAGATGTCAGTGGAAGAAATTTGAAGCTTCTTTCATTGGAAGCAGGGGCTACCGGTATGGGTAGGAGAGAGTGCTTTCTGTGGTCCAGACCTACAGAACATGTTCTACTAGAAAAAAGAAAACAGGATTGTAGACCCAACAATACCACTGACTCATTCTATGACCTTGAAAAAAGTCCTGTCCTCTCTCAAGGCTTTGTTGATTTTCCTAAGAACAAAACAGGAGGGTTGAATAACGTATCTCTAACACTCCTGGTTGCATGACTCCAGATGGGCTGAGAGTGGGGCTGGGCTGACCGGGAATGGCTGACTTCTCTGTTCCTGACCGCAAGCCTCGCCAAAAGATCCTCCTGGAAGAATAGCTGGAACTATTTACTTAGCATAATCTCTACTCTAAGATCTACATTTCACAGATAAGAAGACTGGAAAGCTTTGAAAAGTTAGGTGACTCAAATTATAGGTGATTTTAAAATATTTTTTTAATTGAGCTATAATTCACATTACATAAAAATTCATCTTATTCTTTGGCTGCGCCACACCGCATGTAGGCTCTTAGTTCCCCAACCAGGGAACGAACCCATGCCCTCTGCAGTGGGAGCATGGAGTCCTAACCAGTGGACCGCCTGGGAAATTCATCTTTTTAAAGTGTACAATTCAGTGGGTTTTGGTGTATTCGTTATGTTGTGCCACCACTAATCTGTTTTCTCATCCCCTGGTGGCCACTACTCTACTTTCTCTCTCTATGGATTTGCCTGTTCTGGACATTTCATATGAATAGAATTATACAATATGTGATCTTTTGTGTCTGACTACGTTCACTTAGCATAATGTTTTCAAGGTTCATCCATATTGCAGCATGTATCAGAACTTCATTCTTTTTTATGGCTGAATAATGTTCCATTTTATAGATTATACCACATGTTGTTTACCCATTTATTAGTTG
This sequence comes from Monodon monoceros, assembly GCF_005190385.1. NCBI lineage: Eukaryota > Metazoa > Chordata > Mammalia > Artiodactyla > Monodontidae > Monodon > Monodon monoceros. Next base: position 126,113,795 of record NW_021703768.1, read on the forward strand.
ATGGGCATTTAGGTTGTTTTCACTTTGGGGCTGTTATGAGCATTTGTGTACAAGTTTTTGTGTGGACATGTGTTTTCAATTCTTTTGAGTATATACCCACGAGTGGAACTGCTAAATCCACAGGTGATTTTAAGACTGAGTTTGGAGGTAAAGTGGGGGAATAAAGGAAAGAAATAGGACACAGCAAGGAATCAGCTGGGTGAAGGAGAGGTATTTGTGGAAAGGTGTTTTGTAAGGCACCTTTTTGGAAATTCAGGACCTGCTTGAATGGGAATGGGCTGGTTAGCGTATCAGTGTCCACCACAAATCCCAGTGTTGGGTGAAGAGGTCTCCACAGGCCCCCAACTGTTCATCACTCCTGTTAATATCAATGGTGAGACAACTGAGTATGTTCAATTAGGAGGAAGCTTTGAAAGGCTGTCATGGGTGGAGTGTGCCAGCTTGTTCAGGGAGGATCCAGAGAGCCAGACAAGCCAGCAGGTTGAGACAGAAGTTATTATAAGAAGGCAACACCCGGGAATTCACTGGTGGTCCAGTGGTTAGGACTTGGCGCTATCACTGCCAGGACCCTGCGTTTGATCCCTGGTTGGGGAACTAAGATCGCCTCAGAGCGAGGCCAAAAGAAAAAGAAAAAAAAAAAAAGGCAATACCCATAGTGCTTAAGAGGTGGTGTGTAAATTATTCAGTTTCCCTGGACCTCACTTTACTTAGCTGTAAAATTAGAATTCTTTTACATGGCGGTTGTGGAGATTAAATGAGATAATATATTGTACAGTGCACAGCTATGCACCCAGAGCACGTTAAGTTGAACCATATGAAATTGCCCCTCTTTGACTATTTTTCTCCTACAGGGAAAGCAGTTTCATACTGTTCAATTTAATAGTAGTCATTCAATCATCATTAGTTATCATAACTATCTAATATTAACTGGATTACATTAAAGATAGCAAAAGCCCTGTCATAGAAGGTAGGTACGCCCAGGACAAGGCAAAGAGGATTCAAACATCAGCATTTAAATAGGAAGATGAATCTAGTCAATCAGTAAGGAAGCTGTTACAATTTTTTTTTTTTAATAATCTTTACTGGCGTATAGTTGATTTGTAATTTTCCCAGAGGAATGAGGAACTGGCCTAGGACGGGGACTGAGAGACTGGAGGGAAGGGTGTGGGCATAGAAGCAAGAAGAAGGTGTGATGTTGAGCATCCTTTCATGTCTTTGTTGGCAATTTGTATGTTTTCTTTGGAGAAATGTCTGTTTAGGTCTTCTGCCCATTTTTGGATTGGGTTGTTTCTTTTTTTGATATTGAGCTACATGAGCTGCTTGTATATTTTGGAGATTAATCCTTTGTCATTTCCTTCGTTTGCAAATATTTTCTCCCATTCTGGGGTTGTCTTTTCATCTTGTTTACAGCTTCGTTTGCTGTGCAAAAGCTTTGAAGTTTCGTTAGGTCCCATTTGTTTATTTTTGTTTTTATTTCCATTTCTCTAGGAGGTGGGTCAGAAAGGATCTTGCTGTGATTTATGTCATAGAGTGTTCTGCCTATGTTTTCCTCTGAGAGCTTGATAGTTTCTGGCCTTACATTTAGGTCTTTAATACAGTTTGAGTTTATTTTTGTGTGTGGTGTTAAGAAGTGTTCTAATTTCATTCTTTTACACGTAGCTGCCCAGTTTTCCCAGCACCGATTATTGAAGAGGCTGTCTTTTCTCCATTATATACTAATCATTAGAGAAATGCCAATCAAAACCACAACGAGGTATCACCTCACACTGGTCAGAATGGCCATCATCAAAAAATCTACAAACAATAAATGCTGGGGAGGGTGTGGAGAAAAGGGAACCCTCTTGCACTGTTGGTGGGAATGTAAATTAATACAGTCACTATGGAGAACAGTATGGAGGTTCCTTAAAAACTAAAAATAGGGCTTCCCTGGTGGCGCAGTGGTTGAGAGTCCGCCTGCCAATGCAGGGGACGCGGGTTCGTGCCCTGGTCCGGGAGAATCCCACATGCCGCGGAGCGGCTGGGCTGCTGAGCCTGCGCGTCCGGAACCTGTGCTCCGAAATGGGAGAGGCCACAACGGTGAGAGGCCCGCGTACCGCAAAAAAACAAAAAAAACTAAAAATAGAACTACTGTATGACCCAGCAATCCCACTACTGGGCATATACACTGAGAAAACCATAATTCAAAAAGAGACATGTACCACAATGTTCATTGCATCTCTATTTACAGTAGCCAGAATGTGGAAGCAACCTAAGTGTCCATCAACAGATGAATGGATAAAGAAGATGTGGCACATATATACAATGGAATATTACTCAGCCATAAAAGGAAACAAAATTGAGTTATTTGTAGTGAGGTGGATGGACCTAGAGTCTGTCATACAGAGTGAAGTAAGTCAGAAAGAGAAAAACAAATACCATTTGCTAACACATGTATATGGAATGTAAAAAAAAAAAAAAAGGTTCTGAAGAACCTAAGGGCAGGACAGGAGTAAAGACGCAGATGTAGAGAATGGACTTGAGGACACGGGGAGAGGGAAGGGTAAGCTGGGACGAAGTGAGAGAGAGGCATGGACATATATACACTACCAAACATAAAATAGATAGCTAGTGGGAAGCAGCTGCATAGCACAGGGAGATCAGCTCGGTGCTTTGTGACCACCTAGAGGGGTGTGTTAGGGAGGGTGGGAGGGAGGCAAGAGGGAGGGGATATGGAGATATATGTATATGTGTAGCTGATTCACTTTGTTATAAAGCAGAAACTAACACCACACTGTAAAGCAATTATACTCCAATAAAGATGTTAAAGAAAAAAATAAAAGAAGGTGTGGAAGACACATTGACTGACTGGGAGAGGAGGCCTGAGAAACAGTGCTGCAAGCCTGGGTAATTTGCATGTCACTGGGCATTGAGTGTCCCCCTTCAGTACATTTCACTGGCGTTATATGTTGATTTAGCCTCCATTTCCTGATCAGAGGACTTTCACCTCTGGCTTGCCAAACCCCATGTCCTCTGTGAAGCCATAGAAGGGAAGAGTTTCTCTGGCCCCACCAGCTAGCCCTTAGAACTGGTGGGACAGCCTCCACCCTTATTTTGTTGGGCTCCACCCTCATTTTATACTTAACCTTGGCTCTCTCCCATATTTCGTTTGTTCTTACCCTGACCTAGAGTTGATGTCAGTTCCTAAGTGTCTGGCCACCTGTTGACTTTGTAATTTTGTTCAGCTACTTGGGTTTCCTGTTGAGTCTGTCTCTGGAGCATGGCTAGTCTGTGGAGTTCTCTTTGTTTTACTTTGACGATCTCACCTGGGTGATGGATGAGCCATGTAAAAGTTTCTCCTTAGGTGCATTTTAACCTTTACGTCATTTTTCTAAAGTCTGGATTCTGAAAGCAATCTGTGATTCAAAAACAGTTAGGAGCTTGGGGAATACTGAAAAGTCAGGTAAAGTTAAGTCCTAAATACATACTTTGTAACCACAGTAGTAAGGAGAAAGGCAACAGGCAGGAGGGTATCCTTGGGCTTTAGCACCAGAGTGACCTGAGTTTGAATCCTCGTCCTGTAATTCAAACTTTTACATTGGGCTAATTTCTTAATCTCTGGTCTCAAATTGTGGATAATAATGATACTTATTTTATAGGACTGTTGTGAGGCTTAGAGGCAGTATATGTACAGAACTTGGTTCGTGACCAGTTCTCAATAAATGTAGTCATTAATAATGATAACATAAGCTTAGTATGAAGCAGTGATACTCGGTAGAAAGCAGAAGTAATGCAAATATAATTATTTTCCTATTTTTATTATTTTTCTTTTTATAAAGTAATATATCATTGTGTTGTAGAAAATTGAGAAAATACAGGTAAACAAAAAGCATATAACAGTTACCATCCAGAGAAACATTTTGATATATATCCTTCTTTCCCAATCATATAAATATAATTTTTAAAGCAAAACTGTGGTTGCGCAATATATATTTTGTTTGTTTAACAATATATGTAAATATCTTTCTGTGCTATTAAATATTCCATTACCACATGATTTTTAATGGCCTCATAGACTTCCATTGGGTGGCTGTAACCATAATTTATTTAATATATTTCTAACTGTCGGTTATTTAAGCTGCTTCTATTTTTTTTTTTTGATATTCTTAATGAACATTTGTTAAATCTTTGTACACTTGCTTACTTTCTTATCTTCTTACCAAAAAATATGGCCAGAAAGAACAACTTCAACTACTAATCTTTTAAGATGATGTCCTGGCTATCCAAAAGATATAAGAGTTTAAGTAAAGAAATATTGAGAAGTCAATATTTTAGCACAAAGGTCATGTTCCATTTTGAATGGCCATTTCCCACAGCACCTAGCTCATAATCCTGAAAGAACAAATCTGGGATGCCAGGGCTTGTGATCGCCATGAAACGTCAACTAACAGTTCACTTTCTGTACCTAAATATTATAGCAAGGGCGACTTGTACTTCTTCACCCCAGGTGTCAGAGTCACATTTCTTTTCTTTCTCCAAATCAAATTTTATATGTTCCAAGCCCCCATCCCACAGTGCTGGCAGGATATCCGATCTCAATAATTACTGTGACCACTGCCCCGCCCCAGGGTCATGTGAAGGCCTGTTGGCCTAACTCAGTCCAGCCGGAGAAAAGCCCTGTAACCTTTATTTGATCCATCCTACTACCACAAATGTGCCCCTTGTCCAAGCTGGTGAGGCCCCTGAAACAGTCCTGCTCGTTGCCAGGGTTCCAAGGTTCTTGCTGTGGCTCCAGGCTCCCAGAGCCACCAACAGTCACCCATGTGGCAAACCCTCCCACATCTCCAGGGCAGGAAGAGGCCCAGGTCCTTGCCACTCAAAGATTTTGCAAAGCCTAGCCCTCATGGGGGAAGCGTTCAACAATCTCCTTTCCTCCTGACTCCTGGCCCTCCATTCTTTCCCTCTCTGGGACAATTCAGTCTAATTTCCCTCAAAGGCCAAAAGGAAGAGGGGATCTCTTCTTGAGTCTGAGAATAGTTACTTCCTGCCCTGCCACAGAGCAGCCCTGAGAGGCAAGTGATCAAGAAGGGCCAAGCCAAGGACTTCCCTGGTGGTGCAGTGGTTAAGAATCCATCTGCCAATGCAGGGGACATGGGTTCGAGCCCTGGTCTGGGAAGATCCCACATGCCGTGGAGCAACTAAGCCCATTTGCCACAACTACTGAGCCTGCGCCCTAGAGCCCACAAGCCACAAGTACAGAAGCCCGCGCCCCTAGAGCCCGTGCTCCACAGCAAGAGAAGCCACCGCAATGAGAATCCTGTGCACCGCAACAAAGAGTAGCCCCCGCTCGCCGCAACTAGAGAAAGCCCTTGCGCAGCAACGAAGACCCAACGCAGCCAAAAATAAATAAATAAATAGATTAAAAAAAAATAAATAAAAATGAAGGGCCAAGCCCCCTTTAGGAATTGGGGGAGAGGGAGCAGAGAAAAAATACCTACAATTGTTCAAAGCACTATTTGGTTTTTTTAAAATTAATTAAAGCTCTTACCAAATTTCTAATAGCAAAATGATTATTATAACATGAGAAGTAACAAAATGATTATTGTTGTTTTAAGCCACTAAGTTTTGGAGTGATTTGTTACTTAGCAGTAGATAGCCATAAAGAAGCTCTTTATGCACTCAGGTGGAACAATTTTTAAGGTTTAATATTATTAATTTTTAAGAGTATAGAATAGGATATATTGAATGCCTATTTTATTTTTTTAAAAAAGCATATATATGAGAGAAAGAGAGAGAGAAAGATTGATTGATTGGGGGAGTCTTGTACATGCATAGATCACTGGTTTGTCAGCCCTAGGTTACAGTAGAATCTTCTGGAGGGCTTTTAAAACATATCAAAGCCTGAGCCCACTCTATACCAATTCAGTCATAATATCTGGGGATGAGGCCAAAATATATTTATCTTTTAAAACTTCCCCAAGGGATTCTGATGTGCAGCAGAGTTGAGAACTGCTGGTACAGACTAACCCGGAAGGCAACACAGGAAACTGGTGCTGTGTTTGCCTCCAGAAAGGGATGCTTGGGTAAGAATGGATAGTATGGGAGGGAGATTTACTTTTAATTGTAAACTCTTTGATATTTTGAACTTGTTTACTTGCACATGTTACCTATTTCTAAGAAAAATCAAGTTGTTTTTTTTTTTTTTTCGGCCACACTACATGGCATGTGGGTTATGGGATCTTAGTTCCCTGACCAGGGATCGAACCCGCACCCCCTTCTTTGGTAGCATGGAGTCTTAACCACTGGACTGCCAGGGAAGTCCCAAAAATCAAGTTAAATTAAAAACTAGCTATAGCAGCGGAAATGAATCCCAAATAGCAAATCGGAACAGTCCACTCAATAATGGTGTCTCAGAGGAGGTGACCTGTCCTTCCTGGGAAGAGTGGGTAGTCAGGAAGGGCTGAGGAAGTGAATCCTGAAGTGGTCTCTAACCTGAGATGACTTCTTTGCTGGCCCATAACATCCCTAGTTAACACATCATTAGTTACTCTTTGGAAAGCAGTTTGGGACAGAGTAATGGCTACAATATGTAACCCTCCAGCTGCCAGTCACCTCTGTGAACCCTGAGACCAACAGGAGGGAAAATGCCCAGGCTTAGTTGGGAGGGGTGAAGAGATCTGGGTTCTGGCTGGCTGGCTGCTGACGTACTGTTATTGAGGAAAAGCAGAGTATTATTTAGCCAGCTCTCCATTAGCAGGGATTTGGCTATCTGTTTCACACCTTAGGTTCCTGCTGCAGAGAACTGGAGCATGATGAAGGTAAGGTAGGAGTGGCAGACCAAAATCTAGCTCTGTGAGGTCCCTGGGGATATGTATGTGGGAAGGTAGGGGGACCACAACATTAAATAGCAGCCTGGGATGCTGAACTGGGAGGGAGAGAGGCACCAATGACTGACACCTACGAGTAAGAAAACCCATCTCTGTCCCACCTCAAAATCCACTACTTGTCGGTTGAGTGACCTTGTTAAGTAACAATATTCCAAGATGCAGTTTCCTCATCTGTAAAGTAGATCAGAATGTATGGAATAAGAGAGAGAAAATGATAGCCATTATTAAATTAAGCCAGTCTTTAGTGGTGTCTGTTACATGCAAGGATGGGGATAGATTCTTACATTTGACTAACACAGGGAGTGTAGAGGTTAACAGTGGGCTTTGCAGGCAGATGTAACTGGGTTAAAATCATGCTATTGTCATTTATTAACTTGGACAAGTCACCTAACATCTCTGAGTCTCATTTCCTCAACTCTAAAGGGAGATTCACAATATAGCACCTCCTCAAAAGCTTCTGTGAGGCTTAATATAATAAATGTGAAGTTTTGTGCATCCAGAAGTAAATATCCAGAAACCGTCAACTGTTGTCATTCTGCTTGTTTTGCGGCTTGTAGGGAGTTGACAAAGTACTTTAACAACCATTGTTTTACTTGATCCCCTCCAGGACTCTGAGTGTGGGGCCATTAATTACCCTTGGAAAGGTGAGAACATCAATTAAGTGATTTGTCCCCAGTGGTAAGGGACAGCACCAGGATTAGAACCCAGGTGTTCTGATTCTGATATGGCTTGTGACTTTGGAAGTTCTGAATCTGGTGGGTGACAGAATCTGAGGCTCATCTCAGGTTAAGAAAGGGAGCTCCTTAAACGACTGTGAAGAAGTTCATGGGAAAGGGAAGAAAAGGAAGTTAACCATGTTGCTTCCTTCATCGGTTCTCTTCCACTCCCATCTATCCTATCGTCATCTGTGGGCCTCCGCAGGCAGTACAAGAGGAAAAGTGAACAAATTAACATATACTCTATATCGGATAGTGCCCAGTTCGCGGCAGATAATTAAATCAAGACTACCTGCTAGGAAGTGACTAGCAGGAAGTCGCTGAGGAAAGGGCGGTTGGGGGTTTAGCCTGAGACCTGAGAGACAAGTAGAAACCAGGTACTGGAATAAGTTTTCAGGTCCGGAAAGAGAACAAGCTTGGCAAGCAAAGGAGGCCAGGATGGGTGGGAGAGGGCTGAGGGAGGGAGAGATGCCACGTGAGGAGCGTGAGGCATAATGGGCCGGGGCCCAGAGCATTCAGGGCTTCGGGGGCATAGGGAGAAATCTGATATTATCTGTAAATGTCAAGGAAAGCCACTGAGGATTTTAAACGAGGATTGGAATTGCATTTCATATTTATTTTTATATTTTCTTTTACATCTTAAAAAGAGCCTCTGGCTATTGGGAACTTTGGTGGAAAGTAAGTTACACTGGGGCAAGAGCCCCTCTAACTTTCTAGCAGACCTTTTCCCATTCAGGGCATCCATTTCTCCATCAATAAAGGAGGGTGGGTGGGAACGCGGGTCCTAAGGAATCGAAGATGAAGACGATACCCCTCGCAAACAAAGAGCAGTTTACAGCTCTCGTTGGATCATTTCCGCGTTTCCCTTGATACTGATTCCTCGCAATACCCTCGGGGTTAAGGCAGAGAACCAGCAATCTGCCTACTTCGAAGATGATTCATCGCCGTGCAAAGGTCAGGAGGAATCTCCGTAAGGGACGCGTGGCTCCTTCTGTACAGGACAGCCAATCGCAAGGAGGAAAGCGGCCAGGGGGCAGCACCCTTGCCTGTTCTGGCCGCGTCATTGGCTGACAGCCGCGTCGTTCTTCCGCGGTGCCACGTGACTGTGCATACTGAACTTTCGCGGTTAGAGTCGCCTTCTGCACCTCCCCGCAGGTTCCTTCTCGCAGCTCCCCTGGGCCCCGCCTCCTCCAGGGGCCGGGCGATGGGCGGGCAAGGGGGCTGGGGGGTTAAAGGGAGGCCGGCCCGGGAGTGGGCTGCCTCTGCCCGCGCCACCCTATCCCCTCAGACCCGCCGCGGCAGAGGACGCGCCTTAGATCCAGGTCGCACGGGGCGGCCCAGACTCCAGAGGTGAGGAGAGGGGAGGGACTCGAGACGCGGGGGAGACAGCGGTGCCGGCCTTCCCGTGGTCAGCGGGCCCCTCTTGGGGTCGTCCTCGCCTCTGACCCAGGTGTGGTGGGAGGAAGCGCGCACCAACGGTAGCCGCGGGCGGTCGTAGCTGGGCCGTGCGAGGTGGGTGTGCGTAGGAGTTATTTCCTCTGTCGGCCGGGGCGGAGGCAGGGCCAGCGTCAAAGCCCCACTCCCCCAACCCGGGTGATCCCGACCCAACTCCGACGGCAGAGGGCTGCCCACCCTCCACCCAACACTTCGCGCCGGGTGCCCCGCACCCCGCTGGTAACGGTGCGGCTCTTCCGCCAGAGTCCTCGTAGCGCCTTCTCGAACCCAGATATCTGGCAGCAGGACCAAGGAGATAAGAGCCGCCACCACCACCTTAGACTGATGGGGGAACTGAGGCTTGGGCAGGAGAGAGGACTTGATTACCTTGGTTTTTAAAAACCACACACCTGGTTAAGTACAAATCAGGACCTTTAGTTTTTCAAGACTCATAGACTTAAGTTGAAATTCTTTCACTGGATAGATGGAGACACTGAAAGGACACAGAGGGACAGAGCGTTGCCGAAAATTACACAGCAAGTCATTTGCAGAACTAGGACTTGTACCCAGCTTTACCAAACTCATAGACTATTAGGCTGGGCCCTTCCTTGCACAGATTGGGGATCACGATGAGTTAGACGCATTCAGGACTTAAACTCCTTTCTGGCACTCATTCTAGTACCTTTTTCCTCCTTGTCCCTGAGGCTTTTTATGTGAAATCTGGAACTAATGTGATATCCAGTATTGGGTTAAGCAGAAGTTCTTGTCTTTGAAAGTTGAGTCAAGAAGAAATGGAGGGGGCTTCCCCGGTGGCGCAGTGGTTGAGAGTCCGCCTGCCGATGCAGGGGACGCGGGTTCGTGCCCCGGTCTGGGAAGATGCCACATGCCGCGGAGCGGCTGGGCCCGTGAGCCATGGCCGCTGAGCCTGCGCGTCCGGAGCCTGTGCTCCGCAACGGGAGAGGCCACAACAGTGAGAGGCTCGCGTACCGCAAAAAAAAAAAAAGAAGAAATGGTGGGCCAAAGCTGTTGGCAAGAAATAAGCCCCCTTTTTTTTTCTTCAGTAATCTCAAGGGACGGAGACTAGTAGCTGTCATTTACTGAGCAAATGCTATGTGCCAGGCGCTGTGCTAGGTACTTTACTTGGGTTAGTTTTAAAACATCACTGCAAGTTGAGTAATGTTATCCCCATTTTACAGGTGAGAAACTAATGCTGAGTAAAATGAAATTTTTCAGTCAGTGCCATACAGCTGTTGAACAGTTTAGCTGGGATCTGAATAGAGATCTGTCTGACTCCAGAACATACCTAGTGATTCTCCAAATAGGCCCTCAGCCCACTGACTCAGAATCACCCAGGGAGCAGTCTTGGATCTCATCCCTGGATTTGTCTGAGAATCTGCATTTTAACAGATCTTCATGTTTGATATCATTGTATTGTACTATAATTTGCTGCTTCCTGGAGGAAGATCTAGAGATGACCTATTCAGGGATTTGGTGACTAGATTAGATTCACTAGGGGTCATTTTATGCATTGATATTACTTTTAATGAGTATAAACCCCCAGGTAGATGATTGCCAGGCTAATTTCTTTCTCTTTTTTTTAATATTTTTTTTTGGTTTGTTTGTTTTTATAAATTTATTTATTTATTTATTTTTGGCTGTGTTGGGTCTTTGGTGCTGTGCGCAGGCTTTCTCTAGTTGAGGTGAGCGGGGGCTACTCTTTGTTGTGGTGCGCAGGCTCCTCATTGCGGTGGCTTCTCTTGTTGCGGAGCACGGGCTCTAGGTGTGCAGGCTTCAGTAGTTGTGGCATGTGGGCTCAGTAGTTGTGGCTTGCGGGCTCTAGAGCACAGGCTCAGTAGTTGTGGTACACAGGCTTAGTTGCTCTGCGGAATGTGGGATCTTCCCAGGCCAGGGCTTGAACCTGTGTCCCTTGCATTGGCAGGCAGATTCTTAACCACTGCGCCCCCAGGGAAGCCCCAGACTAATTTCTTGACACAAATGTGGTTATGGTGTATGGGGGTGGAGGGGGAGGAGTAACTGATTTTTCTTCACCACATAGCTCTTTTTTTTTAAAGATTTTTTTAATATATATTTTAAAAATTTATTCTTTTTTTTTTTTTTTGTGGCTGCGTTGGGTCTTCGTTGCTGCGCGTGGGCGTTCTCTAGTTGCGGTGAGCAGGGGCTACTCTTCATTGCGGTGCACCGGCTCTTCACTGCGGTGGCTTCTCTTGTTGCGGAGTACGGGCTCTAGGCGCACAGGCTTCAGTAGTTGTGGCTCGCGGGCTCTAGAGCACAGGTTCAGTAGTTGTGGCGCACGGACTTAGCTGCTCTGCGGCATGTGGGATCTTTCCTGACCAGGGCTCAAACCCATGTCTCCTGCATTGGCAGGCGGATTCTTTCTTTCTTTCTCTCCCTTCCTTCCTCCCTCCCTCCCTCCCTTCCTTGGGTGTTCGTTGCTGTGTGTGGGCTTTTCTCTAGTTGCAATGAGTGGGGGCTACTCTTTGCTGTGGTGCTGGACTTCTCATTGCAGTGGCTTCTCTTGTTGTGGAGCATGGACTCTAGGCACGTGGGCTTCAGTAGTTGTGGCATGCGGGCTCAGTAGTTGTGGCTCGCAGGTTCTAGAGCACAGGCTCAGTAGTTGTGACACGGTCTTAGTTTCTCCACAGCATGTGGGATCTTCCCGGACCAGGGATCGAACTTGTGTCCCCTGCATTGGCAGGTGGATTCTTAACCACTGCACCGCCAGGGAAGCCCTTTACCACATAGCTCTTAAACTGTTATTCATCCGTTCACTCAACAAATATTTGTTAAGCACTTATTAGGTGCTCTACATGTTTCAAGGTACTGGGGATACAACTATGAACTGTATTAAATATTAAAATTAATAATAGGCTCAGAAATGAGGTGAGCACTTGGCCATAAAATTATTGCTTTGAACTAGCTCCTAAGAGCTCTTAGCAAGGAAATAAATTTGGGGGTCGTGTGGTATTTTAGAAGAGATCTAAGCTTGGAAATTGGAAGATGAGGACTGAGAATCTGGTCCTACCAGTTGAGCAAGTGACTAAACTTTGATGTTTTTCATACTGGAGAATAGGAATTCATACTCTGATTCTCAGATTTATTGAGGAGGCAAGTGGGAGATGTAGATGAAATCTTTTTTAAAATTTTATTAAAATTTTTTTCTTTTTTTCTTTATCTTTTTGGTTTTTTTATTTAGATGAAATCTTTTTGGAAGCAGTGAATTACTATGCAAGGAACTATTTAATTATTTTACCATGGTTTTACATTAAGCTATTTTCCTCTTGGGTATTTTATTATTTTGTCTTATATTGGGCTTTATACAAGAAAAAATATACCGTAGTGCTTTTACTACTGATATAAGCCTTGTGGTAGTTCTTTTTGCATCACAGAAATAAATGGGCATTGTTAATCATTTGTGATAACTGGAAAACAAGGAATATTTTTTTGGCTTCATTATATTAACTTGAAACTTCACCTGTTTGTTCATTTCAATAAACATAGATCTGTAACCATACATAGCAAGTGGGAGGCATTGTGTTAGGTTCTGGGTTATGCAGACACGAGGATGACTTGGTGTCTGCCCTAAAGTGGTACTCTCGTTTGAGACACATGTAAACTTGAGTGCTAAATAGCTATATGTCATGTGTTGGGGAAGCATAGCCTAAGAAGTTTCAGCCCCCTTCTCCTATGTCATTTGAGGTGGGACTTAAAAGATTAGAAAAAGGACCAAGATCGATGGAGATAGAAGGGAAAGACATCCCCAACTGAAGGAACGACATGAGCAAGGGTCCCAAAGGGCAAAGGATGCTTATTAGTATTTTCATGGACTGGTGATTGGAACACTGGTGCATGAAAAGAAGCAAGAGAAAGGCAGTTGCAGGCTCATTCACAGAGAGAAGACTATACTAAAGTTATTTGACTATATTTCAGTAGGAGGTGGAGAGCCATTGCAGATTTTTGAAGAGTGTATCCAAATGGTTTGATGCCATGTTGTTACAGAATGCTTCTTTTGAAGAAGAGGCATCATGGGATGGTGGTTAAGAACATTGGTTCAATTCAGTGTTTAAGGCTGAAGTATGTCGTCAACTTTCAAATAGTTGAGGGAAAAAAAAACCCGAAACAAACCAACCTGAGTGTATGAAGAGTGCAGAAGTAGTGCAGATGTAGCAAAACATTAACAATTGGTATATTGTTAAATGGGTGAATTGTGAATAAGTGTTCCATGTATCATTCTTTCAACTTTTCTGAATATTTGAAAAGTTTCAAAATAAGCAATCCAGAGACAGAGAGTAGGTTTGAATCAGACAGGTCTTGATTCTCATCATGGTTCTACTGCTTATAAGCTGTGTGAGTACTGGAAAATTATTTCTGAACTATATAGTCCACACCTATTCCAGCCTAGTTTAACTGGAATTTTCCACTTAGGAGAAGAGATTTTTTTGGTAGATGACTTGTTCACATTAATATTAGGTTAATGCTAAGACTTCTCGGGACTTCCCTGGTGGTGCAGTGGTTAAGAATCGCCTGCCAATGCAGGGGACACAGGTTCGAGCCCTGGTCCGGGAAGATCCCACATGCTGCAGAGCAGTTAAGCCCGTGTACCACATCTACTGAGCCCGCCTGCCACAACTACTGAAGCCCGCGTGCCTAGAGCCTGTGCTCCGCAGCAAGAGAAACCACCGCAATGAGAAGCCTGTGCACCGCAACAGAGAGCAGCCCCTTCTCGCTGCAACTAGAGAAAGCCTGCGCGCAGCAACAAAGACCCAGTGCAGCCAAAAAAAAAAAAAAACTTCTCAAGTTTTCTGCAAACCTTAGATTGAGGTTATTTTATATAGTAGCTGTTTATATCCCCTTCTCTGTCTTCTTTTGGATTATTTAGTATTTTCTGTAATTCCATTTTATCTCCATTGTTTATTAGCCATAACTCTTCGTTATTAATGGGATTGCATTAGAATTTATAGTATGCATCTTTTTAAAAATTTATTTATTTATTTGTGGCTGCGTTGGGTATTCATTGCTGCGTGCAGGCTTTCTCTAGTTGCAGCGAGCAGAGGCTACTCTTCGTTGTGGTGCGCGGGCTTCTCATTGTGGTGGCTTCTCTTGCGGAACAGAGGCTCTAGGCACGTGGACTTCAGTAGTTGTGGCATGCAGGCTCAGTAGTTGTAGCTCACAGGCTCTGTAGTTGTAGCGCATGGGCTTAGTTGCTCCGTGGCATGTGGGATCTTCCCCGACCAGGGCTCGAACCCGTGTCCCCTGCATTGGCAGGCGGATTCTTAACCACTGCACCACCAGGGAAGTCCCAATATAGTATGCATCTTTAACTATCACAGTTTGCCTTCCAGTGACATTATACCATTTCATGTATAGTGTAAGAACCTTGCAATAATATGCTTTCTCTCCTGGCTTTCTGTATGTTAAAATATATATATAACATAACATTGGCCATTTTAACCATTTTAAAGGTACAGTTCAGTAGCATTAAGTACATTCTCAATGTTTTGTAACCATCACTAATATCTATTCCCAAAACTTGAAACAGCAACTCTATAACAATTAGGCAATAACTCTCCATTCCTCCCGGTCCCTGGTAACCTCTAATCTATTTTCTGTCTCTATAAATTTGCCTATTCTAGATATTTAATATAAGTGGAATTATATAATATTTGTCCTTTTGTGTCTGGCTTCTTTCACTCATCAGTGTTGTAGATGAAGAGTATCAGAACTTCATTTCTTTTATTTATTTATTTTTAAATATTTATTTATTTATTTGGCTGCGCTGGGTCTTTAGTTGTGGCATGCGGGATCTTTTTTAGTTGCGGCGTGTGGGATCTAGTTCCTTGACCAGGGATTGAACCCGGGTCCCCTGCATTGGGAGCATGGAGTCTTAACCACTGGACCACCAGGGAAATCCCTGAACTTCATTTCTTTCAAATGGTTAAATAATATTTCATTGTGTGGCTTAGACCATAATTTTTTTTCCCATTCATCTGTTGATGGATACTTGGGTTGTTTCCACCTTTTGACTATTGTGAATAACACTATTATGAACGTTTGTGTACAAGTATTTGTTTGATCCCTGTTTTCAGTTCTTCTGAGGGTATACCTAAGAGTGTAATTGCTGGGTCATATAGTAATTCCGTTTAACAGTTTGAGGAACTACCGAACTGTTTTCTACAGTGTTTGTACCATTTTACATTCCCAGCGCAATATATTAATTATCTTTCAAAAGTCAGTTAATGCTTTTTGAAAAAAAAATTTTTTTTGTTAAAATAACTTTTAAAAATAGAAACCACTCTATGCATCAGCAGAAGACTTATTAAGCCTCCTGGGTGCCCAGTTCTATGCAGGGTGTTGTGAGAGTTCACAGAAAGCAGAAGATATCTCCTTGAATAATTTTTAATCTAGTTGGGAAGATAAAGCATACATTCATCTGACATTTATTGAGCATCTAAACAATGGGAATTCAGAGAAAAATGAGATACTATTTATGTGCTGATGACCTATATACTCTTCCCCTCCCCATTTATTTTTTCAATTTTGGCTTCTCTCCTATGCTTGACACCCCCATTTCTAATTGCCTACTGGACATTCTCATTTGGATATCTAATAGAAATCTCAAACCTATGAAATATAAGTCAAACTTTTTTTGCCTCTTATCTTTCCATTTCCTCCTCCATATTCTCATGCACTATCCTTTTGTGTGGTCCACCTAACAGAATTCATGTTAGACGTGTCCATCTCCTTTAAGCACCATCTTGTGTCTAATTGCACCGCTGAAATGTCAAACCTCCGTTCCTGCCCTGTCTTGGAATTTATGCCTTTGTCAGCTATAGTTTACAGGATGAAGTCCAGGCTGACAAGAGATTACATAAGAAACTGATCTTTCACTCGGTCTTTTTTTTTTTTTTTTTTTTTTTTAATTTTATTTTTGGCTGCGTTGGGTCTTCATTGCTGCATGCAGGCTCTCTTTAGTTGCGGCGAGCGGGGGCTACTCTTTGTTGCGGTGAGTGGGCTTCTCATTGCGGTGGCTTCTCTTGCTGCGGAGCACAGGCTCTAGGCACGCGGGCTTCAGTAGTTGCCGCATGTGGGCTCAGTAGTTGCAGCACACGGGCTCTAGGGTGCAGGCTCAGTAGTTGTGGCGCACAGGCTTAGTTGCTCCACAGCAAGTGGGGTCTTCCCAGACCAGGGATTGAATCCGTGTCCCCTGCATTGGCAGGTGGATTCTTAACTACTGCGCCACCAGGGAAGTCCCTCACTCCAGTCTTACCTAATGCAGTTTCACCCCAGGAATCTGGCAATCTAGGTGACTTCTTCCTGGGTCTTGGGTTTTCCTGGGACCCTTCACTTGCCTGAGTTTCCTTTCTTTTCTTACTTTGCAACTTCCACACATTGGCCTACAGCCTATTCTCTGCTCTCTCAGAGTATGCCAAACCTCTGTTATGGCACTTAGAATGTTATAGTTTATCTGTTTATAAATCTGTCTTAACCCACTGATTGTGGGTAGAAACTGGGTTTCTTATTCATTTTCGTAAGAATTTACTGATCTCCTACTATGTGCTAAGCATTGTTCTTGGTACTGGGGATACAGTAGATATGAGAAAGACTATAAATAATAGTTTTTAAAAAGTTTAAATACATAATATAATTTTCAAAAGTCTCTATGAAAATGCTGTGAAGAAAATAAAGCTAGATGAGGGTTTAGGGAATGATGGAGTGGCAGTATTATTTTATTTGGGATGGTCAAGGAAGGCCATTGTATGGAGAGGATATATAAGCTGAGGCATGAAGGATGAGAAAAGGCCTGCAGAGATCTGAGGGTGTGATTGTTCCAGGCAGAGAACTTGAGCAAGTGCAAAGACCCTAAGAAGGGAATCAACTTGCCATGTTCCAGGAACAGCAAGAAGGCCAGTAGGAAATGAGGGTGGAGAGGTGGGCAGGGTTCAGGTATTATAAGCTATTGGAGTAGCCCATGTGAGATCTGATGGTGGAGGGTAGTGAGAAGTGATTGGATTCCAGATACTCTGGGCAGTGGGGAGAGGATGGATATATTACTCAAGGTAGAGAAGACAGGACTTACTGATGGACTGTATGTGGGAGTCGGGTGGGGATAAGGAAAAGAAATATTGACTCCTAGATTTGTAGTCTAGGTTCTGATGCATTGTGTCTAGCACAGTGGTTAGCTTACAGTAATAAGCAGGCCAGTACCCAGTCTCTAGGAGCTCACATAGAATGTTAACCAATCCATCCTTGGAAGGCTTGTTGGCACTTCACAGAACAAAGATGGGTCTGAATTTTCATTTCTGGTGGGGGGCAGTCCTCTCACAGTATTAACTTCCTAGTCTAGGGCAAAGGAACAGTGGCCTGGGCTCCAGCTGTCCTGGTTGCAAGCACCTGTAAGTGGGATGGAGACGGATACAGAAGCCTTTGCTCATCCTTAGCTTCCCGGGCCTTACAATGCTGTTATCTTCCCTGAACTTGTCTGACAACAGTGAGTTGGAGGATCAGATGGAACAGTGTAAATGGAGACTCTGTCTTGGTTTTACCTGTTTATGGTTTAGTTTTTTTTTTTTTTTTCTAAAATAATCTTAGGGACTTCCCTGGTGGCGCAGTGGTTAAGAATCCACCTGCCAATGCAGGGGATACAGGTTCGATCCCTGTTCCGGGAAGATCCCACATGCTGCAGAGCAACTAAGCCCGTGCACCACAACTACTGAGCTTGCACTTTAGAGCCCACGAGCCACAACTACTGAAGCCTGCGCACCTAGAGCCTGTGCTCCACAGCAAGAGAAGTCACTACAATGAGAGAAACCCGCGCACCTCAATGAAGTGTAGCCCCCGCTCGCCGCAACTAGAGAAGGCCCGCGTGCAGCAACGAAGACCCAATGCAGCCAAAAATAAATAAATTTATAAAAATAAAAAAAAATCTTAAACTAATTTTTATTCATAAAGGGCAAAAAAGGAAAATATTACTTGCTTGCTTGAAAAAGAATTGAATAACATAACAGACCAGAAGATGTAATAAGATAATTATTGTCAAATGAGTGATACAGTAAGTGATTTTCTCGAAAACCTTCAGCGCCTGTGCAGTGTCTGCAGGTGAAAGTCTGCCTTTCTTAACCTGGCATAAAAGCCTTCCAGAATCTCCCCTAGGCACCTTTGCCGCTTTCTCTCTCATTGATCTCCCATATGCATCTGGTGCTCTAAACGTATCATACTATTTCTCATTCTTTCCCTCCAACCCCAGAACTATTGCTAGTTGTGTTTTCTTTTCCCTCATCCGTTTTCCAAGTCCTTCCTTCATTCTTTCATCTCCGACCCAGACTTCAGATCCCAGGTGAGATATGTTGTTCCCTGGAAGCCTTTCTAAACTGCTGTCTCTTGCAGATTTCTTCCCTGCTTAGATGCTCTGATCCTAGTAGTTGGCAGCTTCAGTTTTATTTAGCAGGGAGTTGTGGCATACATACACAGAGCAGAGCATGAATATGGAATCGTTATGTTTCAGAGGCAGACTTTACCAATCTCTGAACACCGTTGCCTTCCAAAAAGGCATTTCAGTTTCACAAATTGCAAAACTGTTTCATATGCACTATTGGTTAAAATTATATGCTGTAATTACTTACCAAAAGTAGACATTGTTTCTCTTATATCTGCAAAATTTCCAAAAGAAGTTGGCTGACCACTGTCAGGCTTACATAGAAGGGATATCCCTCTCTTTTAGTTCAGTTCTCTTAGACTCTCGGTAATTCACACGGGAAACAGTGCCAGTGCTGCTGTTTAGTCACCAGGATAAGACAGCTTTCTAAGTAGTCACACTGCATGTGCCTAATTAAAGAAGAAAGTACAGAAATGTTTTTCCTTTTTGTGTTGCCTGCACTGCCATTATACTTTAATATATGAATATGTAAATGTATTTTTCAAATGTTTTGTTGATTTTTTCCTCCAGTTCCTGCAACGTAATGTGGAAGGTTCAAGTGTTTTCTTCTTGAACCTTTCTCTTCTTCACTCTCAATTATCAATGTTGATAAAGGGAGAAACTACCCTAGATGATACAGGAGAATCCTATTTTACTGAATTTCATGGAATATGTAGTATGTATTCCAACTTTCTGAAAATGGGAGTCTGGCTATAGACTGTATTTCAAGGATAAACACTGTAACTTCATTTTTCATGAAGCAATTGGTGAGTACTGTAATTGAAAGCAGTAACAGGCTTGGGGGAATGAGAGGATTTTTGTGCAAAAAGGGATACTTGAAAAATTTGTTCCAGAGTAGATATTTCCACCTGAAAATAAATATTGCTTTGCATCCTACTTTTTCTGTATTTCAGTTATTTGGTTAGCAAATATTTTCATTTCTATTTTCGAAAGCATGTACTTGGACACTTCAGGGGATACAAAGATGAAACAGAATGGAGCTTGCTCTCAAGGAGCTTAATTTGTATGGAGGTCATACCTACAATTTAGTTTAAGATAATTTTTAATGTAGTTTTATATTGTTTGGGGTTTTAAAGTAGCCTTGAAAAAAGGGAAAAAAAGTAGTTTTGAGGAGAATTTTAAGGAGTGACTAGGATCAGTAAAAGACTATAGATGGTTTTTGGATTCAGACTGATGGCTAAATCATTTCCACTTCTAGGACTGTTTGTGAGTGAATACCTAATTTTTTGAGAGCTGGAGATGGAAAAGGACTATGGCCATGAGTATAGAGAAAGGAGAGTTGGGCACAAGTTTGTAGATGTCAGTGCCAGGTCATTTTGGGTAGCAGGTAGGTGAAACTGGGATGTGTAGGATAACTGAATTTCAAAGTGTTTAGAAGTACCTGAAGTTAGAGAAAGCTAATTAGGTAGGTGATAGGAATAGTAACATGCTCAAAAAAAGAGCTATTCTTGGAGTCTTAAAATCTGGATTTTATTATCTGGCTCAGTCACTTACACAAGCTAAATGAATTACTAAATTGGTCAAGACATTTCACTTTATTATGATCTATCTATATCTTTATATTTAATGTGGGTTTCTTATAGACAGCATATAGTTGGGTCTTATTTTTTAAATCTTATCTGACAATCTGTTTAATTGGCATGTTTAGACTATTCACATTTTTAAAATATTTTATTTTTGGCTGCGTTGGGTTTTTGTTGCTGTGCAAGGGCTTTCTCTAGTTGCGGTGAGCAGGGGCTACTCTTCGTTGCAGTGCACGGGCTTCTCATTGCGGTGGCTTCTCTTGTTGCGGAGCACGGGCTCTAGGCACGCAGGTTTCAGTAGTTGCAGCACGCAGGCTTCAGTAGTTGTGGCTCGCGGGCTCTAGAGCGCAGGCTTGGTAGTTGCGGCGCACGGGCTTAGTTGCTCCCCGGCATGTGGGATCTTCCCAGACCAGGGATCGAACCCATGTCCCCTGCATTGGCAGGCGAATTCCCAACCACTGCACCACCAGGGAAGCCCCGACTATTCACATTTAATGTGGTTTTTTTTAATATGTTTGGATTAAATTCTACCATCTTGCTAGCTGTTTTCAATGTGTTCTATCTGTTTTGGGTCTCATTCTTCTTTTGGGTTAATTGAGAATTTTTTATGATTCTATTTTGTCTCCACAATTAGCTTATCATTTATATCTTAAAACATTTATTGGTTACCC
Organism: Monodon monoceros; assembly: GCF_005190385.1. Taxonomy (NCBI): domain Eukaryota; kingdom Metazoa; phylum Chordata; class Mammalia; order Artiodactyla; family Monodontidae; genus Monodon; species Monodon monoceros. Next base: position 126,134,453 of record NW_021703768.1, read on the forward strand.
TTGAGTTTACAATGTACATCTTTAATCAGAGCCTACCTTCAAATAGTATTATATTACTTCATATATAGTATAAGACCTTACAATTCTTAATTCCCCCTACCATTCTTTGTGCTCTTGTTTTGTGCATTTTATTTTGCATGTGCTGTAAAAATGCATTTCTATTTTTGCGTTAGACAGTTATTTTTTTTAGAGCAATTAAAGATTTTTTTAGTTAAAAATAAATATTGTTTTCATTTGTTCCATTTCTTAGACTTTATTTGTTGTGTACTGTGTAGACCTGAGTTTTTGTCTGGTGTGTGTGTGTGTGTGTGTGTGTGTGTGTGTGTGTGTGTGTAGTAGTGCTGGTCTGCTGGCAATAAATTCTCTTAGTGTTGGTCTGAGAAAGTTTTTATTTCTTCTTCATCCTTCAAAAAATATTTTCTCTGGGATGGAATTCTGGGTTGACAGTTATATTTCTGTGATAAAGGTATCACTCCATCTTCTGGCTTGTATGGTTTCCAATAAGAAGTCTGCTGTAATTCATATCTTTGTTCCTGTGTATGTAGTGTGTTTTTTCTTTTTTTTCCTTTGGCTGTCTTTAGAATTTTATCTTTGTCTTTTGTTTTCAGCAGTTTGAATATGATATGTATAGGTGTGTGGTGCTGTGTTGTTTGGTTTGGTTTTGTATTTGTCCTTCTTGGTATTCTCAGAGATTCTTGGATCTATAGTTTGGTATCTGTCATTAATTTTGGAAAATTCTTGGCTATTATGTCTTCAAATATTCCTTCCACCCATTCTCTGTCTTCTCTTTTTGGGATTCTAATTATGCATAAGTTAGTTTGTTTAATACATCCCACAGCTCTTGGATTTTCTCTTAAATTATTATTTTTCATTTTTTTTTTAATTCTGTTTTTCTGTTTTAGTTTGGGTAATGTCTATCGACCTATCTTCAATTTCATTGATTCTCTCTTTGGCTCTGTCAGGTTTGATGGTCCTGTCAGAGGCATTCTTTATCTCTGTTACCACGTTTTTCACTTTTAGTATTACATTTCAGTTCTTTCTTACAGTTTCCATCATCCTGTTGCACTTTCTAGTATTAATTTTTATCTTTTTACTTTCCAGCTAGCTGCCATATAGGGTGAGATTTGAATTTTGTTAGTTTTTTCTTATGCCTCTTTTAGGTTTGGAAAAGCGTTTTGGCCCAGAACTCACTAAGAACTATTCCAAAATAGAAGGACATAAGGAATGCACTCAAACTAGCTTGGCGTGAAAGTAGGAAGTGAGAAGAGAGTTATAGACCAGTTGCACTGAGGAATGAAGACCTGCTGTGTATATTCACCAATCTGATTGACTTGCCCAGGGTAAGTGGTCATCTAAATCTGTTCTTTTCTTCCTTATCTATTTAACAAGACCATCAGTGTAACTACTGTTTTACTCTTGTTCAGTGGGATGACCAGCTATAGCCCTTTTATCCTAAACAAAATTAATGTGGGTTACTTTTACAAATATTGTGTTCTTGAATGGGTCATGGGTCCTGGATTATGGCACCGTGGCAACATTAGGCTTATAGAACCTCACAAGAGCCTATCTTTCTGTCAGTTCTGAGGCAGGAAACTACCCGAGTCCTTTGTCTAATATATTTTATCTCTTATTGGCCACAGTCATAAATTTGTTTATTCATTTATTATTTCCTTCATTCAAATATTTTGTAAGCCTGCTACCTCAGAGGTACCGTACATTGTTGATGATTACAATGATGAACAAGATGTCCTTTCCTCCAGGACCTGGAGAGACTCTTCCTTAACTAATACAAAAGTATGATTAGTACTGTAACAGAGGCGTGAAGTGCTATGGGACACAGATTCATTTGGTCTGGGGTCAGTGCTTTGAAGAAGAGAGAGCATTTTAACTGGGTTTTAAAAATGATTGGGGTCTTGATAGAGAGTTGGATGGCCATTCTAAGCTAAGCAAACAGCCAACGCAAAGCCACTGATTTGTGAAGTGTTTGGCAGTTTACACTCTGTTCCTCTGAAGGTCTGTTTCTTTTTCCTTCTCTTTTACTCTTATTACAAGACTTATTTTTTGTTGTCCCTCCTCTCTTTTTGCTTATTTTTACCTTCTTTGTTTTCCTGTAGTTCTTAGCGGTAGGTCTTATGGCAGTAGTTTTATAGTTTAGGACCCGGAGATGCAGTATCACCTGGATCTCCTCCTAGTTGAAGTGTTGGGCAACATTATTCCTCTATTCAGCTTATGTTTTAGAGTGTATACTTAGGATAGTAAAGCGAATCTTTCTTTGCATGAATATAGATCCTGCCCTTAGGGCAGATATGACTCTATACTAGAACAAAGTAGAATAGAACAAAACCTTTCAGAGATCAGACGCTTGCCCCATCAGCCTACTGCATGCTGTTGATGTTTCTTTCCTTCAGCAGTCTCTTATCAGCTTCTCTCTTTTCTTTCCTACCAAACCAGAGCATGTTGTTCAAAGACACAAATGCGTTCTGTGCTAGTTTTTTTTTTTTTCTCAAAACATACCTTTACTCTGTCACTCACATTTTCTTTCTGTTTATTTTCAACAACTAGTAGGTTATCTTAAAAAGGACCCACCCCCTGAAAAAACAAAAACAAAAAAACCATCTTCCTTGTTTCAGGGACTTTTGCAGGTAAGGTAGGTGTCAAGGTTTGAGACCAGATCCTCTTTTGCAGTATTCATGGGGGTGAAAAATCTGAAAATAAGACTGTTAGTAGCATATAGAAAGGAGGAGACAGGCTACCCCAGTACCGTTTCTGGAGAAAAAAATTTCAGGAGGAGCCAGGCAGAGATGGAGAAGAATCCTTGATAGTTTATACTTTTGGGAAGTCCTGTACTCAGTGACTTATTTGCTTTAACTTGGTCTGATTCTTTTTTCCTGGATCAAGACAAATGAGGCTCAACTAAGGAAAGTGAATATAAGATACTACCCCCAAGTGAACTCCTCTTAACTCTCATGAATGACAAGTAGGACTGTTAAAATGTGTGAGTACTGAGAATTACTTAATCAGTTAACCCTCGTATTTTCTCTGGGGTAGGAGGCTGAAACATCTATCTCCAGAAATGTCTTTGAAAAATAAAGAGCAAGATGACCAATACAGTCCTCCATCTAGGATCCATCTGGAGCATGAAGAGGAATCACGTAATGACTTCCAGCAATTTGAGACCAATGATCAATGCAGACCTCATGCTAGGATCCATTTGGAGCCTCAAGAGAAACCGGATACTAACTTCAAGCAATTTGTCATCAAAAAACTAGAGAAGAGTTGCCAGTGCAGTTCAACCAAAGCCAGAAATATCATTTTCGGCTTCCTTCCTGTTTTGCAGTGGCTCCCAAAATATAATCTGAAGAAAAACATTTTAGGAGATGTGATGTCTGGCTTGATTGTGGGCATCTTATTGGTGCCCCAATCCATTGCTTATTCTCTCCTGGCTGGCCAAGAACCTGTCTATGGTCTGTACACATCTTTTTTTGCCAGCTTCATTTATTTCCTACTGGGTACCTCCCGTCACATTTCTGTGGGCATTTTTGGAGTACTGTGCCTTATGATTGGTGAAGTAGTTGACCGAGAACTATACAAAGCTGGCTATGACACTGCCCATGTTGCTGCTTCTTTAGGAGCGGTTTCAAATGAGAGCACATTATTAAGCCAGCCATCAGGCAAGATATGTGACAAAAGTTGCTATGCAGTTATAGTTGGCAGCACTGTAACCTTTATGGCTGGAGTTTATCAGGTAAGAAACAGTGGAATAAGTGGTTGTTTCTGGCAAAAGAAATCACTATGCATGAAATCTCAGATCTGTAAGGGAACTTAGCAATCATAATAATTAAAGCTATCTTTTATTGAATGCTCAGGATATGGAAGAGGTAGAGCCAAAATTTAAACCCTGGTTTGACTCCACAGGTGAGATAAGGCTGCTTCTATTTTCTCAACCCTAGGCAGCCTCTTAACCAATGAATTTCAGTCAGCCAGAATTCAATTATTTGATTGTAAAAATTCAGACCAGAAAGGGACCTCAGACCACCTAGTACAACTTCTTAATTTTGTATGTCGAGAACTATCAGATTTGCTTGAAGTTATTTGTGGTTTGTTATTGGCAGAGTCAGCACTAACAGGGAAGAGGGCAACAGAATGAGGGTTGGGAGAGGAAGAGTGCAAGAGTTTTTCAAACTACAGATGACTTCCCCCCTTGTTCTAGAATTGCTGCTCTAATGAGTGACTCTCACTAAAGATAGTAGTTTTCCTGGACTGCTGGGAAGGGAAGAAGTTGGGGACCACTGTTTCATGCTATCAGCCAGGAGAAGGATTAGAAATGAAATTCTTTTGGGTCTCCCATAGAATCCACTAATCTGCTATTTTCATCATGCCTCTGCCTTTTGGCATTCAGGAGTCAGTGCCAACATTAAACCTCTTCTCTGTTACAGACATGTGGAACCAATGTAGGAGGGGGAAGAGTAGCTCACTTTACTAGGTGCTTGGATAGAAGGAGAGGGAGAAGGGACTGCTGTGCAGAAGAGTTGTGCTCCTCAGAGTTCATTTGTGCTTTTTTGTTAGTATGCCTCACCAAGAATGAGGAAGGGTGCAATAGAATTCTGAGGAATTATTGGGAAGAGGAAAAAGAAAGAAAGAAAATGTTATATCTTTGAGGATATAGAATTAACAGGGGAGGCAGTATGGCATAAGCACATATGCATTGGATGAAAATAGTCTCTCAGTTTGAAGTTAGATTAAAGAATTCTATAATAATTTTTAAAGTGTGATTCTATTTTGATGTGAATCTAGTTTTTTGTTTTATCAGTTAAAACTTTACTTTTACGGTAATGATATGTAATTTAAAGAAAAATACATGTTTTTTAAATTAGAATTTTTCCAACTTGTGTTTTTATCATTTCTCATGGATCCTTGAGAAATTTTTTTCTTTTTCAAAGCGACCTGAACCTTATTCAAGTTTAAGAAACATTGTGCAAGAAAGTAGGAATCCTAAGCTCTTGTCTGGGCTAGTCAGTAAGGGCAAGTTGCTTAGCCCTCTGAGTGTCAGTAAAATGAGACCTCGCTTTGTAAAATGAGAGGATTGATAAATGATTGTTTTTTTTCTAGCTCTGACATTCTGTGGTGCTCTGATGGTATGTCTCCACACAAAGAAATACCAGGGGAATACAGGATTTAGAAGCTCTTTTCCATTTATATTTAACACCTGTATATCCTTCCTTCCAGGTAGCGATGGGCTTCTTTCAAGTGGGCTTTGTTTCAGTCTACCTCTCAGATGCCTTGCTGAGTGGATTTGTCACTGGTGCCTCCTTCACAGTCCTTACATCTCAGGCCAAGTATCTCCTTGGACTCAGCCTTCCTCGGAGTAGTGGTGTGGGATCACTCATCACTACTTGGATACATATCTTCAGAAACATCCATAAGACCAATATCTGTGATCTCATCACCAGCCTTTTGTGCCTTTTGGTTCTTTTGCCAACCAAAGAACTCAATGAGCGCCTCAAGTCCAAACTTAAGGCACCTATTCCTACTGAACTCTTTGTTGTTGTGGCAGCCACATTAGCCTCTCATTTTGGAAAACTAAATGAGAAATACAATACCAGTATTGCTGGACATATTCCCACTGGGTTTTTGCCACCCAAAGCACCGGACTGGAACTTAATTCCTAATGTGGCTGTAGATGCAATAGCTATTTCTATCATTGGGTTCGCTATTACTGTATCACTTTCTGAGATGTTTGCCAAGAAACATGGCTACACAGTCAAAGCTAATCAGGAAATGTATGCCATCGGCTTTTGCAATATCATTCCTTCCTTCTTCCACTGCTTTGCTACTAGTGCAGCTCTTGCAAAGACATTGGTTAAAGAATCCACAGGCTGTCAAAGTCAGCTTTCTGGTGTGGTGACAGCTCTGGTTCTTTTGTTGGTCCTCTTGGTAATAGCTCCTTTATTCTATTCCCTTCAGAAAAGTGTCCTTGGTGTGATCACTATTGTGAATCTCCGGGGAGCCCTACGTAAATTTAAGGATCTGCCCGAGATGTGGAGGATTAGCAGAATGGATACAGTTATCTGGTTTGTTACTATGCTGTCCTCTGCACTGATAAGTACTGAAATAGGCCTGCTCGTTGGGGTTTGTTTTTCTCTGTTTTGTGTCATCCTCCGCACTCAGAAGCCAGAGGCTTCATTGCTTGGTGTGGTGGAAGAGTCTGAAATCTTTGAATCCATGTCTGCCTACAAGAACCTTCAGGCTAAGTCAGGCATCAAGATTTTCCGCTTTGTAGCCCCTCTCTACTACATAAACAAAGAATATTTTAAATCTTCCTTATACAAAAAAACTCTCAACCCAGTCTTAGTAAAGGCAGCTCAGAAGAAGGCAGTAAAGAAAAAGATCAAAAAGGAAACAGCAACTCTCAGTGGAATCCGGGATGAAGTTTCAGTGCAACTTTCCCATGATCCCTTAGAGTTCCATACCATAGTGGTTGACTGTAGTGCAGTACAATTTTTAGATACAGCAGGGATCCATACACTGAAAGAAGTTCGCAGAGATTATGAAGCCATTGGCATCCAGGTTCTGCTGGCTCAGTGCAATCCCTCTGTGAGGGATTCCCTGGCCCGGGGAGAGTACTGCAAAAAGGAAGAAGAAAACCTTCTGTTTTATAGTGTATATGAAGCAATGACTTTTGCAGAAGACTCTCAAAATCGGAAAGATATATATGTTCCCAATGGTCTGAGTTTTTCCAGTGATTGATTGAGAAAGTAAATAGAAGGAAGAACACTGTCTAGCCCCAGAGGTTAAAATTTCAAGTTTTTTAACATTTTATACTGTGGAACTGGAAATTGTTGCACACTAGAAATTTTAACCTTTTGGCTCGACAGAATTCTTCCTTTGAAACTGATGGCCTTTGTAGATACACGGATGCAGCAGAGCTTTTAGTTAGGCAGAATCAAAAAGAAGAAAATATTGTGCTTTTAAGCTTTCTTGCAGATATGAGATATTCTTGGAATTAAATAAATATCTATTGAATTGAACTGTAAAGTAGCCCCAAAACTTAATTACCGTCTTGTTTTAGGAGATTTGCATCTGGGCTGCTCCTTCTCCAGGAGGTAAAGGGGTAAAGTTGGCATTTACATGAGAAGTGCTGGAGCCTGTTTGGCATGGCTCTTTGGAGAGGGAGTAGAAAGGAAGTAGGGAGAGAATGTTGTGTGTGCTCTCCTAACAGCAGGTCAAGAGGCTTCTGGGGTAAGGGTAGTAACTAGACAAGCTTGTTCTCACTTGTAATTCTCTATTCCCTGTCTTTGCCCCCCAGATGGCAGTCGGATCTCTGGCTTTTAATAAGAAAGCACCATTCCTCTCGGGCACAATCTTATCAGGAGTCTGATGGCTGAGCAGGTTTGTGAAATCCTACCAGCCAGCCCCATATTATACAGAACGCTCTTGGTGATACATTTGATGTTTTTAGTCAGCCTTTTTGTTTAGGGTAAGTAGGTAAGAAAAGAGCTCTTCATTATCAGCCAACATAATGAGAATCCTCTGTCTCTTCTGTGATCCCTATCTGTCCCTGTTTCTGAGTATTTCTCTACCATTAAGCTCTGTTTTAACTTTCAGTCATTTAGTGTGTTTCCCATGGAATCTGTCCTAAACTGCTATGTCTGATTACCAGTGAGTGACAAGTTTGCCAGATAAAAGGCAAAATGCTGACTCAGCAATTTTATGTAGCCTTTTAAATGAGCTTGAGGCAAACTGTTCAGGACAAATTACAAAAAGGAATGATTGACAGCTTCCCTTAAGACTGTTTATTTAGCAGTGAATTTTTTTTTCTTTCCCATTGTATTTTAGCAAGGGTCAGCTGGGAATTGACAGTCTTTCTCATATTTGAGAAGCTGCTGGTCACCTTTACTCTGCAAGAAAAATTTATTATAACCAATGGAAAAGAATTCATAGAAGTGATAAGAGTGCTTCCAAAAGAACATCAATAATTGTAGATGTTTTAGTGAAACAAAGCTAATGCTTACTGCCATGTACCCTATTGATGTACAATAAATATTGATGACAGTGACAGCATTTAACTCTTTAGGCCACCTCAAACTATTATGTAAGAGAATTTAGAAGCATCACATTTATACAACCTAAGTTCTGTGGGTGTATTATTTATGATAGCTGGTCACAGGTTTTGGCCCAGAAATACTTCCTTTTGAAAAGCAAGTATGTCTGACATTGAAAGCTTATAGTTCTGTATCTGTACTTTCAAGGGCGAGGAAAAAAAAACACAGGTTTTCCAAAGTTAGGACTAGTTGATGTGAAATGGAAACATTTAGCACACCATTTTAAACAAACAAGATAAAAATTGCAAAAGTGGAAAACCATTTTTAACCCACTCCTACATTCTAAACAGTTTAAATATTTATAAGAAGCAAAGCCTATGTGTAGGGCATCTATTGGTGTGGAAGACTTTGAACCATCTTTCTTGTTGGCTCCATAAACTGCAAGTGTTGCTTTTCTTTTGGTAGAGCTCTGCCCATCAGTTTACATGAAAAATGCCTGTCTGTTATTAAAACAAAGCGATTTCTTAGGAGCTAGATTTCTGTCTTTGAGGTGACTGACATCATGATTAAATGTAATAGTGTCCTGAGTTTTAACATCCTTTTAGAACTTAAGTCTAGAATTTCAGAAATGTTAACTGCTGTTTGTATTTGTGTCTTTTGCTTATTGTTTGTAGCCAGTATTTGCTGTTTCTCTCCAGTCTTATGAATAGTAATAGTAAAATCAGAGTGTCTTGGTTGTCATTTGTTTCCAACCCCTCTTGTACCTCCACAAGCCAGGTTTGAATCCAGATCATTGTAGATATCCAGTGCCATGTGACAGAGTAATGAGTACATGTTCAAGACGACTCTATAATTTAGCAAACCCTAACACAGCAAAAAAAAAAAAAAAAAAAAAGCATAGAATTTGGAAAATCTCTTAAAAGAACAGAGTAACAGGGTTTGTCTTTTACCTGCCATTTCTGTCCATAACGTGGATATAAGCAATTCTGGAACTTTATGCAGTTAGCAGATTCTTGAATTGTGTTCTGGTTTGTTCTTCTCCCACCTACCCAAACAAACAAGAGATTCCGCTCCCGCTTTTGAAAGCCATTTGTAAAAATATTTAAGGTATCACTAGAATTTAAATCTTACCTTCTCTGCCTGGTTTGAAGTCTGCCTATACTTACATGTTCAGATTTTTTGATTGCTGGTATTTAAAGGAATCAAACCTGAAACTAAAATCTAATTTACCAATAAAACTAACATTTTTCATTTGCTTTCTTACTCAAGGGTTTGGACTTTAATTCATTAGGTGATATTTTACACACTTTACTGATATGAAGATATCATGCTTACTCTAAACTTTAGAGTCTAAATGAAGCATATTTGCATTGCTTATTGATAAATGTACAAAATTCTGAATATCTTAAATTGGTCGTTTAATTGAAATATGTGTACACTCTTGATGGTTAAAACAACCAGAGGGGTGGAGTGGGCCAGTGCACCGAGAGACTAAGGGTAACATTCAAGAGACAGATGAAGGGAATAGACCATTGAAAAGACTATCTGACCAAACAAGGGATAAAAGAGAGGGACTCAGTTGAATAGGATCCAATCCCTGGTTAGCCACGCACAACAGTAGGAAGACCAGGATTAAGAGCCGCACCTTAGTTTGAAAGCAAGCTCAGAACTGGATTCTGCTTCCAGAAGGGGAGGGCACAGGTTCACCAAAGGTGAAAGAGCTGGTAGCCAAGGTTGGGGCCAAAGCCCGGGTTGACCTACTCCAGAGCACTAGACTGAGTGACTGTAGCCTCTGATGGTAGTAAAATTGACAGATGCCTAGTTGACTTTTTTTTTTTTTTTTAAAGAAGGATCAAAGGAAAGCACAATTTGGATAGTCTGACTTAGCTTTTAAACATTAGTAGACTGAAGCCAAAATTTGTTGGTAAATTTACAGCATGGTAAATGGTGATCTTTGAACTGTGTCAGGGTGTCAGATGAGTTCATTAGGCTATTCTAATGCTAATGACCACATTTTAACAAGAGCAGTAATTCTCTGCGTGGGTATTCTCTTAGTAATTTGTCATTTAAGATCACACAGTCTGGGTGTTAGCCCGGATCTTAATATAAAAGTAAGAAAAGTGTTACAGTGAATTTCTTGGGAACTTAAATTGAGCCTAGAAGTTATAATGATAAATTCAAGCTTTGTGATCCTTATTAATGTTCTTAATGAATTGTTTTCCTCTATGTGTTGCTATAGATGAGCCATAACATCAATGTAGACAATACCTCAAATACTTCCTGAGGACCTATGCAGGAGTCTAGGGCCCTGGGCCAGGTGCTGGGACTACAGTACTAAATCCAGTAGGTGGGCTATATGCTAACTCTTTTAGTAACACATGGCGACGCTTGGAGGTGCTTTATGGAGGGGCTAAGCTGAGCTTGGACTGAGATCTGAGCAGGAGGCAGGCAGCTGAGGCAAACAAGGACGCCCCTGGTCTATTCAAGGAATGATTGCACAGTGACAAGGTAAGAATCCTACCGATAGGATTTAGACTTCGCTTAATTTTTCTGTTCTTTACTGTTTCTCTTTTTTTTTCTTCTACTGTTTTATCTGTTCTAGTGATGCCTTATTTGAAATTGGGCTTTAAGAACTGCAAAAAGGAAGAAATTGGATCTAGAAGGCTTTTAGGCTCTGAACTAATTTGGCTTTTTTTTTTTTTTTTTGGTGTAAGGATTTTAGATAATCGTGAGTGGAATCATTCATTTGAGTGCTAATAACAAGAATGAAAATTATAATGCAGTAGGCCAAAATAATATACCAGCTAGTTTGTTATCATAGCCTATTATTAAAGTAAAATACTGTAAGTATACAATTTTAGGGTTTTTTTTTTTGAATGTTAGTAACTTTAGAAATGGAGAATTTAGATGTAGGAGTGGGAGAAATTTATTTTTATAAGGTTATTTTTATCCTGACAAGGACTATTTTTTAAAAAAGGGTTTTGCACCTGAAATTTTAAAGTAAACATGTTAAATACAGTTATACCGAATAGTGGAGTTTTTGGCATGTATTTTATTTTTCTCCTAGTGATATAAAATAGGAAGGAGATATTGAATTATGAAAACTGGAATGATGAAGGACACTAAATGCTTTTATTGGAGCTACCGTGTTTGTAAATCTATGCTGGAACATTGTATAACCTTTCTTGGATTTGAATTATGGCTCCGAAATTGGCCAAATAATTATAATCTTCTTAAAAATACCAACGACAGAATTTCTAACTGAAGGTTTTCACTTGGCAAACAGACAAGCAGCCTTAGCCAGAAAGGGTTTTTAACTGCAGTTTTAAGAAACTTATTTTAGGGAAGTTCTTTTCCCACACCCCATTCCCCATCCCTAAAATAATAAGTTACTTGGAATGAAACTGCTCTTGCCTTTTCAATTCAAATCAGTTGGGAAGTTACTGTTTGAGTTCTGATGCTGCCATGATTTCTCAAAAATTAGTGTGAACAAACCAGTCTGTATAAAACGCTACGGTTTTTGGTCTCCTCTGCAATTTTGTATACAAATCAAGACAATATCAGGGTGAGAGGTGAATGAACTTAAAATCTCAGTCTTGTTTATTCACTAAAAAAGTATACTGCCTTTTTTTTTACAATTTATTCAAGGCTAATGACTTTGGGGAATATGTTTCATACCATGTATATCTTTTTAAATTAAAGCAAGTGCCTTGATGCTATTCCACATAAATCTTGCTTAACCCTCTATGGGATGAGGATGAGTTATTAATGGATTACAGCCTATTGCAGGAGAGGGGGAATTGGTTAATAGCAGATTGTTTTCATCTGGGATCTATTTGTGATGTTTATTATATAAGATCCTATATGTGTTGTGATCTAGAGGTGTCATTTCATTTGTCTGCTAATAAATTGTTATGCTAATAAAATACTACTGTGTATAAATTATTCAAGTGTAAGGGGGCAGGGTTTCTAACTAAGGAACACATTCAGGTCACCAGTGAGCTTTACAATACCATCTCTTTACATTTGGAGGGTGATTCAGTCATTCATTTTCCCCATCGGACAAAAGTATCTGTCCTTACAGAAAGTCTTAAAGCATAAAGAAACCCAGTTCTTTCCTTTTTGCTCTGGGGTCCTGAGTGAGTCATTTCACCCTTTGGGGACTTAATTTTTCCATCGGTGAAAGAGGGAAGAGAACTAGATTGCTCGAAAACCCTTCGAGTTCTTATGTTGCATGACTCCTATTCCATACTGTGTTGAAATCAGAAAACCCAAATCTGGCTTATGTTTTACTACTGTCCTAACACTGAATTTTGAGCCACATTTTCCCCATCAGTACATTGAGGCTAACACCTTATACCAGCTAAGTGAGAGAAGTGGGCGTGCAGCTCCTAACTGGAGCACACGGCTTTGTAAGGACTAATCGGCACCACCCCCGTCCGCCCCCCACCCTCCCCACCCCGCCCCATACCTGCGGAGAGCCTCTCTCGAATGTCCTCCTTCTTCTGCTTCTCAACTCTGTAGAAGTGGGAGTGTGAGTATAGGCTTAAGGACAGTTTTCAGTCTTCCTTTTGCAGTATTTCTGTAACCCTGAGCATTCTGCCTCTAAGCTCATCCTTACCCACAGAGTGAAGGAGGGTGCACCCACTCTGTCTGCATGCAGCATCTGGGATCCAGAGCCCCTGAAGCGCCTCACACACTCATTCTCTAGCATCTCCTCCAACCAACTTGGAGGATTGTGCTATCCCATCTGTCCTTTCAATGCTTATGTCCTTGGCCTTGTCTCTCATTTAATTTTCTGATCCAGTTGTGACTGATGAAAGTATGGCTTTTCTTGGAGAAATATTCACATGTGCATGTATATACATACACGTGATTATTAAAAAGGCTGGTTCATGGACCATATCATAAACACCTTGCATTGTAAGCTCTCCCCAGATGACTACATCCACATTTATGGCTTCAACTGCCTTATTATATGCATGCTAACGGCAGCCAAACATGATTTCCAGCCTGACATTTCTAGAACACCAACCAGCATTATCTGTCTATATATAAATCTCCACAGCTGTTACTGGACAGTTCAACCTGGATGCCCAGGGGCATTTCATAAGCAACATACACCCACACTCCTCCTGTTTTATCTATCTTGATAATGGCATGAGCTAGCTACTCAAGCCAGAATCCTGGGAAATTCTAGAATATTCCTCTTCAACTCACACACCAAATCCATCTACCTGGCAAGAGTCTTTCAAATCCAACATCTCTTTCGTGCCCTCAGTGTGTATCATTTCTGTTCAGGATGATGCCATAGCCTAAGTAGTTTACCTGTATCTCTACAGCTCAGCCTCCACACTAGTTATCAATCAATTTCTAAAAAATAATTTGACGTTTGCTACTTGTAAGTGGTTCTCCAATGTTTTCAGGGTAAGTTCAAAATGAATGCTTTAGCCCACAAGACCTTAAAAACTATGATCTTGCTTACATCTCCATCTTACCACACATCCTTTGCTTGACATACCTACCTCTGACCTTAACTGTTCCCAAATGGGCCATTTTGTAATACCCCAGACCTTTATATATGCTGTTCCTTCTGCCAGGAATTGCTTCCCCACCCCATATACCTAACTCCCTACTCCTCCTTCCAGATACTTCATATTAAGTGTCCCTTGCTCTTGGCAACATTTCCTATTGAATTCCTCTTCTCTCATGCAGGGGCTCCTTTGGGCTCTATCTCTACTCCTGTAAATTCTCTGACTATTCTCTAAAATGGCATTTACCACTCTGTATTATTATTTTTTGCCTCTCATCTATCTCCTCTGCTTACTGGACTGCTTGAGGGTAGGGTCATGAACTTAATTCATCCTTAGAGCCTCTCTGGCCAGCAGTGGGTATTTTATAAGGTCCAATATTTCAGTGATTACTGAAGGCATGGATATGTTTGATGGGTGGCTATTTCTCTAACACTGGCTCATTTGTAGGGCACATCAATTATCTGCCCAGGGTCAATTACATGGCCTGTGGTTATCAGTAGGTGAAGGGATAGGTGTGTATAATGGGGTGAATTGGGTAGTTTGAGGTACAGTTATTTCTAAGTCAGTTGTTTGAACAAGTCCCACATCCTATGTCTCTTCTCTCTTTTCTCGACTACTTTCTCAGTCTCTACTAAGAGAAATTACAAGTGGCTGCTCCTAGTTTCTTCAGTTGGCTGAATTGTCTCCCTTATGTAGCTCACCTCTGCCCTCTGGTGGCAGGAATATGCTCTACCACATCCCACTTCAAAGACAACTATGGCCCCAGTAGCAGAACAGTTAATAGGTCTGCAAATTTGGAGACCTGTCTATCCTTTGGTATTATGATTTGCTGGAAAGATTAAATTATAAGTGAAATAGTGCTTGACATAAATAGGCAATCAATAAGGCTTAGCTTCCTTCCTTTTTAACGAAAGAGCCCTTAGGAACAGGCTGTGTGGTTCTGGAACAATGAACCCCAAGATATTTTAGTGGTAAGGCAGGTCCCTGCCTCTAGATGGTAAGGTTCCAAATAGGATGGATAGTAATGACAACAGACAGCATTTGTAGAACATTTAGTCTGTGCCAGGTATACCTTTTTATCCTCATGACAGCACAATTGAGGTAGGTCCTTAGTCCCAGAAGGTTGGCTTACAGAGTAGATTGGTCAAATGGGACAAAACTATATCCTCAAGTGGGGTTGGAGGGAACAGAGAGTCAGGGAGAAGCCACAGAGGGCTTGATAAAGACAGCAGACCAAGAAAGGATAATATCAACCTTTTTTAGTTTAAAAAAGTGTCAAAAAACCCCTTATGTCCAAGAGAAGCAAACTTTCACCTGATATAAACCAGACTTTGCAGACTTTGCTCTCTTTTGGATGTGATTTCCATCTACTTGGATATAATTCATATGATATGTTAAATGAGTCAAGAATGTCAGATTTCTTTTTAAAAAAAAACAACCAAGTTTGAGTACATACTTACTGAATATTACTATATGCAAAGCACTTAGACAAAGCCTTTCACACTAAAGTCTTGTAGAAATGGAGAATCCTGCAGTGACTTTCTGTGGAAGGAAACAGGTTTAACTCCATAGATGAGAATTCTTCACTATCAAAGAATAGATTATACCCTGGACTGGAATAATATTTGAGCAATGATATTCATGGAAAAATTCTGCAAATCCTTTTAAATAGAGGACAGCCCTACCTTATCTCCAAGTCATTTTCTAGTAGAATTAATGCTTCATGCAACTTTAAAAATAAGGTGGCTTTGACATTACTTGT
Source organism: Monodon monoceros (assembly GCF_005190385.1). Taxonomy (NCBI): domain Eukaryota; kingdom Metazoa; phylum Chordata; class Mammalia; order Artiodactyla; family Monodontidae; genus Monodon; species Monodon monoceros. Next base: position 126,149,791 of record NW_021703768.1, read on the forward strand.
GTGTCAATTTATACACAAATGTTTACTGACATGCCTATGATGTTCCCAGCACAGTGCTAGGCACCTTTAAGGTTACAAAGGCTGAGTGGTCCCTGCTCTCGTGGAACTTACAGTCTAAAGAGCCACAGAACATTGGCAAAACATTTAAGTGCTTAACTGAATAGTTTAGAGACAAAAGTGCTGAGGAGTTGAGGGAGAGAAGGGTAGAGCAGGTGCTGGAGTCTTCAAGAAACGCTGGAAGAAAGAGGACTCCAATTAGTTCTTGAAGAATGTGTAAGGTCCAGCTTGGTAGAGAACAGGGTGAGGCATTCAGGCAAAGGCACACTAGCAGACATGGGTATGGAGTGAAGACAATGGCCCATGGTGGGGCCACACACACACTAAATTGTACTGAGCAACCAAGCAGTCAACTCCAGAGGGGGCTAAAACTCAGATGAATAGTCTTTTATTTCTGTAGGCATTTGAGAGCCCCCACAGACACTTGGGCAGGGGAAAGAGGTCTAACATTATGCGCAAAATGGACTTCAGGAGAAAGATGAGGGAAGAAATTAGAAATTTCGTCAGTAATCCTGACACAGATGATGGGAGCAGTTAAGGTGCTGATAATGGGACAGAACCACGCGACTTATCCAGAAGACACTATTTTCCTTGCTTATGTGTTAATAATTTAAAATATGTATAGTACTTTTAATTCAAGTTATACTAGTTCGTTAAAAGGAAAAATACCCCAAATAAGCTTTAAATACACATCTATTCAAACGTCTGCTGTTTTTTGGTGTTTTTTGTTCAGCGTGGAAGCAGTACTTTCTATGATTAATCTGCTTTATACATGTCTCAATTAAGTAACTGCAGAAAGAAGAATAACTGAATTGCTACGGGTTTCTGAAATAGCCACAAAATTAAGCTGGGGCAGGGAACTACACTACAACGCTAACAGGTCTTGTGTGTACCTTCTAAAAATGAAACTGACACTTATCTGACTCATTAGAAAATAGATACTAGGGTTTTAAAGGATATTAAGAATGCCTTTTTTAAAAAAATAATTAATTTTATTTATTTTTATTTTTGGCTGCGTTGGGTCTTCGTTGCTGCCCATGGGGGCATTCTCTAGTCATGGTGAGCCGGGGCTACTCTTTGTTGTGGTGCGTGGGCTTCTCATTACAGTGGCTTCTCTTGTTACGGAGCACAGGCTCTAGGCGCACGGGCTTCAGTAGTTGTGGCACATGGGCTCAGTAGTTGTGGCTCACGGGCTTAGTTGCTCCATGGCATGTGGGATCTTCCTGGACCAGGGCTCGAACCTGTGTCCTCTGCATTGGCAGGCGGATTCTTAACCACGGAGCCACTAGGGAAGTCCAAGAATGCCTTTTTTATAGGAGAAAAACTTTAAGATAAATTTGATGATAAATTTATACAGCTTTAAATAACTTAAATCAACTCTGCTGTAGCAGACTTCTCTGAAGAACAAACACAAAGGAATAAGGGTGATTTATGAAGTGATTTTAGGGAAGGGAAACATAGTGTGCCCTAACATTAACGACATGAGGCTGGATTATCCACAGGTGTGGAGAGGACCACTGTGGATTATCCAAATAATCCAAACACTCTCACACATGTCATCTCTCTCACAAATGTTCCTCTCACCTTGTCTGGATTTGAGAGGTACACTGGGATGTATGTTCTCTCCCATGATTGTGATTAACAGCATTCTCTGATATTTACCACATCTTCCAGATTGTATCATGTCTCCTCTTTCAGGCACTTTATTTCCCTGTACCCCAGCATCGTACTAATAATAATCCTGAAGTATTAAAAGATGCTTTGATAGGCTAGATGGCTCTTGTTAAGTCTTTTGGCACAGACAGATGCACCCCTACTGAGTACTTGGTGGGGCATTCAAGAGAATAGCTAAGAAGGTTCTGGAGTTACCAAATCAGCAGGAAGGAGTTAACAGTTCTGGAGTAAGAACAGCTGATACTTCTTTTTTTTTTTTTTTTTGACAGTCAGTGATTGGGAGTATTCAGATGGCCAGCTAAAGAGAGAAGTGCTAGAATCCAGATGGACCAGTGGTTCTTAAGCATGGACCTTGGACCACATCAGCATTGGCATCACCTGGGAACTTGTTAGAAATGAAAAGTCTTTGGCCCCAAATTCCATTCAAGAAAGTTTCCTGATTATTTCAGAAAACTGGAATGTTGTCACAATAATATTGCTTAAAATTTAAGTTCAATATCCTAGCTAAATAAATATTTATTCTTGTAAACTACATCTTCTAAATTAAAAGAGGCAGTTAATTTCTACATTATTTTGTTCAGAGGAACTGTGTAATTTTGGAATCAACAAGAGTTTGTGTCACTCTTCTCGTTAAATATTCATCTATGCCATTTAGCTGTCCAAAAATGGCATCAGGAACACCTACACAAGTGGAAAGGAACCGTCTAAGTTTCTGTGCACTTGAGCTGGCCTCTGTGGTGGTGACTTTTTGTTTTTGTTTTTGTTTTTTTGCTGTACGCGGGCCTCTCACTATCCCGTTGCGGAGCACAGGCTCCGGACGCGCAGGCTCAGCGGCCATGGCTCACGGGCCCAGCCGCTCCACGGCATGTGGGATCTTCGTGGACCGGGGCACGAACCCGTGTCCCCTGCATCGGCAGGCAGACTCTCAACCACTGCGCCACCAGGGAAGCCCTGTGGTGGTGACTTTTGGCTGCTGTGGTAGAGGTGCCTCCCCCTCATCTTCACTTCCAGCTTCATCAGTCCTTTCACCGGCCACCATGTCCTGGATGACCTGTGTCCAGCAGCTCCTGAGACATGATGAGACCATCATCTGCAGTGACAAAGTCCCAGAAATTTACTTCATTTGGGACACAGGTGGCAATCGTCACTGAGTGCCACAACTTTTCAATGACAGTATCTGGTTCACTGGCTGCTGCTTCTACGTCAGAATCTGTCAATTCCACAGGGATGGTACCTGCCTTCTGCCAGCATTTCACCACTGTGGACTGCTTGACTGACCACCATGCCACAGCAATCATGTCAATGGCCTGCTTGATGTCCACTTTTTCTTGATCTTCACTGCTGTTGAGCTTGAGGAGGATCTGTTTTAGCAGGTGCCTCCTATACAGCACTTTTGTGGTATGAATTATGCCAAGATTCAGTGGCTGCAAGACGGCAGTACACTTTGAGGGCAGATACCCCACCTGAATCCTTTCCAAGCGTGGAAGCACGTTGTGAGCGGAGCAGTTGTCAATCAGCAGGAGGATCCGGCGTTCTGCCTGCTTCATTCTGGCGTCCACTTGCATCAGCCACTCATTTTTTTTTTAACATCTTTATTGGAGTATAATTGCTTTACAATGGTGTGTTAGTTTCTGCTTTATAACAAAGTGAATCAGTTATACATATACATATGTTCCCATATCTCTTCCCTCTTGCGTCTCCCTCCCTCCCACCCTCCCTATCCCACCCCTCCAGGCGGTCACAAAGCACCGAGGTGATCAGCCACTCATTAAACAGATCCTGTGTCATCTACGCCTGCTGGTTGGCTCGGTAGTCACAAGGGAGGGAATGGACATTCTTGAGGCAACGTGGGTTGGCTGACCTACCAACAATCAATGGTCTCATTTTTTCAGTCCCTGAAGCATTGCAACAAAAGAGTGCTGTCAACCACTGCCTTGCTTTCTTGCCCCCTCTACAATGGTCCCCTTTAGCAGCAAGTGTGTGCTGGGGAAGCAACTGGAAAAACATTCCTGTCTCATCAGCATTAAAGATATCATCTGGGCTGTAGTCAGCAATTAGTTTTATAATTTCCCCTGCATGCCACTCATTAACCTTATCTATTCCTAGACCATTCATTAATCTGTCACTATGCTCTCTACAGACTGCTTTCAAAGCAATTCCATGGCGATCATGAAATCTGTTCAGCCAGCCCACACTTGCTTGAAAATTGTCATAGCCAAGCATGTTGGCCAAGTTTAGTGCTTTTTTCCGAATGACAGAACCAGTCACGAGAATGTTTTTGGCATGGATTTCTTGAAACCAAGCAAAAACAGCTTATCAATGTCGTCATAAAGAGCATTCCTCATCCTTTTCCACTGAGGTCCCACAGATGCCTCCCGCACCTTTTCTTCAAATTTGGCACGATCCTTTAAGAATGTAGACAAAGTAGAAGGAGTGATTCTGAATTCTTTTGCCACATCGCCTTTCCTCTTGCCTGAGTCCACAGCTTCCACAACTTTCATTTTCTTCTCTGGGGAGAACTGCCGACGTTTCTTGTTCCCCTTGTTTGCCATATCTGTAGAATGAGGGCCGGACCACAACTACCAGGGCTGTGTCTGTTCCTCCTCTTGGCTTGTTTTGCCACAAGTAAGGAAAACCGAGAAGACAAAATGGAGTGCCTATCAGGAACCAAAGATAATGGATTCCCCCTAAAAGATGGGTTCAGATTTTTAAAAATTGTATTAGAAAAATGATAATATAAGGCCGAAGCCAAGAGAAGATAGGATCATGCTACTGACTTTTTGTAGAGGTTATTTATACAGACTCATAGAATGTTTGAAATAAAAGAGATATAGTCTAGTTTACTTAAACTTTCTGAGCCTTTGTAAAAATAATAACAGTGTCTGGTCTGTCTATTGTGAGACTATACTGAAGTAACAGATGGTAAAAGAGCTTTGCAAATAGCAATGCATTGTATAAATTCAAGGAATTATTATCTGGCTCATTTTAAAGATACAGAAACTGAGGCCTAGGGAAGGGGCCTACCCAGGTTCATACAGCTCAGATTTCTTGACTCAGATCAGTGCTATTTCTGCAACTCCATAGTCCTGCTTGAAATTCCACCACAGTGAGATCTTCATAGCTCTATCGCTGCTTGGCTTGGAAGGATTTTTCACTGCCGGAAGATGTTTCTCATAGCCACACATTCATTTAATAAATATTTACAGGTGCCAAGTGGTAAGAACGCAGTGAAGAACAACATAGTCAAGGTCCCTGCCCTTATGAAATAATACAATGTGGTGTAGGGACATAATAAGTGAACAGATAAATTAGTTAATTACAGAGTGTGGTATGTGCTATGAAGGAAATAAACGTGACCCAACAGTAGCAGTTTTGGTAACTGCCTGCTTAAACCTTTTATCATGAGAGTCCTCAAAGAACAAGAGAAGCTGCTGTGCTTCAGGCTGTGACTGCCCCTTTTTAAGGACTGACTTTTGTCACTACCCCCACACATCTGTCTATCCATTCATGGCATCCTCTGTGTGCTAAGCACTGTGCTTGATGCCAGCCATACAGAGATGAATGCAGCATAGTGCCTACCATTGAGGAGCTTACCAGGGAAGACAAAACTAGAGTATGGAGTGCTATAACAGAGGTTACAGAGTACTGTGGACGAGAAGACAGAAGTGGGATGATCAACTGGGTGGGACACAGATGGGCAGTGTACTTCAAAGAGGAAAAAATATTGATGTTGGGACTTAAAGTATAAACAAATAGGAATTCATGAGATAGAAGGAAACATGTGTAAAGGCAATGAAGTACTATAGAAAATAAAAAGACATGATCAGGAAAAAAAAAGTCTTTGGAGAAGAGAACAAGGATCTTGGGACAATAAGATGCCTTTGGAGTTTTGTTTTTTGTTTTTGGAATGACATGATCAGATTTGCACTTTAGAAAGAGTCTTTTGGGTGCAAGGTGGAGAACCTAATAGGTAAAGTCCATTTTCCTAAGAGGTGGCCCTAAATCTGAAGGTAAATGCAGGCTACCCTAGTAGGCCATATATAGTTGGGATATGTTAATTTGAGTGCAACAAGAAGCTCCTGGAGGATTTTAAGCACGGAGAAAGATGACTGCTGTGTGAAGAATGGAATGGAAGGGTGTCGGAGAAAAAGAAAGAGACTGGTTAGGAGGCTGTTGCCGGAGTCCAGATGTGAGATAATGGTGGCTTGGGTAGAGTAATAGTGAAGATGGTAAGAAGTAGTCAGTTTGGGACTATGTTTTTGCGGATCTTGCTGATGGACTGGATGTGAGGTGCAAGAGGAGTCAAGGATAATTCCCAGATGTCTGGCTTGAGCCCTGAGCAATTGAGTGGATGGTGATGCCATTTACTGAAATGAGAACCAATTATTGGTCCTTTGTAATCATAATTTGTTACTTTCCATGCTTAATATCGCTTACATGTGGTAGGACCGGGATTCAATCCCAAGGAGGCTCAGCGCAAAGCTAGCATTCTGAACACTAGAGTGCTATATAGCTTGTTCTGGGAACAACCAGTACTGAGAAGAGATGTGGAAAGAGAATGAATCAAGAGCAAAACCAAATCTTGTAGGTCGAGATAAGTTTGAATTTTATTCTAAGTAAACAAGAGGACACTGGAGGGTCTTAAGCAGAGAGTGACCTAATCAGGCTTACAGTGCAGAAAGATCAATTTGCGTGTTGTGGAGAATAGATTGTAGAGGGAAAAGAGAGGAGATGGGAAGAAATTGCCCCAGTCCAGGCAGGAGATGACGGTGACTAGGAGAAGACTGGTGACGGTGGTAGATGGGGAAAAGTAGGCAGATTGGAAATGCACTTGCAAGGTAGTGAGGGTGAGGGGACTTGTACGAATGTGGCACCATCTGTGACATCGGCGGGAAGGGACAATAGAATCCTTATCTGATTCCAGAGCCTCTCCACATGGTCATTCAGCTCCGTTTGAATCACTCACTGCCATTACTGAGTGTGGGACGGTGGGAGAGACGGATTGAGGGCAGATCACTGGGGTGAGGAGGACGTCTTCATGCGGCACTAAGAAGAACCCTGTCCTGAACAAGCCGGGACAGAGTGATGAGGACTGGGGTCAGGCCTTGAACTCCGTGCTGGGAGGGTGGTGCTCGGGCTCTCCTGGCCAGACGTGGCTTTGACAGGCGAGGCGGAGCCTCGACCCCTCACGTTCGCCACAGCCCCGCCCTATTTACCTGAATGCCCTACGGCAACGCCCGGGGGCTGAGGGCGTCCACCGTGGGCGGCCGCAGCTTCCTCCTCCTCCCGGAACCTCTAGCAGGAAGTAGTCCGTCCGCCTTAGCGGCCCCCTTCTAAGCCTCTAAGCGGTTTCTAGGGGCCCGCCCCTCAGCCCGGGCTGGACTGTTGCGCCTGCGCAAGGGGTCGCAAGCAGTCACGCGCAGCCGGCCGCTTCCGGCGCGCCGCGAGGGCAGCCGGGACGGGTTTTCCTAGCGAGCCGAGGTGTGCTGCTGCTGCTGGTGCCGCTGAGCCGGTGCCGCGGCGACGCCCGTGTCCCTGCTGTCTTCCTCGGGCTCCCCGGGGCTTGACCCCCGGGGCTCTCGGCAGGCGTCGGTGAAGAGCCTGCAGAGAGAACCTGTGCTCCCACACCCGTCCTCTACAACCCCATATCACGACTCCGAGGAAGGGGAGAGAGAGGGGCTGTCGCGACTCCGTGCCGTGTGTCGCCGGGCGGGGCCGCGGGGCCGGGGCTCCTCTAGCCCCCGGGATGCGCGCGCGAGTCCTCGTCTCCACTTCCTTGTTGCCACTGCCACGACTGGAGCCGCCTCTCTCCGACAGCGGGGAGCGCGAGTGCGCTGGCCAGCCCCCCCGTCGAGCCCCCTGGCCGGGCGCCTCCGGGAATGTGAGCCGCGCGGCTTGCACGCTTCTCCGGGTAAGTCCCACCTTCGAGCGCCGCACCGCATCGCACCGGCTGGGCGCCCACGAGCTGGGAGCTGCGGCTCTCTGAGCCTTGTTGCCTCTTCTACGAAGTAGGAGTAGTGAGCCTTAGTTTCCACCTCCCGCATTCGGTACCTTTGGGACATCTAAGGCCCGTAGGCCGACCATGGCCCACTGCTGAGCTGTCAGAAGCCATTTAATGGGGTTCCGAGGAGGATCTGATAGGACAGTGAAAGAGTGTCACAAATTTCAAGTACTGCCTTACTTCTCTTTTACAGATTAGAAAACTGAGGCTTAGAGAGAGTAAGTAGATTGCTCAAGGCCATAGAGCTCTGTGCGCGTCCTGTTAAAATGGGTAACTTAAATTTAGTACCCTGATTTTCTGCCCTCCAGAGCCCTTGGTTTTAACCTTTATATTATCGTGCCTTTTTTTTTTTTTTTTTTTTTGCATTGCTGTACTGAGGCCTAGGATGTGAAAATACTCTTGGACCCAGGCTTAAACCGGGCTACTCAAACAAGCCAAAACTCAGTCTCTTCTTGCCTCTACGCCAATATGATTGTAATGACTTTGTTTTCTAATTTGTTTTGCTCTGGGTGCTAAAACCCTGTATGTCATTCTTTACAGAAGCTCTCCTGCAGTATTGCTTTTCTCTGCAAGACTCAAGGGCTGAGAAGTCAATTATGAAAGGCAAAAAAAGCACATCCCCACATAGCCTTGATTTGAACCCTAGCATCCCTTACCCAATGAAGGCACTGGCCTATCTCTTACCGAGCCAAGTTGTGGGTTATGTTCTCCAGAGTTGCACTATAACAGAATGCAGTGGGGTTCTTTTGTTGTTGTTTTTGTTTTGTTTTCCAATGGGAAGGGAAATCATTTAGACATGGTACAGAACTAGAAAGAACCTTAGGAATAACGTATTCTTAGCCTCAGGTATATCTTTGAAATTATAGGTGAAATACCTGTCTGCATTTTCTGGGAGAGGGTTTTTCCCGCTTTACAACATTCTCAAAGGGATTCTTGCCTCTCAAAAAGTTAGGAGCCACTGATTTCAGCCTCTTCAGTCTCACTTGAGGAACAACTGAAATTTAGGGAGGGGAATAGACTTATCTGAGATCGCATGGTTAGAATTTAGACTTGGATCCTGGTCTCCTGACTCAACACACAGTGCTTTTTTTCTCATTATACTTTATCAGATACCTCGTCATTTGTGGAGTGAGTTCTAAATGAGACGTGAGTGGGCCTTGTAATACACTTATCAGTTCCGTATTTACTTACACAGCTCCTTCTTCCCAGAATCCTAAATTATCTTCTGACAGATTTCCCAGAGCAACTATATTATTTCTCTCTCATAAAATTCAGGTGGTTTTTGGGAGCCTTTCTCCATCCAAGGATTGAGTCTGTGGGTAAAACTCCAGCTTAGCGTGTGGCCACAAATAAACTAACTCTTCTTGAACCCAAGGATTGAGCCTGTGGGTAAAACTCCAACTTAGAATGTGGCCAGAAATAAACTAACTCTTCTTGAACTAGTCATTGAATTTTTTTAATGCCTACCTTTCCCTAGGAGAAGCTATTAGTAGGTTTTTTGTTTCTTAGGCCAGTGCTAGAGAGTTAATATCAGTCTGTCAGATTACTGTTTAGACCTGAGTTGTTCAGTACCGTAGTTGCTAACCATGTGTGGTTATTTAAACCAATTACAATGAAAGAAAATGAAATCAATTGAGTTCTTCAATCACACAAGCCGTATTTCAGGTGCTCAATAGCCATAAGTAGCTACAGTATTGGAGCAGCACAGATGAAGAACATTTCTGTCATCACAAAAAGTTTTTTGAACAGTGCTGGTTTAGAGGGTTGTGGGTGGAGATGGGAGCAGTATAGTATAATGGAAGAAGGCTCACAGTTGGATTTTTGAACTAAAAAAATCTGCCTTTCAAGTTCCTGGGTGTGGTGGCCTTGGGCAGGTCGTTAAGCATCTCAGGCAGAGATGATTCACCTTTAATAATGAACCCTTTTTGTATAGCACTATTCTCAAATGGAGTTATGTCCTTGAGCCTTATCACTATAAGTGTGGTAAGGTGGGTGAGACATCTCGTTAATGTGTGAGAGAATTGAACCTAAAGCAGCTAAAGGACCTGCCCAAAGTCATACAAACAAACTGGCAGAATGTTGCTACATTACAAGAAACTTGCTACATATTGGCACTTAACACGTTTGAATGAATGAGTGAATCAGTGAAGCATTTTGATTAAGGTGATGCCATGAGGGAGTGTCCAGAACTGACTCCTGGCCAAGTATTTACCTGTTACCATATGGAATTCTTGTAACGTGGGGCTAATCTTTGAGTTGAAGGATTACTGAGCATCCCATGAGTGAATAAAAGTGAAAGGGCTCTCTAAGCTAGTGATCCCAGGTTTGCCTAGTCAGAGGACTCACCAGGTGCAAGTGTTAAGCACACGGATTGCCACACCCTTTAGTGATTCTGATTCAGAAGGGCTGAGGTGGAACCCTGGAATCTGAATGTTTAGTAGGTTCCCCAGGTGCTTCTTAGGCTCCATCTGATGAGTTTGGTAAATGACTGAGTCTTAAGGCAGAGATAAGGATCATTGGATCAGGAGGCCGCTCTCCCCTTTAGGGTAGGTTCTTGAACCTTGTTTATGTTTGACTTTCCTCTAGCCATGGATGCATCATATGATGGTACTGAGGTAACTGTCGTGATGGAGGAAATTGAGGAAGCCTACTGTTACACCTCCCCTGGGCCACCCAAGAAGAAGAAAAAGTATAAAATACATGGAGAAAAGGCCAAGAAACCCAGGTTAGCCAACACATTTTGATAGCTGGCATTTATAAACAGAAGCTGCTTGGAGAGCTGTGTTGAAGAAGACTTTAGCCTGTGTCCAGTTTCACTGAGAGTGCCATGTCATTTGTTGAAGTCTCCTGATGGGCAGTGGGGTTGGGGGGAGACGGTGATTGAGAGTGGGAAGTGGCCGATTGATGCCAGCCGTTGCCATTCCTGTCCAAATCTTGGTCGAGTTTCTAGGCTTTAGCAGGAAATATACATACAAATGGTGGAAGCTCGCTACAAGAGAACCACTGTATTTATTATTAATGCCATTGTTATTTAAATATTTAATTAGGACATCAATAAAAATTTGGAATTACAAATAGCGCCAATGATATCTATAAAGAATATCCAAATTGCAGCTCTAAGCTCCCTCTTAACTGTGAACACTCCAGACTTCTTGCTGAGGCTCCCAGCACTGGGTCACTTTGATAGTTCTACTTGCTTCCCTCTCTCAGCCTTGGCGAGGTGCTGTTGACCAGTGAGATGACCAAAGGCTGTGTAGAAGAGTAGGGTGTGAGTGGTAATTAGTCCTCTCATTAACCTTTTCCTGAAAGTGGAATGACGGGACACCTTTATCTATCTTTGCCCATGTTGGGATTTAAGCCCTGCAGAAAAAGTGGTCATGGAAAAGTAGACCAGACAAGCCTTTGCTTCCACGTTTCTGGAGGGAGAAACCTCCCCCTGTTCACCCTTTGGGGGTGTTATTTAATCTTTGCTTCGGTCTCTATTTAGAGAAATGCTTTTGAAATGAAAAGCTGGGTTTTGTATTTAGCTCTTCACTACTCAAACATTGTAGTATTTACTGGTTGAGTGAGGGAAAACCTTAAGAAGTCCTTGCTTCCTCAGGTCTGCTTACCTTCTGTACTATTACGACATCTACCTGAAAGTGCAGCAGGAGCTCCCCCACCTCCCTCAATCTGAGATCAATAAGAAGATTAGTGAGAGCTGGAGGCTTCTCAGTGTGGCCGAGAGGAGTTACTACTTGGAGAAGGCCAAACTAGAGAAAGAAGGTTTGGATCCTGTAAGTAATTTTTTTTTCCCTCTTCTTCAGCTAATACGTCCATTGCCTTAGTGGTGAGGCTTTGGGGAGTCCAACCCCCTGTTCTCCGGTTTCCTTCTCTCTTCTTAGGAAAACTTTGAGTTGAGTCATTTTTACCTTTCTTGAGTCTGATATTGTCTGCTTCTTTTTTTTTTTTTTTTTTTTTTTGGCTTTGCTGCGTGGGTTGGGGGATCTCAGTTCCCTGACCAGGTACCAGGTATCGAACCCAGGCCATGGCAGTGTGCCAAGTCATAAACACTGGACCGCCAGGGAATTCCCTGTCTGTTTCCATTTCGGTCACGTCCTGCACTCTCTTTACTCTTTGCTTGCAGCAGTACATGATCTCCAGTGAGCCTTAGGTTCCTTTTCTGAATTTTAGCAAAACTTGGAGCCACTTGTCCTTGTGGGTAGTTAGTGTTATTTTTCTTTTATAGAGTAGCTTCTACAGGCATTTTCCCTACACCATGAATTTTCATGTTATCTATTGAGTGTAAGTATAATTAATTTGTGTTGTGCTCACCACTGTCAGTTATAACGTAATCAGCAATTAGGCTTGCAAGTTTAGAGGTAGACACAGCTGCTTTATTTAAGGCCACGTTCTTTTGTTACCACTGGTGACTGGTGGTATTGAACTGTGCTAGAAGGAAAAGTGGAAGGCTAAAGGTGAAATTGATGGAGGACATTGAGCCTTTGAGTGCTTGGATTAAAGAATAAGCAAGGAAGCACTTAGGTTTGTGTCTGTCAGCCGTTTTGTTATTTCTAGTTCACAGGAATAAAATGGACTGACAACTGTTAACACTGCTGTTTTTTTTTAAATTTATTAATTTAATTAATTTATTTATGGCTGTGTTGGGTCTTCGTTGCTGCGTGCAGGCTTTCTCTAGTTGCGGCGAGCGGGGGCTACTCTTCGTTGCGGTGCGCGGGCTTCTCATTGCGGTGGCTTCTCTTGTTGCAGAGCACGGGCTCTAGTCACGTGGGCTTCGGTAGTTGTGGCACGCGGGCTCTAGAGCGCAGGCTCAGTAGTTGTGGTGCCCGGGCTTCGTTGCTCTGCGACATGTGGGATCATCCCGGACCAGGACTCTAACCCATGTCCCCTGCATTGGCATGCGGATTCTTAACCACTGCACCACCAGGGAAGCCGTGCTGTTTTTTTTTTTAAACTGAAATTCCTGCAGGAAAAATAACCTTGTTATTGCAGGCTGAAACCTTTTAACCTTAACTCCTTTTTTTTTTTTTTCAATTGAAACAATTGTCTCTAACTTCTTTTTTTATAATGAAGAGCAAAAGTTCTTCAGGAATGCAACAACTATGTTATAGCAGAACGGGTTGTATTTCCCTTAGTGGAGCCCATCTGCCACTGATTATGCCATTTAGATTATTTTGTCCTTGTTGGCTTGGCATTTACCTTCTTGGAAGAGCTTTGTGTTACCTACAGTCTTGGAGATGCCACTCTGTACTTCTCCTATAGATGATTTGTTTGTAAACTGTGAGTCTGGGAAACAATCCCTGTGGAGAGGGGGAGGCGGAGTCAAGGAAAGGTACACATATTATTTTTGGTTTCTCCATTAGAAGGTCACAAACTTTTTGCCCATGATATAAGAAAATTTTACCTAATCTTGGAGTGATATGGTTTTTAAAACCAGACACTAATATAGGTCCTTATTAAGGCTTTTTTTAAAAAAAATTTAAGTAGATCATCTATAGTGATTTTTCCTTAGCCATATGTAAATTTATATCTACCATCATCTCAACCACTACCCCCAAGATCATTAATAGACTAGCTCTAATATTAACTAGCTGTAACCTTGGAAGAATCACTTAACCTTTGAGTCCTGCTTTCCTCATTTGTAAAATGGGGATAATAGTATCTATTCACAATGTTTAAAATGGACAATGTAAAACACCTAGCTGAGTTCTGACTTGGTGAGTAAATAACACTCTTTAGTAGATTAAATGTCCAGTGACCATATAATAAGAAAAGGTGGCATTTAATGAGCATCTGGAATGTACCAAGACAGGCTTTATATGCTGTTTGACCTCTCCCTGATTACCTGGTGTACAGATGGGACCCTCCTGCCTGCCTACTTAGGGAGCCTCTCAGAGACCTTGGGGCAGGCTGTCTCCTTGGCAGCCCTTCAGGTCTCCTGCCAAGTGGCTGGGCCCATGGTTCCAGTGTCATTCCTTACAGTCTGTAAGATGACTGCCATTCATGCTGCCCTGGTTTCTTGTGCTTGGATTTGTTGATTAAGTCCAGACCAACCTATGTATTTGCCACCATTTAGTCTTGTTCTCTTGACCTGTCTGCTTCAAAGCGTGACTTGAGAATATCATTTCTGCATTATCCCTCCAGTAAAGGCTCCATAAAGGATTTGGACAGTCTGCTTTCATGTTTCATCTCAGTGCTTCTTTTAACTTTTATCTCTGAGTGCTTCCTTTGTACCCTAAGTAGTCTCATTGACTTCTTGCTTTTGATTTATTTAAGGATCCTTTTGTAATTGACTTAGTTCCTTTTAAATGATGCTTCTGAAATTATTTTTTGGTCTGTTTAATTTCAGTTCTCACTTATCTGTTCATTTTGAACTTTTCTATCTTCCTCATTGGGTAACTTTCAGTTTAAATTGAAAAAAATAAAAGCACCTTTTTCTTGGTGCCAGTTAGCCATGCAGGGCTGTGCTTCTAGTACCTGGTCTCCTTGCTCCTTAGAAGACCTGGCCTGGAGTCCCACCTTTACTACTTACTAATTCTGTGTTTTGGGAAAGTTTATCCTCCTTGAGCTTCAGTTCCCTCATTTGTGAAGTGGGAATAATAATAGTACCTAACTTAGTAGTATTGCTTTAAAAGTCAGGAAATTATTTTCTGAACCTTAAGATCCTAGGTCATTGTTAATATTTATATTCTTCTCCCTCCCCATCACCTCCCAATATATTCAGTGCTTATCAGATAACCACTTCCCTATACACATTCTCTCATGAAGCCTTCTTATTGATTGATAGCTTTGTGATCTGTTCATTCTCTTCTTTGCAAGTCTGGAAGAAGCCAGTGATATCAGAATCCTTGCTTGCTGCCCTGAGATCCAACATGGCCTGTTGGTTTGTATTTGATGCTTTTAAAGGTTTCACTGAGCATTATACATTCTGGTATCTAAATCTTCACCTACTTTGGAATCCTAAAGTATCAAAGCTGGAAAGGAACTCATAGATAGCCAGATTCAGCTCCCTCGTTTTACAGATGGGGCAGCAAGGCCAAAAAAAAGGGAAAGGATTTGTTTAAGACTATGCCAGACCTGGGATTTCAGCTCACAGTTTAAGATGCCAAGATCAGTGCCCTTTCTGGAATCTAATCCACATTATCTGTCTGCTATGTGATTGAGTGAGTAAGTTACATTGACTAAAGTGTGATTCAGATGACGATGACATTGCTATTGGCAGAGGCTGACCCTAAGTCTTAGGTCAAGAGAATGGAGTCTTTCTGGTTCCTTTGCAGAAAAAAACGAAGAAAAAAAAGGCTTATAAGTATATATCTATGTGGTCTTATTCCATTTATCTCTGCTTGTCTCCCCGACCTGGCTTTTTCATCCTCAGAACTCTAAACTCTCTGCACTGACCGCTGTGGTTCCGGACATCCCAGGTTTCCGCAAGATCCTCCCTCGCTCAGATTATATCATCATCCCCAAGAGCAGCCTGCAGGAGGAGCGGAGCTGCTCTCAGCTAGAGCTGTGTGTGGCCCAGAACCAAATGTCCCCTAGAGGACCATCCCTTGTGTCCAACACTGCCTTGGAGACAGTGCCCAGCCATGCAGGCATGGCAGAACAATGTCTGGCTGTGGAGGCCTTAGCTGAGGATGTGGGAGCCCTTGCCCAGCCAGGTGCTGTACAGGAGATCACCACCTCAGAGATCCTCGGCCCGGATGTGCTCCTAAATGAGGCTTCCCTGGAGGTAGGGGAGAGCCACCAACCTTACCAGACAAGCCTGGTAATTGAAGAGACCTTAGTGAATGGCTCACCAGACCTCCCCACTGGAAGCCTGGCTGTGCCCCACCCCCAGGTTGGGGAGAGCATGTCAGTGGTAACAGTCATGAGGGTAAGTGACTTTGGTTCTGATGATTTTGCTTTACCTGGGATTGTTAAAAAGGCGGCTAGCACCATGCAGTGTGATTCTGAAATAGTGGTAAGTAAGAATACTGGTGTGGCACTTCTAGTTGGACTGCAGTTCTCTTGAACCTTTTTGTCCCCAGGCTTGGTCCAAGTCCCCAGGCTTCAGTTTCTTAGGCACTCTCACCAACTCCTCTTGCCCAGTATAGCCAACATTTTCTTCACATGAGATAAGGTATATTAACAGGAGGGATGGGGATGATATTTGGGCTGTCCATGAGTCAGAGCCAGGATCTGTTTGGCTATTAGTATTAGTTAGAATTTTATGTTCCCTTAAGATTGTTTCAGCAAACACAATGGCACCTTGAACTGTTCAGGAGAATTTTTTAAAATAATCTTGTTGGGCACAGAGTAAGTAGGAAGAAGGAAGTTCTCTTCAGGGCCAGGTTGATGGGACTAATACTAAGAAAGAAGAGGGAGGTATCTCCCCAGTGGCTTTTCTGTCATGCCCAGTTGAGGAGAAAGAACAGTGATTTCTGTGATTCCACAGCCTGGTCCCCTGGAAGTGGAGAGTTGGGGAGCTGCCACCATGCTATTACTCCGGGTGCGATGGCATCCTCAAAGAGGTAGTTGTTCTGCTTAGGCTAAGAGGACCAGCATGCGGCGGCCCCTATGGCCTAGACGGATGAGAGCAGATAGCCCTGCAGAGGATTCTGTGCCAGGCGTAAATCTGTTTTATTACTTGTTGCCGCAGTGCTGTTTATGATGATGAAGCATGCCACTGGTTAAGGCAGATTAATAGGTCACTAAGAACATTTGACAGGGTCAGAAGAATTGGGTTCTTTCACTAACTGCTTATGTGATCTAGGAGTTCTGAGTCTCTTCAGAACCTCAGTTTTCTCATCTGTAAAATGAGGATAGCACATTCCTTGTGGTACTGGTTTTCTCTGTCTCTGTTTGTTCTTAATTAAACTTTTATTTTGAGATAATTATAGATTCATTCATTTTTTTGATGTGCCCGTTGGATAAGCACTTTATCTATGGTTATTGGACTTGATTGGTCTTCAGTGTTGTGGATGGTCCTGGGTGTTCTTCACTTCCTCTCAATAAAACTTTCTTCTCTCCATGTACCTACAGGATTCCAGTGAGATTAGCTCCTCTGCGCCAGCTGCACAATTCATCATGTTGCCTCTTCCTGCCTACTCGGTTGTGGAGAACCCCACCTCCATCAAACTGGTCAGTGTGTGGGGAGTTCAAGGAGATTAAGGCTCCATAAGAATTCTCTTCCAGGTAGTTTTCTAAAAGTCTTAACAAACTTAGGACATTGGGACTGGCAAAGATCTCAGAGGTTTTTCTGGTTCAGGTATTCTTAACTGGGGGTGAGGGAGTGGGGGAGGGTCTGTGAATGGACCTCCGCAGGAACCTCCTCAAGGAGGTCCAGTTCAATGGACCTCCATGAACTCCTCAAGTTACATACAAACTTTCCTCCTTGAGAGAGTATTTTCCTGGGATAGGTTCCATGGCTTTTATCAAGATTTCTGAAGCAGGGCTCCCCTGGTGGCGCAGTGAATGAGAGTCCACCTGCCGTTGCAGGGGACACGGGTTCGTGCCCTGGTCTGGGAAGATCCCACATGCCGCGGAGCGGCTGGGCCCGTGAGCCATGGCCGCTGAGCCTGTGCGTCCAGAGCCTGTGCTCCGCAACGGGAGAGGCCACAGTGGTTAGAGGCCCGGGTACCGCAAAAAAAATATATATAAAATAAAATTTCTGAAGCACACGTGTTTTAGAAAAATTGAGGGATCACTGATCTAATTCAATCCTGTTATTGTGCAGGTTAGGAAAAAGGTCCAGAGAAGAGAAAGGACTTGTTCTCTCTATGATTCAAGGCCACTGGGCTGCAAAACAAGGCAGAACGAGGACCCTGGGTCTTTTGATTCTCAAATGTTTTTTCCATCACACACTGCAGCATGTGGGCTGAGATTTATTCCTAAATATCTCATGTTTCTTTATGATATTGTAAATGGTATCTTGTTTTTAAAAAAATATTTATCTATTTGGCTGCATTGGGGCTTAGTTGCGGCATGCAGGATCTTTCATTGCAGCACGTGGGCTTCTCTCTAGTACGTGGGCTCTCTAGTTGTGGCCAGTGGGCTCTAGAGCGCCCAGGCTTAGTTGCCCCACGGCATGTGGGATCTTAGTTCCCCAACCAGGGATCAAACCCACGTTCCCTGCATTGTAAGGGGGATTCTTAACCACTGGACCACTAGGGAAGTCCCTGTAAATGGTATTTTAAAACTATTTTCAATTTCTAATAGTTCACTGCTAGTATATAGTAATACAATTGATTTTTTGCTTATTAAACTTGTGTGCTGCAAGTTTGCTAATAAACTCATGTATTCTGCTAGCCTTTTCGTAGATTCTGTTGCATTTTTAACATAGATGGCAGTGTTGTCTGCTAATAGTTTCATTTCTTCTTTTCTGATATGGATTCCTTATTTCTTTTTCTTGTCTTATGGTTTTGTCGAGGACCTCTCCAGTACAGTGTTGAATAGAAGTGGTTAGAGCCGATATCTGTGTTTTATGCGTCGTCTTAGGGGGAAAGTATTCAGTCTTTCATCATTAGGTTTAATATTGGCTGTAGGTTTTTCAGAGATACCCTTATGTTTAGGAAGTTATTTTTGCTGGGAGCTTTTATCAGGAATGGATGTTGGATTTTTCAAATTTTTTGTGTGTCTTTTGAGATGGTGGATTTTGTCAAAATTTTTCGTGTTTTTTTTTCCTTTTTTAGTTTGTTAATGTGATTAATATGATTTTTCAAATGTTAAATCAACTTTGTGTTCCTGGGATAAACTCCACTTGGCAATGATGTATTATCCTTTTAATATATTATTGGATTGGATTTGATAACATTTTGTTCAGAATTTCTGTATCTATATTCACGAGGGATATTATTGGTCTCTAATTTTCTTGTACAGTGTTTGTCTTGTTTTAGTATCAAGGTAGTGCTTACCTCATGGAATGAGTTGTGAAATATTTTCTGCTTTTCCAATTGTTTTTGGAAGAGTTTTGTGTAGTACTGGCATTATTTCTTCCTTAAATGTTTGGTTAGAATTACCAGTGAACTTATCCGGGCCTGGAGATTTCTTTGTGGGAAAGTTTATAATGGCAAGTCCGATTTTTAAAATATATATAGGACTACTCAGATTATCTATTTTTGAGTGAGCTTTGATAGTTTGTCTTTCAGGGAATTTGTCCATTTCATCTGAATTGTCAAATTTATTGACATAAAATTGTTCAAAACATTCCCTTATTCTTCTTTTTAAAAGCTGTGGTAAAATATACATAACATGAAGTTTACCGTTTTAATCAATTTTAAGTGTACAATTCAAGTGCTGTTAAATATATTTACAATGCTGTGCAATCATTACCATTATCCATTTTCAGAACTTTTTCATCTTCCCAAACAGAAACTCTGTATCTATTAAACAGTTACTCCCCATTCCCCACCCCCCCTGTTTCCACCCCAAGCCCTGGTAATTGCTATTTTACTTTCTGTCTTAGTATTTGTGTGTTCTAGGTACCTCAAATAAGTGGAATCATGCAAATATTTCCTTTTTGGTCTGACTTTTTCACTTAGCATAATGTTTTCAGGTTCATCTGTCTTGTAGCATGTATCAGAATTTCATTCCTTTTTACGGCTGAATAATATTCTATTGCATGTGTATACTATTTTTTTTTATCTATTCATAAACATTGATGGACATTTGGTGTGTTTCTACCTTTTGACTATTGTGAACAGTGCCACTATGAGCTTTGGTATACAAATGTCTGAGTCCCTGCTTTCAGTTCTTTTGGGTATATACCTCAAGAGTACAATTGCTGTATCATGTGGTAATTCTATGTTTAAAGTTTTGTGGAATTTTTATCCTTTTAATATCTATAGAATTTGTAGTGATTTTACTTCTCCATTACTGATACTGGTAATTTGGGTCTTCTTTCTTTTTTCCTGATAAGCTTGGCTAGAGGTTACTGATTTTATTGCTCTCAGAGAACAAGGTTTTGGTTTCATTGTTTTTCTCTATTGTTTTTCTGCTTTCTGTTTCACTCATTTCTATCGTTCTTCTGCTTACTTTGGGTTTAATTTGGTCTTTTCTAGTTTCTTAAGGTAGAAGCTGAGGTCATTGATTTGAGAGCTTCTCTTGTAATATAGCTGCTTAGTGCTTCATTTCCCTCTAAGCACTGCTTTAGTGGCATCCCCCCCAAATTTTTTTTTAATAAATTTATTTTTATTTATTTTTGATTGTATTGGGTCTTGCTGCGTGGGGCTTTCTGTAGTTGCAGGGAGCAGGGGCTACTCTTCACTGTGGTGCGCAGACTTTTCATTGCAGTGGCTTCCCTCGTTGCGGAGCACAGACTCTAGGTGTGTGGGTTTCAGTAGTTGTGGCACACAGGCTCAGTAGTTGTGGCTTGTGACTCTAGAGTGCAGGCTGAGCAGTTGTGGCTCATGGGCTTAGTTGCTCGGCAGCATGTGGGATCTTCCCGGACCAGGGCTTGAACCTGTGTCCCCTGCATTGGCAGGCAAATTCTTAATCACTGTGCCACTAGGGAAGCCCATCCCACAAATTTTGATACGGTGCAGTTTTCATTTTCATTCAGTTCAAAGTATTTTCTAACTTCTTTAACCCATGAGTTACTTAATTATTTTCCAGATATTTGGGATTTTCCAGGTGTCTGTCTTTATCAATTTCTGATTTGATTCCATTGTGGTTAGAACTTTGTATTTTATAAGGCCTGAATCCTTTTAAATTGATTGCAGTTTATTTTATGGCTCAGAATATGGATTGTCTTGATAAATGTTCTATGTGCACTTGAAAAGAATATGTATTCCTGCTGTTGGGTGGAGTGTTCTATACATTTCAGATTAGGTTGAGTTGATTGATAGTGTTTCTTATTGATTTTGTATCCTTCCTGATTTTCTGTATACTGTTTCTGTCAGTTATTGAGAGAAAGCATCCATCTGTCATTGTAGATTTATCTGTTTCTTTTTGCAGTTCTATTAGGTTTTGTGTCATGTATTTTGACTGTTATTAAGTACACAAACATTTAGGATTGTTACGTCTTCTGGATAAACTGAATGCTTCTTCATTATGAAATGACCTTTATCTCTGGCAGTATTCTTGCCTATGAAATCTACTTAGTTCTGATATCAACCTTTCTTTTGATTATTGTTATTAACAAGGTATATCTTTTTCCATCCTTTGACCTGTTTGTACCTTTGTATTTCTACTGTACCTTTTTTGGTAGGCAGCGTATAGTTTGGCTCTAAGAGCAAGACCTATCTGATGATCTCTGCCTTTTAATTATAGTATTTAGGCTGTATGTGTTTAATGTGATTATTAATGTGGTTTGGTTTAAATCAGTCCTCTTACTGTTTGTTGTTATTGTTGGTCCTATCTGTTTTGTTGTACTTTCTTTTGAAATAAGTATATTTTATGAATCCATTCTATCTCCTTTGTTGGCCTATGAGCTATTAACTTTGTCTTGGTTATTGTATTGGTTTCTTTTAGGATTAATAGTACATAGCTTTAACTTGTCACAATCTGTCTTATCCTCTAAAACCCCTGCTGTGGATAAACAATACTTTCTTCGATAAGAAAGTTGTAATAAACTAATTATTTTTCCTGAGCCTTTCCTGTTCTGGAAATTTATATTCTTTCATGGTTTAATAAGTGTCAGCCAAGCTCTTCTAGAAATACTTAAGAAGGCAGCATCAGCCTTGAACACTAGCATTATTTCCTAAAGTCATTTCTATAAGTTGCTGTTCAGGAGTATTTCCAAATTCATGGTAATTTATTTATAGCACTAACTTTGCTCTGAGGGTGTATTCAGAATGAATATTCCATGTGGGGCCACAGTCTGAGAAAAGATAAGATATAATGTTTTACCCATTAATAATAGTCTCACAAACTTTTTGCTCCTCAGGATATATCCATTAAGCAGAAAGGGCAGGTGATTTTACAGAAGAGGAACAAGGGCCCAAGAGCTAAGATGACTTACCCCCAGCTCATTCAGTATGTCAGTGACAAAATTGGAACCCAAACCCTGGTCTCTTTCCTTGGTGCCACACAACTTCACACTCATCTTTGACCTGCTGTCACTGTCATAATCACCTTTTCCTTAGGTGTTCCGGCCAGAGGTAGCCTAGAGGCAGCTTGGTGTTTCCCCAAGGGAAGTTTTTGCTTTCTGGCCAGGCTAGGGGGGTTGGGATTAGTAGCTGAGTAAACCGTAAGTGACAGAACAAATCTGATAGGGAAGTGTTTTCTTTCCAGCATTAATCAAGAAATGGAGTGTGGCTAATTTCTATTTGTAGCTGAAATGTAATACATTCTGTTCAAAGGGAAATCATCGGAGATGGTGCAAGCCGGTGGCAGAATATATTTGTATGCGGATGATCAAATTCTGTGGCGTGTCAGAGGACCTGGTTTCAACTGGAGTTCCCTCTCATTATTTTAGCGACTGGACTGTTTTTTTATATCTTTGAACCCTAGGTCCTAGGTTCTCTGATTTTTAACTAACAAGAATGAAGAAGCAAATTCTTTGAAGTATTGAGAGCCAGAGGGTGCAGCAGGATGCATGGAAGTAATCTTGACCAGGAATCAATAAGATCTGTCTTCTGGGTCTAGCTCTGTCCTTGAGTCACTACATGATTTGAGGCAAAGCATTTAACTACTCTGAACCTCAGTAGTAATAATACTTCATAGCATTGCTGAGAACATTAAATGAGATATTGGTAGAGTGTTTAGCACTGTGTGGTACTTTGCTTAATTAATTGCAACTCTTCTTACCTTTATACTTCTGGTACCTAACTGTGTAACCTTGGGCAGCTGTCTTTCTTCATTTGAATTCACTTTCTCCATTTCTAAAAACTGAACTAGTTAGTTGTATCTTAGGACCTTTCCAACTCTGACCTTTTAAGATACCATGAATTGGCCTTCTGCAAGCTGGTATCCTCCTGGCATTGTTGTGGTTATAATGGTCATCAGGATCTGACAGAGATTAGACTGTGGTGTTGATTCTGACTTGCTCTTTTCTTTTTGTTTTTTAAACACAGACTACTACGTACACCCGACGGGGCCATGGGACATGCACCAGCCCAGGCTGCTCCTTCACATATGTCACGAGGCACAAACCACCTAAGTGCCCTACCTGTGGTAACTTCCTAGGAGGGAAGTGGATCCCAAAGGTAAAGTTCATTGGCCATCACTGCTTTGGAAACCGCACAAAGTAGGCTTATTATTCCCTTTAAGAACAGATGACTTAAATTAATATTCATTTAATTTTCTGACGACACAAATAAGTCAGTTTCTTTCTTTTTAAAAAGAAAGAATAAAATGTTATCCGTAATCTCATACCATCCAAAGAAAAGCTATTGTTAAGATTTCAGTATATTTTCTTCCAATCTTTTTCTGTGGATATACAAGTTCTGTATCTTGCCTTTTTTTCCTTTAACATATCATGCCATTAAATATTCTTCAAAAACATTATCTTTAATTGCTTCATAGTTTTCCATGAATGACTACACCATGTTAAATCATTCATTTCTTGTTAGGGTTACATTTTTAACAATCCACCCTCCACACTGACTGCTTAGCTATTCACACGCACAGCGCACATCTCATTCCCTAGCCCAGAGTCCTTTTAGTTTCATATAGTTCCTATTAAAAGTGGCGGTCTTTAACCCGATATTCAGGTCTCCCATAGCGTAATGTTCCAGATGTATACCTCTGTCTCCAAATAAATGGTGCTCAGTAAATAAATGAGCGTTAGAGCTGAGCCCCTGTGACGTTCAGTTCAGCACATGTTCGTTACCTGTTGTATGCTGACTACATGAATCATACATACTCGCCACATTTTTGATATAAATTATTTAGGGACAAAAGGACTAGAATAGTCAGGTGGTTTTACAGAGAAGATGGTTTGGAAACATCAGTAGAATTTGGGTAGATAGAAGAGGAAAGAAGGCATTATTTTTGTGAAAATAGCTTAGATTAGGATTGTGTTCGTCATGTGTTTGACTCATGGTCCAAACTCATTTCTGTAGAGAAAACTTAAATAGCAGCATACTTAAGTCCCTTTGGGCGGTTTCCACAGAATAACTCTCAGAAAATTACTGGATGGTGACTTTTGTCCTCTGGCTGAGTGTTGGAGTTCAGGATAGCACCAGTTTCGGAGGCAGAATAGGTTAATAATTAAGAATACAGTTCTGGAGTCAGCTTCCTCAGTTCAAACCCTACTTCCCAAGTATTTAGCTTTGTCACCCTGGGCAAGTCATTTTATGTCTCTGTTCTTGATTTAGGCTTCCTTTCATTTGTAAATAGAAGTTAACAATAGTGCCTACCTCATTAGGGTTATTGGAGGGGTCAGATGAAATGATCCATGCAAAGTGGATGGCACATTCCTAGTGTATTGAATATTTAATCCTCAGTAGGGCTTCACTGCTTCCATTGTTGGCAGCAATGTAATTAATATTAACAGCAACAGTAGAGACAATTAACATTTCAAGGGGCAGGAAGTACCTAGGGCCTTGTGGGGTTTTTAGTGTGCACTGTGAAGCCATTTCATTTATTCCCACCCTAATTATTCTCCCAAAATGTACTTCCCCAGCTGCAGTAGGAAGATTGAATTGGATAGTTGTTGGACTCCTGCTTGGTCCTTCTTCATTGATGCACAGCAGGTCTGTCAAATGACCTTATTTCCTGTGCTTTTGCATGAAAGAGTGTAACCGATCCTGTGCCTAGTCTGCTTCAGATTCTGTTTTTACTTTGGTTTTCTTTCCTTTTTCATTTTGTCTTTTTTCCCCCCTTTGATTGAATAACTTTTGAGCCATTCTCTTTTTGAGATCAAACTCATGACATGAAAACAGTTTTTTTCTTAGCTACTTGTCCTGTCTTTACTTGCTAAGTCAGAATATTTTTCCCAAAGGTTTTTGCAAGAACTACCACGTAAAGAGTAGATACTGTGATTTCTAAATCTCATAGGAACAGAATACCTGAGTGTGAGAAGAAAAAAGGTAACGATGTAGCATCAATGCACTTAAAATTTTAGAGATAAAGGTGACGTTGGTTATCAGCTAGCTCAACTCCCAAATTTCCAGCTAAGGAAAAAGAGATTCAGGAGAAGTGACTGGTTACATTCACATTGCTAGTTATGCTGTCGCCTTTTCCACTAAACCATACTTCTCAGGCATTGCTGTGCTGTTTACCTGCAGAATCTTAAGATTTCCTGAGTTCTGATTTTTGAAAGAGCAATTATGAATAGTTTCTAAAAGCTCCAAATGTGTCCATGCCAGTCAGGAAATGACTCACCTTTTCTTATATTGTTCTGGAGTTCATACTGGCTAAAATTAGCCCAAGGAACATGTGGCACAGTTCCCAGTGAGCTGGATGGAACAAAAGATGGTATATAAGGCTCAAGGTATGGTATATAGCTCAAGGCCTCATTACTGTGGGCTCTCTGATAGCAGTAATTGAGGTCTCTGATCGAGGAACTGGTAGTATTTGCCTTCCATCTTGAAAGAAAGTGACATCTAAAAAGGGCAGGCTGAGTTAAGGAAATGTAAGATCACCAACTAGAGTTTTTTGCTCTGATTGCTTAAATATCCAGTCTTCCTGCAAAGAATTTTTGTCTATAGCCTACTTAGTGGGCAGTGTTCTGCTCAAAGATCTCATCTCAGGGGTTTAGTTTATCTTGTCTCCTGTTTTTCTGCTGACTCTTCCTTCTTTAGCATTCAGTAAGCTCAGTACAGTTTACTTGGAATTTTTCTTGTCCTCATGGTTTGTAATTGTGTGTTAGAATCTGAGAATGCTTTACTGGAGATTTCTTAAGGTCGTCTATATTGATTCTTAACCAGAGGCACCGTGTTGCCCAGAGGGACTTTTGAAATGTAAGGGGTTTTTGATAGTCAGTGACTGGGAGATAATACTGAAATGTAATGGCATTGGGCACAGATGCTGAATTTCCTGTGAAGTGCAGGGCATCCTGCCCCTCCACCATGAAGAGCTGGGCCACCCAAAAGGCTATCTTGCTGCTGTTGACAAACACAGAGCTCTCTTATTCCATAATGGGAAATGAGGAATCAGATGAAGCTTGCCTTAGGTGACATAAGCAATTAGGTTGAAGCAGAGCCTAGACAGAGTGCAGCTTTTGTGTTTTGTCTCCTCGTTTATAGTGCCTTTCGCTATTCACGTGGAAGGAAAAAACCTTTGAGACCTACCACAGAGATGACCACTGTTAATTTTTTTTTTTTTTTGGCCGTGTTGGGTCTTCGTTGCTGCGTGCAGTCTTTCTCTAGTTGCGGCGAGCGGGGGCTACTCTTCGTTGCAGTGCGCGGGCTTCTTATTGCGGTGGCTTCTCTTGTTGTGGAGTACGGGCTCTAGGCACGCGGGCTTCAGTAGTTGCAGCATGTGGGCTCAGTAGTTGTGGCATGGGGGCCCTAGAGCCTGCGGGCTCTAGCGTGCAAGCTTAGTAGTTGTGGCCCTCGGGCTTAGTTGCTCCATGGCACGTGGGATCTTCCCAGACCAGGGATTGAACCCGTGTCCCCTGTATTGGCAGGCGGATTCCTAACCACTGCACCACCAGGGAAGTCCACTGTTAAATTTTTTTAAGTGTCCGTGTGTACATATATGTATGTAAACCTCAGGTCTGTCTGAGATAACAGCAGCGGGTATTTTTAGTGAGTCGGAACCTTTTCTAGCATGTAATTAATGTGTGTGATCTGATTTGACCCAGTGAGAAGTTTGTGGTGTATGTGTAAATCAGCCTTACGCTGACTTTTAGGACTCAACCTGAAAGAATCTGGGAAAAAGATGAGAGTTTTCCCCAGTGGAGTTGGAAGCATTCAGTCTTTTCGACATTGTGACCACATTGTGATTAAGTGAGTCTCATAAAGGGACCACCAAGATAAACAACTTAACACTTCTAGGCCCAATGTGGCAGTATGTCAGCCTCTTTGTAGACATAAAGGAGAGGGCCTTGAACAATCAAAGGTCGAGGTAAAACAATGTCAGCATTTGTTCGCTGAAACCTGAAGAAACATGTCGTTAAGAAATTTATTAGAATAGGCTTATCCTAACTCGGACATTGAATACAGTGGTGAAAGGGAACTAGAATCAGAAGACTTAGGTTCAGGCCAGTTTTATACTTGGGACCTGAAGTCAGCCTCTTCCTTTCTCAGCCTCAGCTTCTTATATGTTGCCCATACATTATTGTTACAAGGGTCAAATGAGAGAATATTTGTAAATGTGTTGTCAACTGTAAAATGTTATATGCATGAAAGGTTTTCTTTTTTTTTTCTAGGAAAAGCCAGCCAAAGTCAAAGTGGAATTGACTTCTGGAGTCTCCTCCAAAGGCTCTGTGGTTAAAAGAAATCAGCAGCCTCTCACCTCCGAGCAAAATTCTGCTAAGGAAAACTCTTCCAAACTGACTCTGGAGAACTCAGAAGCTGTAAGCCAGCTCCTAAGTATAGCTCCTCAAAGAGACGTGGGTGAGGAGAATGAGTGGGAGGAAGTGATCATCTCAGATGCCCATGTTTTGGTCAAGGAAACTCCTGGGAATCGTGGTACAGCAGTCATTAAGAAGCCAGTGGTCAAGAGTGGTGTGCAGCGTGAGGTCTCTCTGGGGACAACTGAGAATGACAGTCCTGGACTAGACGTGCCACCACCAGCTGAGGGGACCAGCACCTCCAATTCACTCCCTGCTCCTAAAAAGCCTACAGGGTAACCCAATGTGTTTATTTTTTTCCCCCTATTTTTAAAAATATTTATATGTTTATTTATTTATTATTTTTTTGGCTGCATCAGATCTTAGTTGCGGCACATTGGGATCTTTTGTTGCGGCGTGTGGGCTCTTCGTTGCTGTGCGCTGGCTTCTTTCTAGTTGTGGCGCGTGAGCTCCAGAGCGTGCAGGCTCAGTAGTTGCAGCATGCGAGCTCTCTAGTTGTGGTGCGCAGGCTCCAGAGCACGTGGGCTCTGCAGTTGTGGCATGCAGGCTCTGTAGTTGTGGTGCGTGAGCTTAGTTGCCCCGCGGCATGTGGGAATCTTAGTTCCCTGACCAGGGATCGAACCGGCGTCCCCTGCATTGCATTGCAAGACAGATTCTTAACCACTGGACCGCCAGGGAAGTCCCCCAATGTGTTTATATATTACAGCATTGTGTTTAGAACAGCAGCTTGTGTAGTGCCCTGTGTTTATTTTGTCCCATGTCCTTACAGCATTCCTGAGAGAGATAGCAGAGCCAAATTTGTCGTTTGTATTTTAGAGATACAGAAGCTGAGGCCTAGAGACATTTATTTGCCTGTCCTCCTACACTCTGCTGTCTATTCACTGCTGTCCCGTTCCTTATACATCTCTTCTTGTCAGTCTCCCTAAAGCAGTTATTACAGAGTCTTGTTGGTACAGGCTGTGGGCAATGTTACAAACCTAGTATCCAATTCTGGATACTGCATTTGAAAAGAGAAGCCTTATTAGGGCATCTTTATATAATAAAGATTCCTGTCCTGGTGGTCAGAGAACTAAATTCTGGTTGTGACTCTGTCCAGGGCTTCTGTTTGACCGTGGGCATAGTCACTTCATACCCATTTTCCCCTCTGAAAAATCTTGAGTTGGGTGTTACAAAAGAGAATCGTATCCTCAATGGCTGACCACACAGCCTGAAAAAGGTTGTGTGTAAAGCTTGCAGCCCAGTGCCTTGCAGATAGGAGAGGTCCGTAAGTGTGGGCTGTTTTTCCTCCCTTCCTTGAAGGCTTTCTCACCTTAGAGGCTTGACTGAATTCTCCACGTATGTAGCTCCTTTACAGAGGCAGCTGTGGTCTTAAAATGGAAGGCTCTTTTTTGTTTATATCATTGGTTCTCAAAGGGGAGCAGTGCCCCAGGGGACATTGTGGCAATGTTTGGAGACATGTTTGGTTGATACCACTGGGGAGGGAGTGCTACTGTCATCAAGTGGGTAGAGGCCAAGGATGCTGCTAAACATCCTACAATGCACAGGACAGCCTCTTGCAACAGAGAATTATTTGGCCCAAAATGTTAGTAGTGCCAAGGTTTAGAAGTTCTGGTTTATATTATTACGAGTAAAAAACTTTTATTGTTGAATAGAAAATATATTCACATAGTTCAGACTGAAAAAGTGTAAGGAATATATACTGAAACAAATCTCCTTTCTGTCCCATCCTTGGGTGCTCCATTCCCATTTCCCAGAGACAATATTCCCAACTTTCTGTGTTTTTGGAGATAATTTTAAGTATATGCAAACAAATAGGAGGTATTTGTGTTTATAATTAATATCGTTAAATTTTAGAAGTCAAGATGTCGAAGTATGTATGTCACGCTACCATTTGTGTAAAGAAAGGTAGGGAAAAAATACATGTGTGTACACACACACATATGTATATATACACGTACATAGTTGACTCTTGAATAGACATGGACTTGAACTGCGTGGGTCCACTTACACGTGGATTTTTTTCAGTATGTATGTACTACAGTACTACATGGTGTGCAGTTGGTTGAATCTGCCAGATGTGGAACCCTGGATATGGAGGGCTGTGAAGTTATCAGTGGACTTTTGACTCCGTGGGGGTCAGTGCCCCTAATACATGCTGTTCAAGGTCAGCTGTGTGTGTGCGTGTGTGTGTTATATATATTTTTCCCCCCCACCTTTCTTTACACAAATGGTAGCATAACATACATACTTTGACATCTTGTCTTTTAAAATTTAACAGTATACTTTGAGATGGTTCCGTGTCCTTAGAGAACTTTGGGGCAGGTGAAGCACTTTAGCAAATGTGTATTGAGGCCTTCTGTGGGCAGGCTTTATGCTCAGCACTGGAGCTACAAAGATGAAGAAAACATGAACCTTGTTCCCCAGGGTCTCTCAGCTGCCCTCATGTGGGAGACTGATACACTTTAAATACTTGGGCTGATTAGAGGGAGATTAGATGTTATAACTACAGTAGCTATTGATATCCCTCACTGTAGGCACTGTTTTGCACTTTTTTATCTTCATAATGACCCCATGAAGTACATGTAATTGCATATTACAAACGAGGTAAACAGAAGAGTAAGATTTCTTGCCCAGGGTTACACAGCTATTTAATGGTTTAATTAATGTCTAAAGCCTGACAGTTTAACCAGGACATTATTCTAATAAAGTGCTATCTGAAGATTGCACTTCGGTTTTCTTCCCCCTGGTCTGGAATTTCTAGGAGAGCTCCCTTCTTGTTTTTTTTCAGAGTTGACCTGCTTATTCCTGTGCCCAGAGCCCCAGAGCTTAAAGGCAGAGCACGGGGCAAGCCCTCGTTACTGGCTGCAGCAAGACCCATGAGAGCAATTCTTCCAGCCCCAGCTAACGTGGGTCGAGGCAGCAGCATGGGACTGCCCAGGGCCAGGCAGGCCTTTCCCCTGAGTGGTAAGGTCTGGGACAGATTCGGGAGGAGGGACTCTCTAAAGGGAAGGGGACAGGAGTGGGGGTTGAGCATGGAGATGAGAGACTTAGGGAGACTCTGAATGCACTTAAGTCACCAGTCTGGCTCCTGGTTGTTTCAGATAAGACACCCTCTGTGAGGACTTGTGGCCTGAAGCCAAGCACGCTGAAGCAGCTGGGCCAGCCCATCCAACAGCCATCTAGCACTGGTGAGGTGAAGGTAAGACCCTTTCCCCAGAGGGGGAGCCATCTGTTGGGGGGGTGGCTGGCAGCTCCGAGAACAGGGCTTCCATTGAGTGTCTCAAAGCCATAGGCAAAAAGCCTATTCTTAACACTGGTAGAACTGTGGGAGGAGGGTTAGCATGAATGAGTTATCTGTTTTTTAATTAGTTTCTTTTTCTGGTTATAAAAATGAATGCATGTTTTAAAATTTTTATTTAGAAATAATTAAAACAAGAAAAGTTGCAAGAGTAAAAGTAGTACAAAGAGCACCCATGTACTCTTTACCTAGTTACCTATTGTTAACATATTAGCCCATTTTGCATTATGATTTGTGCTCATTTGTCTTCCCCATTGTGTGTGTGTGTGTGTATGTATGTATGTATGTTTAAAATACACATAATTGAAAGGTAACATGGCCTTTTACTCTTTAATGCTTCAGTGTGTATTTCCTAAGACTAGAGATATTCTGTTACTGAAACATTGATACTTTATCATTTGTATTCCAGTTTCGTCGGTTTTATCCAGTTGTGTCCTTTATAGCATTTTCTACGTTAGAACAGGATCCGATCTAGGATTATATGCTGCATTTAGTTGTCATGTCTTTTTAGAAAAAATGAATGCATGGTTGTTATAGAAAATAAAGAAAATTCAGGTAAGGCAGAAAGAAAATAAGTCTCTTCTGATCCTGCCACCCAGAAATAACTGTTACTGATGGTCTGGTGTGCGCTCATTCAGCCAAGTTCTTTCCTGCATTAGTCTGTGTTTATCTTTTAAATGTAATTTTTTAAACCTAAAAGCATGGCTCTTTCTCCATGTACTGGTTTGTAACCAGTACAGTTCATTCCATTTAATGGTAGAGCTATTAAAGATTTCTCAGGTGTCAAAATTGCATGTGTTCAAGTATATTTATTATTAGATTTTTTTTTTTTTTAGTTCTTTTGCCATTTGTGACTTGAATATGATCAAAGATCCCTAAATCAGCACTTTGAGAGCATGACCGTCAGTAACAAACACATTTCTACATCACAGCCCTGTAAATATATACATATATATATACATTAAAAGTTTAATGAAGCTATGCCCTTATTTTATGCAGTCATTTTTCCATTTCTTTTTCCAAAATGCTGGTTTCAGCCCATTAAGTTAATTTCACAATCCCTCAGTTTGAAATTGAAAACCCTGACATGGACCAAATTGGAATAGGAATATCAAGTCTGCCATCTCCCTTGCCGTGTGCTCTCTGTCAGGTAACTGCTTTTGTTTGATAGTTCTAAATTTGCCCCAACAAGGCTATCAGCCAGCTTCTATTTTGAAGGTTGATCTGTTTTCACCCAAATGTGGTGTCACCACTGGGTGCATGTGTGATCTTGGGGAATAGAAGGACGGTAATCGAGTCTGCTTCAGCTGCTTCCTAGATTTCCAGCCCTTAGATTCCCTTCATGTGTGTAAATTCCCAGTCTTCTGTGTAGTTTCCTTTTAATTGGCAAATTGGATATTTGTTAAAAAGCCATAAACCCCTTTACTAGTCTTAAACCAGTTAAGTTACATGAAATCTTATGTTCTGAAAATTAACTTAAATTCATTATTACAGAATAATTATTTTTAATTTAGAATGCTTTCTTCTTTTCTTTTTTACATTCCATATAGAACATTTGAAAATTTTTATAGATAGTGGTAAAATGGAAAACAACCATGATCTTTCCCTCAACCTGTGACATTTTAGTGAATAATCTTTCAGACTTCTTGCGTTTTTTTTTTTTTTTTTTTTTGACTGTGCCATGCAGGTTGCAGGATCTTAGTTCCCTGGCCAGGGATTGAACCCAGACCCCCAGCAGTGGAATCGTGGCATCCTAACCACTGGACCACCAGGGAATTCCCCAGACTTCTTTATGTCAGCATAATTCAACCACATAGTTGTGTACAGAGCTATTACATGCTTTTCTCACTTGATAGTAGTTGTAAATCAGACTCATAGTGTTTCTGGTATGCAGTGTTAGAAGCTGTGCAAAAGAGTGTGGGAACCCCTGGAGTTGAAAGTGACACTCAACCTTTGGTGGGCTGGTGACTGCTGACTAGCATTCCAGAGGGCTCATTTGGAACATAGCTCTACAAATGCCTGGGCAACTGTTTCCTCAAGCTGTTTCAGGACACAGGACCTCAGGAGTTTGACTGAGGTTCAGAAGCACTAAAATAATTTGTTTTGATCTACAGCTACCAAATGGCCCAGCCAACAGGACATCTCAGGTGAAAGTTGTAGAGGTCAAGCCTGATATGTTTCCTCCATATAAGTATAGCTGCACCGTCACACTGGTAAGTGCAGACAGGTGATGGGTTGACATAGAGGTGGTTTGATTGTGTGGTTGAGGGCGAGTAGGAGTCTGAGGTGGGTGGGGAGTGGTCCTTGGGAGTGAGAGTAGGGTGAGGCCTAGATCATAGATTCTGAAGATCCTGTCAGTGGTACAGATGATAGCTACTGGGTGAATCATCTAGGTTTGCTCTTTTTCCCAGATGAGATCCATGAAGTGTAGGCCAGCTGAGACCAGGATATTTCTTTTGAGAGTAGCTGGAGATGAGAATCCAGTCTAGCTTCAACATTCAGCAGTCTTTGGACCTTTTAGCCTCAAAAGTGTGGTCTACATATAAGTTTGAGAAATGTATTTTTTTTCCTCCCTAAAACAGAGTCACATTCAGTACTAGTATCTGAAAGGGTTTGAGAAGTGCTTTAGTGAAGCAACTTTTGTTTAGCCTGGTGTTTCTCACCAAGGTTTTCTCTCCCCGACTTTTATTTTTAACATAACACGTTAACATCCCAATAAATGAATGTGTGACTCTGGGGTCGTCCTTTTGCAGGGTAAGCAGCCTAGAGCAGTGGAATAAACACTGGGTGTCGAAAGACCTAGTCCAAAAGTGGTTCTGGCTCTGCTGCTAGCATGGCATCTAACCTTGAGCAAGGCTCTTTCCTTCTCTGGTCCTCAGTTTTCACTGTCTGTAAAATACTCTGTTGGTTTAGAAAGCATGTTAGGGCTTCTCTTGCTCAGCGTTCTCTAATTTTGTTGATCCTTAAGGTACCAATCAGCCAGGTATCATTTGGCAGTTTCCCTGGATGAGTAAGATACACAGATCTTGAGAAAGCAGCTAGATTTTTAAAAATTCAGAAACTTTATTGAGCACCTGCTCTGTGCCATGCCCTGTGCTAGGATTCAGTAGCAACAAGGCAGCGCATAGTATGGTGGGTCAGTGCCTCATCTGGCCTGATCCTTGGGGAGAGTGTCTGTCTTATCCTAGAGAGCTGCTCAGGCTTCTTCTTCTAAAGACCTAATTACTACCTTCTCCATGCCATCCATCCCTTCACTACCTCTTCCGTTTGGCTATGAGAGGCCACTAGGGATACCATCTGGTAGGAACTGCCCAGGACCTTCTCTTCGGCTAATTAGACTGTAGCTTGTTGTAGGAGTCTAGGTGGCAGAGGTTTGAGCTTAAATAGTCCAGAAGTCACAATTTATCTTTATTGGAGCTTGAAATCTTCGGTTCACCACAGTCTCTGGCACTCTGTTAGAACAGGCCTGTTTCACTCTGCTGATTGCCTGGACCCTGAAGGCAGTTGAATTTCTGACCTTTGAGATTCAACTCACTTGTTTCACAGATAGGGAAGGACTTGCCACAATTATTTAGGCTGTATTAAGACTGAAAGGGGATAGCTGCAGAAAAAGTGTCTTGTTGCTTCAAGGCTCTTGGAGAGTTCGTCTAAATCTGGTTTTGTGATTGCCCTCTCTGTTTTACCCACAGCAGGTCATCCTGATTCTCGGCTCTGCCCAGGTGTAAGTTGACTTGTAGAATTGAACTGCAGTCTTACTTTTTTAGGATTTGGGCCTGGCTACATCAAGAGGTCGGGGAAAGTGCAAGAATCCCTCTTGTAGCTATGTCTACACCAATCGGCATAAACCGCGGATTTGTCCCAGCTGTGGTTTTAACCTTGCTAAAGACCGGACTGAGAAAACCACCAAGGTTCTCGTGAGTTCCTTCCCCAAACACACCCCGCAGCCTTGGATTGGGCTCTGTTAGCAGACCAGCTTTAGGAGAAATAAAAGGATTTCTTAGTACACAGTAGTAGTTAGCACCCGAACTGGAACCAAGTTACAGGTTCTGAACCTGGGCAAGTGCCTTCTTTCTGGGCTTCCTTGTCCTCTTTGCCAAGCTGTGGGGACTGACCAGATACCTTGATCTCTGTGAACCTTCTAGCTCAGTGGACCAAAAGTTCATTCACGGGGGTGCCGGGGGGAAGCCAACACAGGCCTTAAAGAGGATTCTGAAGAAGAGAGAGGTGGAAGGGTTACATCCTTTTAGCTCTGAGGCTGGTGAAGGGCCTGTAAATAGAATTTTGGTAAATACAGAGTGCCAACCCCAGGACATTGTAGATGAGATTACTGCTTCTCAGGTTTCTTGCAGAGCATTTGGCCAACCACAAAGCTTTACTTCTAGCAGTGTTGGCAGGCCTCCTCCCTGAAGTTGGACCAAACTGTTTGGATAGTAAAACACATTCTACTTGGCTTCTTAGGGCTTGTTTTTTTTGTTGTTGTTTGTTGGTTTATTAGAACCAGGGAAAATAGGCAGTTTCAGAGGGCCTCTGAATTTCCACATGTGAATTTTTTTAAGTGAACAGAAAGATGTAGTACCTAAGGCAGGGAATGGAATGACTAGGATGAGGGTAAGAAGAGAGATCTCATTCATCCGCTTTGCAGGGAAAGAGGATGGCATGTGGAACAACAGGTCGGAATCCAAGATGGAGCCTGGTTACTCCAGATCTCAGCTGGGTTGTGCAGGATGTGGGTGGAAGGGGAAGGCATGCCATATACTCAAGGACTAGTATGAGCAGAAGTGAAGAGGTAGGGAGTCTGGTGTTCGTTCCATTGGGTTAGAGGAGAGAGTGTGTGGGGAGGATTATGGAAAACAAGTCTTGAAAGGCATATTGGGGCCGTATCATGGACGATCTTTAATGCTGAGACCTGGCAGTTTGTTTTTTAGGCAGTGGGGTCACACTGAATGCCCTTGAGTCAGGGAGAGACCCAGAAGGTTATGTCAGGAGGTCAGGGGGTTTGGGAGTGGACAGGACTGAGGGGGGCGGGGACTGCCTCAAGCTAAGTTTTCTATGCATACGGAGGGGAGTGGCTTTCTGGCAGATGAATCTCACCCCCTTGATCTTCAGGTCTGTGCTTGAGGTCGTGTCCTGAGGTTATCATCTTTGTGAGAAAGGGAAGTAGAACTAAAGTAAAGGAAAAAAACACTGAGACTAGGAATTGAGAGACCTGCCTGGGAGTGACCCTAAGCTGCTCGCTTTCCCTCTCCTGAATTTTTGTTTCCCCATCAGTAAAACAAGGCAGGCAAGGTGGATTAGATCTGGGCATTTTATTCTCAGGGCCGTGAGCCCTAGAGAAGACTCAGAATTGAGCTTAAAGGAGTCTGTAAACCCTTGAAATTGCATGTAAAATGGTTCCATACCTTCCATCATATTCTCTTGTCCCACACGGTGCCCTCTGCTGGCAGTGAGCTTTCCTTTTGGCTTCTCCATGTGTTTAATGTGCTCCACTTCACGTTAAAAGCATCGACCACACCCTGTCTTTTTTTTTCCTTCAAGAAAGTGAATGTTATTTAATAAATAGGGACGATTGTAGTGCAATATAAAGAAAACTGATTTAGATCTACAACTTATACCCCAAATGAACTCCATGTCAATTATTTGGTTATAGAAATGCAAAAAGAAAAAAAAAAGTAAAGCATTAGTTACAAAAATAAAGTTATGCTACCATTCCCAGAATTTAAATAAAGTATGAAGAAACAGTATAATATTGTATTACTCAGACATCTTTTGTTTGTTTGAACTATTTCCTTAAGTCAGTTTCCCAGAGTAAAACTGTTGGTGCACACACACACAACACACATTTTCATGGTTCTTGATAGGTGTTGAGAATCAAATTCAGAGCACATGTTTTTTTTTGTTTTTTTTTTTTTTGCAGTACGCGGGCCTCTCACTGCTGTGGCCTCTCCCGTTGTGGAGCACAGGCTCCGGACACGCAGGCTCAGCGGCCATGGCTCACGGGCCCGGCCGCTCCGCAGCGTGTGGGATCCTCCCGGACCGGGGTACGAACCCACATCCCGTGCATCGGCAGGCGGACTCTCAACCACCGTGCCACCAGGGAAGCCCCAGAGCACGTTTTTGACAAATATGAGAGTACATATTTCTAGACAGAATTAAACAAAATATCTGAACTAAAGCCCATCTAGAACATCATACATTCAGTAATTACAACAGATAAAATTAGAAATAACCTGTGTCCACCATTGAAATAAAATAAATTATAACATATCTTTATAACTAAATATTAAGATGTTGCATAAAAAGATAAATATAAAGATTAGTCTGCAAAATGGAAATGGTTTATGATCTAATAAGTGAAAAAATTTAGATGGTATGGGTACTCTAATTAGAACTCTGTAGAAATGTGGATATACTTGTAGGATACCGCTCCGCGGTATGTGGGATCTTCCCGGACCGGGGCATGAACCTGTGTCCCCTGCATCTGCAGGCGGACTCTCAACCACTGCGCCACCAGGGAAGCCCCGATACCACTACCTTTTATTTTCCCCACTGGCCGCGTGGTTTGTGGGATCTTCGTTCCCAAACCAGGGATTGAACCTGGGCCCTCAGCTGTGAGAGCGAGGAGCCCTAACCACTGGACCACCCAGGGAATTCCCAGCTCCCATACTTCTAATGCTGGAGCTTACATATATAATGTGTCAGTCCATGATTATGGAATGGAATTGAGTTCTGTGTAGGTAGATGGCTCTGAACATTCCTTTTTCCTGTTTCGTTGTAGCTGTTGATGTGACTTACAGTGTGAAAATGGATGTTGGTCTCTAGATCTGGAATGATGAGGTCACTTAACTTTCTAGGTTAGACAGGAGTTATCTAGGCACCTTTTGCCAATTGGTTTCAAATCCCACTCTTATTATATTCTTCTATCTTGGGCTAACTGGTAGCCGCTTACCACCATGACCCTCATCTTCAGACATTCCCTCACCTTCTAATTCTCTAAATTTTGGAGAAGCAAAATATAATTATTGTTTTCCACAAAATAAAACACTGGTCAGAAACCCAAGGTCCTTTGTGTACCTTCTCTTTGGAGTCCTCTGGTGACCATACATTTCCTGTGCAGTTTGTTGCCAGTGGCTGTAATTAAGACCACCACAACATCTCTGGGCTGGAATGATCTTCATTCCTTTCCATCTTTCATCTGTGGCTCAGAGCCAAAGGATAGTACGCTTTCCAACCGATCTTCCAGCCCATGATTCAACATAGTCCTGACTGGGAACACACAGCCTCCTGGGGCAACTCATTCTAGTGTCACTCAGCTCTTCTACAGCCATTCATTCATTCTTTCTTTCAGCAAGCATGTATTGAATGCCTATTATTGGTCAGGCTTTTGGGGCTACAAAGATGAATAAGACATGGCCACTTCCCTCTAGGAGCTTACAGTCTAGTTGGGGGGGGGGGGGGGAAGATAGGCAACCAAACTTACAGATAGTGAGACGAGTTGTCGTAGTTATACTGAGTAATACGTTGTTACTAAGCAGTTTACTTCTATAAAAATAATGCGTCTTAGCAAATATGAATTAGCATCTTTTGTGTGCCCTCATGGTGGTATTGGGAATCAGTAAATAAGCAGGGCAGGGGACTGGTTTACCAACTGTGAGAAAAAGAAATCTGCAGTAAAGGAGTGGACTCTGGGAGCAAGAAGGAGGGCTTGATTTCACACTGCATTTGCACAAGGGATCAGGGAGGGACCTCCATTGAAAAGGGACCTGCCTCAGAAGGACCTGTTTCAGTGAGTGTTTCAGAACCTTGTTTCCTGGAAGCCTCTGACTGGTGTATAAAGTTGCCTTGTACCAAGAAGCCACACACTATTAAAGATAAATGCTTTAAGCTGTATAGGTACTTGTTTATAAATCATAATTACCATTCATAGAATTTTTGTTGCAATACTGTCTCATTTACTGTACAGCAACTCTAGGAGATTATTAGTATTTTGATCCTTCATTTCGTAGGTGAGGAAATTGAGGCTTAGAGAGATTAAGTAAATTGCTGTGGGTCACCCATATATATATAGCTGTTCAGTGGCCTAACCAGAATTGAACCCCTGGACTGTTATCCTCCAAACCCAATACCCGGCGAATGGGAGCTGACTCTTGAAACCATTACCAAGAGGTGTGTATAATCCTCTCATTCTGCTGGTAGAGAAACAGCGCTACAGAGAGAGAACACTTGCCGTGAGTCACACAGTGGGTTGTTAGCTGAGTTGGTTAGGAACCTAGGTTTCCCACCTCTCAGTCATGGGCCCATCCCTCTGCCACTCATGGTTTTGGCCTCACGCTGGCTCTTTGTGCCCTGGGCGCTTAGTGATCAATCCACTCTCTTCAGGAGGCGAGCTCACCACTCCCGGATGTGCTGAGCGCCACAGAGCCCCTGAGCGCAGCCCAGAGGGAGATCCAGCGCCAGTCAACGCTGCAGCTGCTGCGCAAAGTCCTGCAGATTCCTGAGAATGAGTCAGAGCTGGCTGAGGTCTTCGCCTTGATTCATGAACTCAATAGCTCTCGACTCGTCCTGTCCAACGTGAGTGAGGAGACAGTCACCATCGAGCAGACTTCTTGGTCGAATTATTATGAGTCTCCATCCACGCAGTGCCTTCTCTGTAGCAGCCCATTGTTCAAAGGGGGACAAAAGTAAGCACCTCTTTCAGATTTACCCTTCCCTAGCTGCCCCATCTTACATGACCTGTACTGCCCCTTTCTTCAAATACCTTTAAGGCTATAACCTTTGAAGATGTTCTTCTCAGCTTTTCTTAAGGTTTCCTTTACTTTTCCAATTGTCAGAAGTAAAATAATAATGATAATAGTGATTATCCATCATTTCTATTGAAATGTTACTATCACCAACTTAGAATTTAGTTTACTTCTGGACTGCCTGGCATAATGCTTGGATTTGGGAATTCATTGGGGTTGGTTAAATTGGGTTATAAGTTCAGAATTATATTAACTTGAGGG
Organism: Monodon monoceros; assembly: GCF_005190385.1. Taxonomy (NCBI): domain Eukaryota; kingdom Metazoa; phylum Chordata; class Mammalia; order Artiodactyla; family Monodontidae; genus Monodon; species Monodon monoceros. The sequence goes on from NW_021703768.1 coordinate 126,189,201, forward strand.
GTGATTCTCTAGGCCAGTCCAGGGAAGTGGGAACACCCACCTAGAAAATCCTTGGAACGCAAGGTCCAACACCTTCATTTGCCTACTATATTTAAAGTCTTGAGGATTTTTGCCATTGATCATTGAGCCCAGGAACTGCAGTAAGTTGATTTCCCTTCTGTTTTTTTGTTGATGTTCTTGGTACTAGCTCCCTGGCCGGGCCTCAGGAGTGCTGGCTGCTGACAGCCAGCTGGCTGCAGGTGGTGACTGCCCAGGTGAAGATGTGTCTGAATCCCCATTGTTTGGCCCTGCACAGCTTCATGGACATCTATACAGGTGGGTGCCAGCCTTTTTTCCCTCAGAGGGCATGTTTGAGAATAGCCTCTGTGGGTCAGACCTCTAGTCCTTTGAGACTGGATCTTCTCTCAGATAGGGCTTCTGAGGAAGAGGGTGTTTTTCCTCCTGGATATCTCAGCCCCAGAAGATTCCGTTTATTTCAGAAGTGTTAGGACTCTCTTATCAGTGCTCTTTAAACAAAGTTAATTGTAAAATAACAGATCTTCGTTGTGGGAAAAACAAAATGCTGACCGAGTAAAAAGAAACTAAAAATCACTAGTAATCCTACTGCCGTGAGATGAACATTTAATATTGTGCTCTGTAGTCTTTCAGGTGTGTTATTCATCCCTGCAGAATAAAAGAAGATATAGGATTTATAGATCTATAGTTTTTCTTTGAACAAAAGTGGGGCTGTGCTGGATGTTGTTTTGGAGTGTTCTTTTTAAACACAGTGATGTATCATGACATCTTCCTATGCCAGCAAGTGGAGAAATACATGACCATTTTTAAGGAGTGTGTGATGTTGCATTTTATAGTCCTCTTAATAATTAAGTCTTTTGTACAGCCTTAATTATTTCCTTTGGGCAGATGCCCAAAAGTAGAATTGCTGCATATTCACCCTTTCCTTCCATTCGTTCATCAGCATCATTCATTGAACACTGACCATGTACCAACCACTCTGAAAATTTGAATCTTGGGTTTTCTATGTAGAATGGAGAGCTGAAGATTAAGGAGTATTTATTATTCTCTTTGTCTTCAGAACCTTATGGTGCCTTATTTTGAATTCATGCTTTTATTGTCTTGTTTTGCCAGATTGAGTTTGTACTACTTTATGCTCTTGTCAGCAGTTAATGAGAATGCCATTTCCCTGCAGTCTGTCTCAGCCTGTAATACCTAGGGTTTATATATATTTTTTTAATTTTAACTTTAAATTTACATGCAGTAAAATTTGCTTTGCTGTTGTGCAGTTCTGTGAGTTCTGACAAATGCACTGAGTTGTGTAACTGCCACCACAGTCAGTATACAGAACAGTTCCATCACCTCACAACATTCTTTTTCTGTCCCTTTGTAATCAAAACCACCCCTCACCCCTAACCTCTAGCAACCATTTGATGTTTTCTTCATTCCGTATAGTTCTATCTTTCCAGGGCATCATACAAATCTATAGTACCATTTTGAGTTTGGCTTCTTTCACTAAGTGTAATGCCTTTGAAATTCATCCATATTGTTCTTTGTATCAGTAGATTGTTCCTTTTTATTGTTGAGTAGCTTTCCATTGTGCGGAGCACCACACGTGATTTATCTGTTCACTCCTTGAAGGATGTTTGGGATTCTACCAGTTTTTGGCAGTTATGAATAGAGTTGCTGTAAACATTCATGTATAGGCTTTTTTTTTTGTTATTGGAGGACATTTGCTTTACAATGTTGTGTTAGTTTCTACTATACAGCAAAGTGAATCAGCTATACGTATACATATATCCCCTCCTTTTTGGATTTCCTTCCCATTTAGGTCACCACAGAGCACTGAGTAGAGTTACTTGTGCTATACAGTAGGTTCTCGTTAGTTGTCTCTTTTATACATAGTATCAATAGTGTATATATGGCAATCCCAATCTCCGAATTCATTCCACACCCCGCCCCCCCTTTCCTCCTTGGTATCCATGTTTGTTCTCTACATCTGTTCATGTATAGGCTTTTGTGTAAACAAAAATTTTCACTTCTTTTGGGTAAATACACTAGGAGTCAGATTGCTGTGCCATGTGGTAAGTGTATATTTAATTTTATAAGAACTCGCCAAACCGTTTACCTAAATGTTGCTGCCATTTTGCATTCCCTCTAACAATGAGTGAGAGTTCCAGTTTGCCTCACTTGTCAGCACTTGGTAATGTCTAGTTTTTTGTGTGTTTTAGCCATTCTAATAGGTGTGTGTAGTAGTAACTCATTGTGGTTTCAATTTCTATTTCCTCAATGACTGATGATGTTGAGCATCTTTTCACGGGTTTATTTGCCATCTGTATTTCTTTGGTGAAGTACCTGTTCCATCTTTGGCCCATTGAACTGGGTTGTTTTCTTGCTGTTGAGTTTTAAATGTTCTTTATATAGTCTGGATACATGTCCTTTGTCGGATAAGTGATTTGCAGATACTTTATTATGGTCTGTGGCTTGTATTCTCATTCTCTTAACACAGTCTCCCACAGAGCAAAAGTTCTTAATTAAAGACCAATTCATCAATTTTTTCTTTTAGAGATTGTTTCTGATGTTATTGCTAAGATGTCTTTACCTAGGTGGAGATCATAAGTATTTTTCCTATGTTTTCTGCTAAAAGTTTTATAATTTATCGTTTACATTTAAGTCTGTGATCCATTTTTAATTGATTTTTATATAAAGTATGAGGCCCAGATTGAAGGTTTTTTTTTCCATTTGGACATCCATTACTTCCACCATTTGTTGAAAAGTAGTTCTTTCTCCTCTGAATTGCCTTTGCTCCTTTATTGGAAATCGATTGATCTTGTAATTGTGGGCCTATTTCTGCACCCTGTTCTATTGGTTTATGCTGTCTATCCTTTAGCAAATACCGCACGTTGTCTTGATTACTGCAGCTTTGTAGTAAGTCTTATAGCCAGGTAGTGTGAATCCTCCAATCTTGTTTTTCCTGAATTGTTTTAACTGTTTAGTTTCTTTCATTCCCATATAAATTTTAGAATCAGCTTGTTAGTGTCTACAGAATCCTGCTAGAATTTTTTTTTTTTTTTGCGGTACGCGGGCCTCTCACTGTTGTGGCCTCTCCCGTTGCGGAGCACAGGCTCCGGACGCGCAGGCTTAGCGGCCACGGCTCACGGGCCCAGCTGCTCCGCGGCACGTGGGATCCTCCCAGACCGGGGCACGAACCCGCGTCCCCCGCATCGGCAGGCGGACTCTCAACCACTGTGCCACCAGGGAAGCCCCCGTGCTAGAATTTTAACTGGGATTGTGTTAAATCTGTAGATCGGTTTGGGGAAGTTTGACATGCTTAAAGATACTGAGTCTTCCAATCCACGAACATGGTCTATCTCTCCATTTTATTACATTTTCTTTTGTTTTTCTCATCAGTGTTTTGTTGTTTTCAGCATATAGTTCCGGTACATATTTTGTTAGATTATACTAAATGACATGGTTCAATTTCTAACTGTTCAGTGCTAGTATAGAAATACAATTGGGTTTTGTCTATTGATTTTATTCAGTGACCTTGCAAAACTCACTTACTAACTTTAGGAACTTTTTGTAGATTAGTATTATAATTTTTTACATTTTGTCAATTTGATAGGTAAAAACTGAAATATCATTTTTTAATTTATTTTTTATTGAAGTATAGTTGATTTACAATGTTGTGTTAATTTCTGCTGTACAGCAGAGTGACTCAGTTATACACATATATACATCCTTTTTAAATATTCTTTTCCATTATGGTTTATCCCAGGATATTGAATATAGTTCCCTGTGCTATACAGTAGGACCTTGCTGCTTATCCAGTCTATATGTAATATGTACTAACCCCAACTCCCAGTCCATCCCTCCCCTACCTCTCTTCCCCCTTGGCAACCACAAATTTGTTCTCTGTGTCTGAGTGTGTTTCTGTTTCATAGATAGGTTCACTTGTGCCCTATTTTAGATTCCACATATAAGTGATTTCGTACGGTATTTGTCTTTCTCTTTCGGACTTACTTCACTTGGTATGGTAATCTCTAGTTGTATTCATGTTGCTGC